>NC_082737.1:2810927-3110927 GCF_030144855.1 Hypanus sabinus | reverse complement strand
TGGCAGACCGTTCCACACACTCATCGGTCTCCACGTGAAAAATCAAAATTACCTCTGACATCCCGTGCATTTTTGTTCAATCCCTTTATAATTATGCCCCCTTGTATTATCCATATCGCGTTGGGAAAAAGTCTCTGAATATCCCCTTGATCTCTGCCTTTTACCATCTTGTATACCTCTGTCAAGTCTCCTCTCACCATCCTCTCTCTCCAAAGAGAAAAGCCTGCGCTCACACAACCTTTCCTCATAAGAGATTCTCTGCATTCCAAGCAGAATCCTGGGAAATCATATCTGTCAAATCAAAGCTTTCACGTTCTTTCTGCAACGAGGTGACCGGAACTGAGCAGAATATTCCAAATATTTCTTTAAAAAATCTGTTTCCACATTAACAGTCATAAAATCACACCTGGAGCAACACAATTTGAATGGTTGCATTCACTCACCAGGAACACCAATGACGGCAATGATAACATAGACTATTTTCTCAACACTGTGATAGATGTAGAGCATTCTCTCTGTGATACGGTGTTCGCACGACACTGCAGGTAATCCTTTCTGAATGAAACTTCGAGGCTCTACAATCTCAAAGTTTTTATACCCACTGAGATCTCCGTGGGGACATGGAAGCTTTAACAGTTAAGAGTCATTTTAGAAATGCGTGTTTAAAAAAAAACATCAGCTGAGCCAATTCCCTGCGGGGATTTTATTTGTTTGCATTAATTGCGAAACTCAAAAGAATGGAAAATATGACACATTGATGAGTGAAAATTTGGATTGGCATTCTTCCAGGAATGAGAATATTAGACCATAAGACCAAATGATTTAGGAGCAGAATTAGGCTATTTGACCATCAAGTCCGCTCCGCCATTTCGTCATGGCTGATCAAATTTTCTTCTCAGACCCAGTCTGGTCTTAGACTCTCCCACCACAGGAAACAGCCTCACCACATCCACACCAGCAAAGCCTTTCAGCATTGGATAGATTTCAAAGCGGTCGCCATTTGTTCTGAATTCCACCAAGAACAGTCCCAGAGCCATAAAACACTTTTCAAATGACAAGCCATTCAATCCCGGATTCACTTTTGTGAACCTTCGTTGAACCCTCTGCAGTTTCAGATCTAAGGGAAGGTAAGGGACTCAGAACTGCTCACAATACTCCGAGTGAGGCCTCACCAGTGCTTTATAAAGTCTCAACATTACATCCTGGCTTTTATATTCTAGTTCTCTTGTAATGAATGCTACATTCATTTGCCTTCCACACCACAGACTCAAGCTGCAAATTGAAATTTAGCGGACTTGCACAAGGACTTGCAAGTCCTGTTGCTCCTCAGATTTAATTTGTATTTTTCTCCATTTAGAATATAGTCACTCTTTTCATTTCTTCTACCGAAGGTTATGACCATTCATTTCTCAACACTGTGGTGCAGCTGCCATTCCTCTACCCATTCTCCAAATCCGTCTTTCTGTAGAACAATAGAAAACCTACAGCACAAAACAGGCTCTTCGTTCTACAAAGTTGTGCCGAACATGTCCTTACCTTAGAATTTACTAGGGTTACCCATAGACCTCTATTTTCCTAAGCTCCATGTACCTATCCAGGAGTCTCTTAAAAGACCCTATTGTAACTGCCTTCACCACCGTCGCTGGCAGCCCATTCCACGCATTCACCAGTCTCTGCGTAAAAACTCTACCCTTTATATCTCCTCTGTACCTACTTCCAAACACCTTAAAACAGTCCCCTCTCGTGCTAGCCATTTCAGCTCTGGGAAAAAACCCTTTGATCATCTTTTACACCTCTTTCAGGTCACCTCTCATCCTCCGTCTCTCCAAGGAGAAAAGGCCAAGTTCACTCAACCTATTCTCATAAGGCATGCTCCCCATTCCAGGCAACATAAATTCTCCTCTGCACCCTTTTCTATGGTTTCCACATCCCTCCTGTAGTGAGGCGACCAGAACTCCAAGTGGGGTCTGACCAGGGGCCTATATAGCTGCAACATTACGTCTCGTCTCTTAAACTCAATCCCACACTTGAAGGCCAATGTTCCATATGCCTTCTTAACCGCAGAGCCAGCCTGCACAACAGTTTTGAGTTTCCTCAAGATCCCGCTGATCATCCACACTGCCAAGAGTCTTACCATTAATGCTACATTCTGCCATCATATTTGACCCACCGAAATGAACCACCTCACACTTATCTGGATTGAACTCCACCTGCCACTTCTGAGCCCAGTTTTGCATCTTATCAATATCCCGCTGTACCCTCTGACAGCCCTCCACACTATCCACAACACCTCCAACCTTTGTGTCATCCGCAAATTTACTAACCCATCCCTCCACTTCCTCATTCAGGTCATTTATAAAAATCACAAAGAGTAGCGGTTGCAGAACAGCTCCCTGAGGCACGCCACTGGTGACCACCCTCCATGCAGAAATTGACCCGTCTACAAACACACATTGTCTTCTGTGGGCAAGCCAGTTCTGGATCCACAAAGCAATGTCCCCTTGGATCCCATGCCTCATTACTTTCTCAATAACCTTTGCATGGGATATCTTGTCAAATGACTTGCTGAAATCTATATAAACTACATCTACTGCTGTTGAGGTGAATGAAGTTATCCACTGTGTATCAGGAGCCGGATGGTTGGACGGTAATGACTGTCTGTGGAAAGTCATTTATGCCTGGTTGAGTATCTGACACAATCCTTTGCGAGATGGAGACGTTCTTAAGGATTGTAGTTCGATAAATGCTGCCGTTGAGTTTCCAAAATGAACAGAGAGATACAGGGAATAAGTTGGCATTGCAATTCCAAACGCCAAGGTTTTCCTCAGGCCACACGGCTGCGAGTGGTCGTAGAATCACTCGGCTGTTCTGGTCAGATTGAGTCGCCGCTCAACGCATTTCGTCCAAGGGGCCTCTGAAGCCGTTTCCAGTCAATAGACAATAGACAATAGGTGCAGAAGTAGACCATTCGGCCCTTCGAGTCTGCACCGCCATTCTGAGATCATGGCTGATCATTCACTATCAATACCCAGTCCCTGCCTTGTCCCCATATCCCTTGATTCCCCTATCCATCAGATATCTATCCAGCTCCTTCTTGAAAGCATCCAGAGAATTGGCCTCCACCGTCTTCCGAGGCAGTGCATTCCACACCTCCACAACTCTCTGCGAGAAGAAGCTCTTCCTCAACTCTGTTTTAAATAACTGACCTCTTATTCTCAATCCATGCCCTCTGGTACTGGACTCTCCCAACATCTGGAATATATTTCCTGCCTCAATCATACAAATCCTTTAATTATCTTAAACGTTTCAATCAGATCCCCTCTCAACCTCCTCAATTCCAGCGTGTACAAGCCCAATCTCTCCAATCTCTCTGCGTAAGACAGCCCTGCCATCCCAGGAATCAACCTAGTGAATCTACGCTGCACTTCCTCAATTGCCAGAATGTCCTTCCTTAAACTTGGAGACCAAAACTGTACACAATATTCCAGGTGTGGTCTCACCAGGGCCCTGTACAAATGCAAAAGGACATCCTTGCTCTTGTATTCAATTCCCCTTGTAACAAAGGCCAACATTCCATTTGCCCTCTTCACTGCCTGTTGCACTTGCTCATTCACCTTCAATGACTGGTGAACTAGGACTCCTAGGTCTCTTTGCATTTCTCCCTTACCTAACTCGACACCGTTCAGACAATACTCTGCCCTCTTGTTCCTGCTTCCAAAGTGGATAACTTCACATTTATTCACATTGAATGACATCTGCCAAGTATTTGCCCACTCACTCAGCCTATCCAAGTCTCCCTGTATTCTCCTAACGTCCTCTTCACATGTCACACTGCCACCCAGTTTAGTATCGTCAGCAAACTTGCTGATATAGTTTTCAATGCCCTCATCTAAATCATTGACATAAATCGTAAAGAGCTGTGGTCCCAATACAGAGCCCTGTGGTACCCCACTAGTCACCTCCAGCCAGTCTGAGAAACACCCATTCACTGCTACCCTTTGCTTTCTATCTGCCAACCAGTTTTCTATCCATGTTGAAACCCTGCCCCCAATACCATGAGCTCTGATTTTACTCACCAATCTCCTATGTGGCACCTTATCGAATGCCTTCTGAAAATCTAGGTACACAATATCTACTGGCTTACCCTCATCTAACATCCTTGTACACCCTCAAAAAACTCCAACAGATTAGTCAAGCATGATTTGCCCTTGGTAAATCCATGCTGGCTCGGCCTAATCCTATTTCTGCTATCTAGATGTGCCACTATTTCGTCCTTAATAATGGACTCAAGCATCTTCCCCACGACCGACGTTAGGCTAACAGGGCGATAGTTCTCCGTTTTCTCCTTCCCTCCCTTCTTGAAAAGTGGGACAACATTAGCCACTCTCCAATCTTCAGGAACTGATCCTGAATCTAAGGAACATTGGAAAATGACTACCAATCCATCCGCAATTTCCTGAGCCACCTCTTTTAGAACCCTCGGATGTATTAACCTTCAGTCCTACCAGTCTACTCATCACAGTTTCTTTCCTAATGTCAATCTGTCTCAATTCCTCTGATATCTTATGATATATCAGTCGCCTGAGTTTGGTCAATAACGTTCTTAACCTTTCCGAGACAGGTATCTGTCCACGTGACCTCTAATGTTGTTTGTAAGTTTGAAATGGATGGCGTAGAGTTGATACTTTGACCGGAGAACTAATTTAATATATCACGACCATTCAGCGCAGATTAACAAACTGAATAACTATGTTGGCTACTCTGCATTCAAAGTATTTTAGTCGGTACTGATCTTCATCGCAGATCAACATTTCAAATGAATGAAGTTCATGCCATATATGGAACTGAATGAACTGTTGTAAACGTCACTCTCAGAGGTCCCATCATCCCTCCTGAATCGCGTTATCCTCCCACCTGTCTGTTCCGATACCTGTGATACGGTCATGACTTGGAGTGAAATGTACACGGGTTGATCAATAAGCTGACAGGTGACGGAATAAAAACACTGGAGTCGTGTATAGAGAAGGAAGCTGTCAAAAGCCGCAGCAGACGGAGGCAGAGGGATGTCAGATGATGTTTAACCGGACAAGTGTGAGGCTTTTCACTCTGTGTAGTCGAATGCTAGAGGGTAGAACTCAGTAAATGACGGAGGACCATGTCGTCCTAATCTACAGCACATCTCTCCAAGAGGGGCAACACAATAGACAGGGTGGCAAATACAGTGACCAGTTGTTTTAAGTGCTGAGGGATTGAGTAGAATAGTCAAAAATCATAAACTTGCATAAACTTTAGTCAGGCTGCATATGATGTAATGCGATCATTTCTTGTTACCCTGACTCAGGTAAAAACGCATTGGAGAGGCTGGCGAGGAGATTCACCGGGTTATGATCTGTATCTGAAGTTAGTAGTTATAAGGAGTGTTGGAATTGGAATTGGTTGATCGTTGTCTCGTACAGAAATACAATCATAAACGTGTTCTGCATCCTGTACCATCCTGTACACAAAGATCAGATCACTGAACAACGTGTTGAGCTGGAACCGGGTAAAACAATAAAAGAATGCAGAATAAGGTGTAACAGTTACAGAGCGAGCACAGAACAGGTAAATGATAAGGTGGGTGATCATCATGATCATAATCATACCTCGGTAGATTGTGAGGTCAAGAGTCCGTCTTATCATCCCAGTGAACCATTCAATAGTCTTACCCAGTCCCGTCTTCCTGAACCCATTTGCCCTGTCCGTCACTCATTGCATTAAAGTAAATGCAGCTTCTCCCATCAGACCTTCTCGCTCTCTTGTTCCTCCCCTGCCTGCCGCATCTCCCGAACTCACTCCCTTTGACTTATTCACTTTGCCGCAACCACCTCTTCCTCCTACACGACGGGCCCGGAACCCAGACCCTGACAGACCAGTTTGATGCTTGGGATGTTTCAGTGAAGGATAATTCTCTTGATATTTGCGATGAAACTCACGGAGTCTAAAAACGTTGGAAATGTATCCGAGAAAGAAAACTGGAATGGAGAAACCCTCGAGACAGATTCGTGTGTGTGTGTGTGTGTGTGTGTGTGTGTGTGTGTGTGTGTTTCCAGTGTAATTGGTTCCAGGATAACAGAGCCTGGGTAGCTCAGTCGGTAGAGCATCAGACTTTTAATAACCATATAACAATCACAGCACGGAAACAGGCCATCTCGGCCCTCCTAGACCGTGCCGAACTCTTAATCTCACCTAGTCGCACCTACCCGCACTCAGCCCATAACCTTCCACTCCTTTCCTGTCCATATACCTATCCAATTTTACCTTAAATGACACAACTGAACTGGCCTCTACTACTTCTACAGGAAGCTCATTCCACACAGCTATCACTCTCTGAGTAAAGAAATACCCCCTCGCGTTTCCCTTAAGCTTCTGCCCCCTAACTCTCAAATCATGTCCTCTCGTTTGAATCTCGTTTGAATATGTGGGTCCCGGGTTCAAGTTCCTGTTCAGGCGGGCGCTCACTTTATATCACAGGTTGTCTCTTCATTCAGTTCCATCCCATGACAGACAGCTTTTCCACTCCAAACGCATTGAAATGTCAGGGGGAACTCTTCACTCACAGGGGGCTGAGAGAGTGAAACGAGCTACCAGCGGAAGTGATGGATGCGGGTTCGGTTTTAGCACTTAGGAGACGTTTGGGTAAGTACATGGAAGGAGAGGGTGTGCTGGGGCAATTGACCAGGTGCAGTTCCTTGGGACTAGTCAGAATAATAGATCAGTGCGGACTAAATGGTCTAAGCCTGTTTCTGTGCTGTAGGGCCCCGTGACTCTGATTTCCAGAGTGGATAATTTAGAATGCAGTGTAATTATGCAGAAAGTACTCATATTGATATTGACCCTATATTTCAGATTCCGTTCATCCATTGCCAGTCCGGAGGACACGGCGCATGTATCTGGCTGACCTTTGACACACCACGTCAGCACACAACATTCCATATCGGGCCTTTACCAGCGTCTTATACAATTTCACCCAAACATCCCAACTCCCGCGCTCTCCACTCTGATTTGTGAAGCCAGTGTGCATGTTTCCACTGTGAGAGTCACTGGGATCTGCAGTGAGCTGACAAGTCCTGAACTCCACTCTAAAGAGCATCCCAGATTATTGATTATACATTACTGAAATAAAATTGAATTTGACACAAGGCACACGGCCCTTCGCGATCAAGCCGACTTCCAACACAACATATTGTGGGTCAGTGGGCCTCAGCTCAGCAGTAGGAGAGCTGCTGGAAGTGATTATTGTGTCTGGGGGTTTCTGTGCATTTGGAATGCATACGGTCAGATGTCGAACAGTTATTATTGTTTTGTGCCCTGCAGGGCTTATTTTGCTTGGCTGACGGCGTGTGCTGAGAAATCTAAAAACACATCAATGGTGATTGATGAGATTAGGATAGTGGATTTTTGTGAGGTGTTTCAGTGAATAAAACACAGAAGCTGAACTGTCCATTCGGCCCATTGAATCTACTCCGCAATTTCATCATGGATGTTTTATTTTCCCTTCTGAATCCCTTTAGCCCGCTTACTGCCCGTAACCTTTGATGCCTTCACTAACCAGGAGCCTATCAACCGCTGCTTTAAACGTGACGTGTAACTTCGCTTCCATAGCCGACTGAGGCCACAGTTCTACCGATTCGACACTCTCTGGTTTTCTGTCTCGCCCCATCTTTCTGCCCACGAACCATTGTTCCCCAAACTGCTTTCACCCATGTACCTACACAAAAGTCCCTTCAGTGTGGCAACCGTACCAACACTCGTACCACCCCCTGAATGACGAATTTGGACTCGTGTTTTTATTAGACATTTCACCGTTCACCCACAACCCGCGATGCCTAGTTCTGGTCTAAATCAGCAAGAGGGGGAGGGGATAAAGCCTGCATGGACCCACGCTATCTCAACCTCAAACGTCTGATATAGCTGCAACAAATACACATTCTGTACGCTGACTGATGAAGCTCAGTGTCCCAAACGCTTGTAAAGTCCTGGTGGGATGTTCTTGTGGTTGGGTGTCCGTGACCAGCAATGTTTGGCAAGGATCCATGCCAGAGCCCCTGTTGTTCGTGATATACTATAAATGACTTGGATGAAAATGGAGATGGATAGGGACATTCAATGTAAGAATCGAGAAGTAATGTTGCAGCTCTCTGAAATTTTGTTCGGGCCGCACTTGGAGTATTGTGTACAGCTCTGAGCACTCTATTACAGGGAGAGCGTGGTGCCGTTGGTGAGGTTTCAGAAGTGGCTTACCGGGCTGACGCATGGGTGGGACGGTGTTCTCTGCAAGGACAGTTTGACAGACACATTTAGGATAGACAGTCGGAATATTTCCCCCAGGGTACACATGTCAAGTGCTTTAGTGGATGCATTTAGGCTGAGAAGGGAAAAGTTTAAAGGGGATCACGGGATCAGAATCCGAGTATGTTTTTTTCATTATTGATGTATAGTTAAGAACTCATCAGAAGTATTTGCAGTCAGCTTTGCAGAAAACGCAGAGGAATATCTGAACAGAGGTCGGGCCATAGAACAACTAACCACTCGAACCTACCTCACTAATCTAGACTGAGGCTGGCTTTGGACCATTTACCTGCATCTTCCCTCGCTCTCTCAGCCAATATTCAACTGTACAGACAACAAAGCAAAGGGATTCAGAATGGAAAATGCTGGAGAAACTCAGCAGGTCAGGCAGCATCTGTGGAAAGATTCGACCTTTCAGTCCGAGGCCCATCATCAGCCCCGGTGAAAAGTCTCGGCCCGAAGCTTCGACTTCTTATTCCTCTCCATAGATGCTGCCCGGCCTGCTGAGCCCCCAGCATTTTGTGCGTTTCTGTGGATAACCAGCATCTGCAGACTATCTTGTGCTTAGCAAAGGGAAACTCGGTTCTGACAGCTAATCAGGCATTAATCGGCATTGATGTTACATTAACAGTGATGATGCAATATTCTACAATCATTTGTGGGTAACAGTTTACTCTTCATCACTTCGGACGAGATGAAGAGGGAATGGATGATTAATTTCAGAGGAATTCGGATATAGGCGAAATATCTAAACTCTGTCATATTTCATCTTATCTGGAAACGTGAGGTTTCTCTTGTTTTAGGACACATGTGATGAGGAAAGTTTAATCAGGTTGTAGAGTTTGAAGTACAAGATAATGACAGTGAAATTAGAAACGGGAAAAAGAGTGTCAACGTCAAAGGCAACAAAGTCAGTCTGCACATTTCCCAAAGACAAAATTCAGAAACCACACAGAGTATTTGATAAGGTTAACCCAAAGCATTGTGGCCAGATTCTGAATCTCACATTAGAGATCACAAGAATAAAATTGGTTAGGAAGCCATTACGGACGCCAAGCCAATACCTACAATTTTACTCGAGGGCCGCTTGCAATTCCCTTCCCTCATATCCCTACGCTTGCATTAGTGTGCAATCTCTGCCGCTCTTGTTCTTTAACATACTTAGCCACTGAGTATCATGGTCCAGTCTGAAGTCCGCATTCTGGTTCACGGTCTGGTCCACGGACTCCGGACTCTGGGTCCTCCGGCTGTCCCTTGTTTCAGTTGGACTTAACATAAGCACCTGATGCTCATCTTGGGGCTGGGAATATAAGTGGCCCTGGGATTGAGTGTGGTTGGGGGGTCGTGTTGTCAAGGTTCCCTGTGTACAAATGGCCGGAGGAAGGCTAGAAAGGCCACTTGCCATCTTTAGGCTGCGTTGGAGAACCATTGCTTCTTGGAGCCTTGCTGTCAGTAGTTGGAGTTGTCATTGCGGTATGGATTCGGTCAGCTGGATGGCATCAGCCACTCCGAGCTAGGTAGGGATCCGGTTGTTTCCGTAGCCAGCCAAGGTTGCTGGCTGTAACTGCAACTTGGAGCAACCCCGATGCAGAGATGGAACTGTCTGTTGTTCTTCGGTGTTTATCTCTTCCTGTCCTCTTCTCCGTGGGATAAGTCAGGCCGTTCTGCCGTTGCCCTGCGGGGGGAATCTGTCTTGTCTTTGCCTCCGTCGGCTAAGTCAGGCCGTTCTGCCGCTACCCGACGGATGGTCCTCCCCCACCTTGGCGTGGAGTGAAAGTTGAGTCCTGGCTCTATGTTGATGTACAGTTCCTAGTCTGCCTCCAAGCTCCAGCCTCCGAGTTACTCAAGCTCCAAGAAAACAAGCCCCAAACCTCAAGCTCCAAGAAAACAAGTTTCAAGCCTCAAGCTCCAAGACCCCAAGCTCAAGTTCCAAGAACCCAGGCCTCGTCACGACTTCGCCTGGTTTGAGACCGAGCCTGAGTCAAGATACATGTTAAGAAATCTTAAGAAAGATTAATGAATGATTAATAAATCTTAAGAAAGAGATTGGAAAAGCTAAAATAAGATACGAGGTTGGTTTGGCAAATAAGGTGAAAGTAAATCCGAAAGGTTTCGACAGTTATATTAAAGGCAAGTGGATAGTGAGGGGTAAAATTGGCCCCTTAGAGAATCAGAGAGGTCAGCTATGTGTGGAGCCGAGGGAGATGGGAGAGATTTTGAACGATTTCTTCTCTTCGGTATTCACTAAGGAGAAGGATATTGAATTGTGTAAGGTGTGGGAAACAAGTAAGGAAGTTATGGAACCTATGACAATTAAAGATGTGGAAGTACTGGCGCTTTTAAGAAATTTAAAAGTGGATAAATCTCCGGGTCCTGACAGGATATTCCCCAGGACCTTGAAGGAAGTTCGTGTAGAAATAGCAGGAGATCTTTAAGATGTCATTAGACGGAGATCTTTAAGATGTCATTAGAAACGGGGATTGTGCCGGAGGATTGGCGTATTGCTCATGTGGTTCCATTGTTTAAAAAGGGTTCTAGAAGTAAGCCTAGCAATTATAGACCTGTCAATTTGACATCAGTGGTGGGATCTGATTAGGAGTAGCCAGCATGAATTTGTGCGTGGAAGGTCATGTTTGACAAATCTTATTGAATTTTTTGAAGAAGTTACGAGGAATGTTGACTAGGGTAAGACAGTGGATGTAGTCTATATGGACTTCAGCAAAGCCTTTGACAAAGTTCCACATGGAAGGTTAGTTAAGAAGGTTCAGTCGTTAGGTATTAATGCTGGAGTAATAAAATGGATTCAACAGTGGCTAGATGGGAGATGCCAGAGAGTAGTGGTGGATAATTGTTTATCGGGATGGAGGCCAGTGACTAGCGGGGTGCCTCAGGGATCTGTTTTGGGCCCAATGTTGTTTGTAATATACATAAATGATCTGGATGATGGGGTGGTAAATTGGATTAGTAAGTATGCCGATGATACTAAGGTAGGAGGTGTTGTGGATAATGAGGTGGGTTTTCAAAGCTTGCAGGGAGATTTATGCCAGTTAGAAGAATGGGCTGAACGTTGGCAGATGGAGTTTAATACTGAGAAGTGTGAGGTTCTACATTTTGGCAGGAATAATCCAAATAGAACATACAAGGTAAATGGTACGGCACTGAGGAATGCAGTGGAACAGAGAGGACATGATTTGAGGACATGATTTGAGAGTTAGGGGGCAGAAGTTTAAGGGAAACACGGGGGGGGGGGGGGGTATTTCTTTACTCAGAGAGTGATAGCTATGTGGAATGAGCTTCCTGTAGAAGTAGTAGAGGCCAGTTCAGTTGTGTCATTTAAGGTAAAATTGGATAGGTATATGGACAGGAAAGGAGTGGAGGGTTATGGGCTGAGTGCGGGTAGGTGGGACTAGGTGAGATTAAGAGTTCGGCACGGACTAGGAGGGCCGAGATGGCCTGTTTCCGTGCTGTGATTGTTATATGGTTATACATTTTGGGTCCTTGTCCAGTCTCGGGCTCGGAGTCCACCCCAGGCTCCTTGTTCCCAGTCCCTCGTCCTGGTCCTTCTTCCTTAGCCTAGTCTGCGACCTGTCCCGTCCTTTAGTTTTGTCCCGTTCTGTTCCTAGTACTTCAGTGTCTGTGTCCTGCATTTGGGTCCAGTCCCAACGCCCCCCTTATGACACTGAGCCTCCACAGACACCTTGTGTCGGGGATTCCAATCATTCTCCACTTCTGGTGAAAATGAATATCTTCTCTATCCATATCGAATCGCTAACCGCTCAACTTGAGCCTGTGATCATTGATTCTGTACACGCACGCAGGCGCAACACTCATCTTACTACTGGCATAAGAAGACTGGCCGAAATGTTTAGAGTTTTAGAGACAATAGAGAAGTGCAGAAACTTTAATTGGCTAGTTGAGTAACTGTACCTCAAAAGCTGCTTCGCGTCTGGCGGATGATTGACTCATCCGAAGAACACAGAAATCTGTTAAACAGCATTGTTAAAAGTCAGCATTAAGGATATATTCCTTCATTCCCCATTCCTCAAAGTTTCCACCAATCGGAGGACTCACCATGGACACTCGCTTGTCGCTCCTCTCCACCTGTTTATTCATTGACTGCGTGAGGATTTCTCGGAACCACAGCCTCTAGAACACTACAGTCCAAACTCTTCCTTAAGGAACCAGTGATGATTTACACAACCCCCAACAGAACGCATACTACAGCCCAAACTCTTCCCTCACTTCATCAAGGAACACAGTGATGATTTCCACACCCCCGGTAGAATTCATACTACAGACCAAATTCTTCCCTCATTTCATCAAGGGACAGAGTGATTTACACTGCCCCCGGCAGAACTCATACTACAGCTCAAACTCTTCCCTCACTCGATCAAGGAACACAGTAATGACTTCCACTATCCCGGGTCCATGGTAAAGCACTTTACCTTCACTGAGGTTTACCGGCCAGGTTCGATCCGGGTCAATGGTACAGTGCTGAGGGTTAATAACCAGGTTAGATCCGGGTCAATGGTACATTGTTGAGGGTTAATAGCCAGGTTCGATCCAGTCAATGGTACAGTGCTGAGGGTTAATAACCAGGTTAGATCCGGGTCAATGGTACATTGTTGAGGGTTAATAGCCAGGTTCGATCCGGGTCAATGGTACATTGTTGAGGGTTAATAGCCAGGTTCGATCCGGGTCAATGGTACAGTGCTGAGGGTTAATAACCAGGTTAGATCCGGGTCAATGGTACATTGTTGAGGGTTAATAGCCAGGTTCGATCCGGGTCAATGGTACATTGTTGAGGGTTAATAGCCAGGTTCGATCCAGTCAATGGTACAGTGCTGAGGGTTAATAACCAGGTTAGATCCGGGTCAATGGTACATTGTTGAGGGTTAATAGCCAGGTTCGATCCAGTCAATGGTACAGTGCTGAGGGTTAATAGCCAGGTTCGATCCAGTCAATGGTACAGTGCTGAGGGTTAATAGCCAGGTTAGATCCGGGTCAATGGTACATTGTTGAGGGTTAATAGCCAGGTTCGATCCAGTCAATGGTACAGTGCTGAGGGTTAATAACCAGGTTAGATCCGGGTCAATGGTACATTGTTGAGGGTTAATAGCCAGGTTCGATCCGGGTCAATGGTACATTGTTGAGGGTTAATAGCCAGGTTCGATCCAGTCAATGGTACAGTGCTGAGGGTTAATAACCAGGTTCGATCCGGGTCAATGGTACATTGTTGAGGGTTAATAGCCAGGTTCGATCCAGTCAATGGTACAGTGCTGAGGGTTAATAACCAGGTTAGATCCGGGTCAATGGTACAGTGCTGAGGGTTAATAACCAGGTTAGATCCGGGTCAATGGTACAGTGCTGAGGGTTAATAACCAGGTTCGATCCGGGTCAATGGTACATTGTTGAGGGTTAATAGCCAGGTTCGATCCGGGTCAATGGTACATTGTTGAGGGTTAATAGCCAGGTTCGATCCGGGTCAATGGTACATTGTTGAGGGTTAATAGCCAGGTTCGATCCGGGTCAATGGTACATTGTTGAGGGTTAATAGCCAGGTTCGATCCAGTCAATGGTACAGTGCTGAGGGTTAATAACCAGGTTCGATCCGGGTCAATGGTACAGTGTTGAAGGTTAATGGTCAGATTCGATCCGGGTCAGTGGTACAGTGCTGAGTGTTAATGGCCAGGTTAGATTCGGGTCGATGTTTATGACTTCAAAGAGAAACGTCCAATGTAGCAAACCTGTGCTGTGCTGGAATGTGAAACATGTCCCAAATAAAATACAATGGAATGTACGGTCATCGCATTGTATCTGTAGAGTAGAATGTAGAGCTACTAGGACTTGATGTTTCAATCCCAATGATAAAGTTGTCTTTCTTGATGTTGGCAGTGGCTTGCAGTGGTGACGAGGAGGGTAGCTACGTTATCGGGGTCATCAGGGGTCATCCTTCTTTGACGTTTCGTTGATAAGCCCACCATGTCTCCAAAGGTTCAACGGTGCTACCTGGCGTCCCAGATACACCACCCTTAGTTTCATACCCTCCTGTCTCCATCTTGCAGCCCAGTTGTTGTCTTTCCTTTTAATCCAAATCCAGTTGCTGCTTTCCTCTGCTGCATTTGAAAAGGACTTGATTGCCTGTTGGGGAGACACCCCTCACCCCCACCTTCTTCAATAGACTGGTCGTAGATGTAGCAACGAATCCCCTGCATCCTACTTCTACAGGGAAAATCTCGGCCTTCCATCCGTTCTGAGCAGCTTCAGTTGCCAGTTCCGAGTACTTGGTCTTTTTCCTCTCATAAGCTTCTTTAACGCCATCTTCCCATGGTACTGTCAATTCCACAACATATGCCAGCTTGTTGTAGCCGCAATGTCTGGGGGGAAACACAATCTTTTTCTCCAAGTCCACGCCCAGTTTCAGATCCCGAGCAACATGCAGAGTGCTTACGTCCTTTGATGTTACTTGGTGCTCTGGAGGTTGGCCTGCTGGTACAAATCGTGTAATGTGGATATTTCCTGCCGATGTTTGTGGGAGGGCGTTTACGGTGGTTTGCCTCTGTTCCAAGATTGATGCCAGCTGTCTGACAACTTGGTTATGCCGCCAAGTATACCGCCCCTGGCTGAGGCTCGTGGTGCATCCTGTTCAAATGTGCCTTAGTGATCCAGGTGCTTGACAAAGAGAACAAGTGGGGCCTTCACCCCACCACTGGTTCAGATTTTGAGGTGTTGGTAGGAGGTTATAAGTGGCTCTGATGACAAAACTTAGCCGAGATCCCTCCATCTCCCAGATGTCACGCCAACTGAATTTCATCTTTTCCAGGTTCTCCCAATTAGTCCATTGGCCCTGCTTGGCCATTGAAACGGCTCTAGCGTGTCGCTTTGCCTCCTCCTGTCTCCTCACCTCCTCCAGCATGAGCCGTCTCTTCTGCACTGATGTTGCCTTGTGCCATTGAGGAGCCTTTGGGATGAGCCCAAGACCGGCTCTCCCATGTTCGACTTGGCCAACCACATCCCTGAAGTGAAGAGCAGACCTAGCACTCTGAATGGCTTCATATGGGGTCCACGTCCTCCCTGTTGCCACAAGGGGGGCCACTGTTCATCAGTATCATCAGATTCAGTGAGGGTAATGACAAACCTTGCTTTGGTGCATTTGAATTCTTCCACAAGACTTGTAATTGGTAATTCCAATTTGCCGTTCCCGTACAGCCCAACAGGACTTAAGTATCGTGGAAGTCCAAACCACTGTTTCACATGTGTGCTGATCACTCTTTCGAGCTTTTCCACCTTATTGTTGGGAATTTCATACACTGTGAAAGGCCACATGAGTCTTGGGAGTATGTCGAACTGGAAGCACCACAGCTTGAGTTTTCCTGGCAGCAAGGTCTTGTTGCGAGCTATGTCCGTGATGGTATCCTTTTTGAGTTGTTTAAACTGCTCTGTGTCCTTGAGATTATCACCATACCATCGACTCAAGCTCTTCACTGGCATTTCTGAAACAGTTGTGACAGGTGTTCCATCAATATGAAATCTTTGATCCGTGAGTTGACCTTTGACAATGGAGATGTTTCTGCACTTGCTGGGCTTGATCTTCATCCTCGCCCATGTGATGTTATAAATCAGATAAACAAACACAACATGTCCCGAATAAAATACAACAGAATGTACAGTTGCCGCGTTGTATCTCAATATAAATCACATAAACAGATACAAAATGTCCCGAATAAAATACAATGGAATATGCTGGTACGAAAGCCAATGTGAATGAATGATGTTGAGGGAGATATGGACGATAGTATCACGGAGGCGGCCGTTTTCCTAATGTTGACGTCAGGCGGGCAGAGCGTGTTCTGAGAGTCAACCAGACACTAATCGCCGAGGAACATTTTCAAGTCCTGGACAAACCTGAGCTGAATATGGTGATAAACCCCGCCGACCCCCCCCCCCCCCACCCCGGTTCCACTGACCCACATCCGCTTTCTCATTGTGTTCAGTGATCTAACTTAGGAATGAGTCGAAAGAGGCGAGTAACCGGATATTTCACCACGTTCACAAACTCCTCTCTGAATTTCGACTGCGTCACCCCATAAATAAACGTGTTGGTGCACAAACGTAAGTTCTGCAGCATGTATCCAAGTTGTCCAAAGATATATTCGGAATGGTTGTACTCGCTGGGATTTGTTCCTGCAATGTTGTGATATAAATAATCGAGAACAGTTGTTAACCAGAGGAGGATGAAGCTGCCGGATATGGTGAAGAGTAAAATCACAGACCTCCTTCGGCTCTCCATCTCCGGGTCACCCCGTCTGCCTTCCTTTCCCCGACCCCTCAGCGCCTTCCGCACACGACTGGCCAGTAAAATATGCCTGACTGTCAGGATGTTGAACAGTAAAATGAAAGCGAACGGGAGCAACGGAGTGACGATTTTATCCAGCCTACTGAAGACCACCCAGCCTGGCTCCGCGTAATAGCTCGGCTTTCGGTCACAGTACCAAGGCACTTGGTTAATGATGATTCTTGGCTCCGATAAAAAACTGAGGGGGACGTTTTTCAAATAGAACAGAACCCCCGTTGCCGCCAGAACCACAGTGGAGGTTTTCCCGGTGCAATATTTTGCTTTCAGTTTCCAGAAGCAAATGGCGACGAAGCGGTCGAAGGTGAAGGCGAACCAGACGGAGCAGTCCCTGGCCGCGCACATGAAGAAAAAGATCACGCTGCAGATGGGATAGATGTCCAGGAAGGACCCGGGGAAGTAAAAGCTGACGCGCCTCAGTACCACGGCGGTGACGACAGCCAATAGTTCCGCCGTTGCCATGGCCACCAGGTAGCGCGTGGTGCAGGTGGAGAGGCCGCACTTTCCCTGGAACAGGATCATAATCGCCACTAAATTCACTGCAACGAATCAAACAAAATGAAGGTGACTAACGGGAAGGTCTTCGTGTCTTATCTCAGAAAAGGAACGCCATATTTTATCAACAGAAACATGTCTGGCCTCAGGGTAGCGTAGCACGATTACAGTGACATCGACCCAGGTTAAATTCCACCGCTGTCTGTAGGTAGACTGAATGCACTCATCCCCACCCCTGCTCTCCATAAATGCAGTGGAAGCAAAGCCACTTGTCTGTTTGTGTACACTCCCCCCACCCCCTCACTCCACAAATGCCGCTTTTCCGCTGGTCTCGCATGTGTAACAATTGAACGGCTGCCGTCACTCACCAGGAACCCCGGTGATGGCGATGGCGATGTAGAAGACTTTCCGGACGCTAAAAAAATCTCCAACATTTTCTCTTCCACTGAATTTTCCCTTCGCGCTGCAGAGAGGCCTTTCAATAAACCCCATCGCAGAGCTGTTGAAATTTATACAGGCAAGGGGATAGAGAGCTTGCAAAGCAGATACAACAAGACATTTAAAAACATGAGGACGAAAGCAGTTTTAAATCCCCCCCCCCTGGTGTTTTTTTCTATAAATTTGTTTATGGAAGTTTCAGTAGAAATATAATATAACAGTTCGGGAAACCAGGACTTCATAGGAAATTCTGTGATGATTTGAAGGTGAAGTTTTTGTATTGTTGTCAGGTAAAGGGTTCAGGCCTCGATTCAGACGCTCCTCTGTGGAGCTTCTAGATTTTCGGTATCCGGATTTTCCAGCAGATCCTTGCGAGATCTTGCGAGCTTGCGACCAGACTTGCGAGCTGGTCGGTTAATCAGCTGTAGTATATTGCCCCTGGAGTTAGGCGGAGTGGTAGAGACTGGGAAGAGATAGAAGGATGTTCAAAGTGAATTCATTGTCAAAGTGCGTATAAAACCCTCAGACACACTACCTTGCTGACATGCGCAGTAAAAGAAAGAATTACAATGGTATCAATGAAACTAGACACAAAGTCTGACAAACTGTGCAAAGACAAAATACTATGAATAATAATATGAAACAAAGAAGTAAATAAACAATTCTGAGAGTAACATAAACAGGTACCGCATATCCTGAAAATCCAGAGCAATGGGCACAATGTTGAGGAAACTCAGCAGGTCAGGCAGCATCTTTGAAGGGGAATAAACAATCAACTCTTAGTGGCCGGGACCCTTTAACAGTTCAAATTCTCCCTGAGAAACGGGGAGGAGACCATGAGAAGGCAAAGGGAGAAGCCATCCTCTGCATCTAATGCATAATTACTGGAAATAGTGAACTGGTTTATCAGTCCTTGGGAACGGAGGAAGTCCTTATGACTGTATATGACCTTTGTAACACCTGGCACAGATAAGAGAGGTAGCAAGCAAGCACCTTACGTGGCTTTTTCCAAGAAGATGATCCTGCTGGGAGCTGACAAAAGATGAAATCGTTAATTACACTATTCCGCTGTCGTTCGCGCTCCACGCAAACGTCCCAGGTCATGATGACTAAGTTGTTTTTCTGAACAAGACTGATTACCCAAGTTTGGCGCATGTCCAGGTGACCCCTTTCCGTCCATGTCTTAAGTCGCATTCAATCTTCGTAAATATCCTGACTTTTCCCGGAAAATTGTGTGAAAAAGTTTCGATAGGTATCTCCTTTAAATTCTTTCCACCCGACACGAAACCTATGCTGTCTTGCTTTATATTCTGTTATCCTGGGGGAAATACAGCAAACCTACAAATTAGCAATACAGTTTGTAATTTGATATTAAGACCACAAGAACATAATGCATAACAACAGAATTAGGCCATTTTGTCCACCGAGTCTGCTCTGCCATTTCATCTTGGCTGATCCTATTTTCCCCTTCGCTCCAATCTCCCACCTTCGTCCCATATTCCCTCATTCCCTGACGAAGCAAGAATCTATCAAACCTTGCCTTAAATATTGTCAGGGCTCTGGAGCACCGATCCAATCGCAGACCCTGTACTGTGCAAACAGTGATATTAATTGAGTAACACATCCCGAGGTGCGTACAAAGTCGGCGTCAAAGTTCGGGCAGAGATCAAAACATCCAGAGAAAATCCAAAAACAAGAATTCGGAAACAGGCAGAGTCGATATTCAGACGGACAAATTAGAGATACGAATGCTGGAGAGGCTCAGGAAAATTCACTGATACAATTTGACAACAAACAGGTGGAAACACAGGACTGAAATACACTGAGCAATAAACAGAGAGGCAGATGATAGGTGGAGCACAATCGGACACTAGTTACAGCAATAATAGTGAGGAGCAGATGAGAGACGGAGTACTGTAACGAGATTTTAAGGTTTATTACCGATGGACATTTCTGTTAAAGAGAGAGAGGGCGTAATGCTGATTGAGAGAGAGAGAGAGAGAGAGAGAGTAACGAACAGCTTGTGAGCTGCTATGGAAACTGAAGGGCCGAGCTATGTAATGGACAGCTGGCGTTCAGCATGTTTGGATAAATACAAGGTCAACTTGCTTTTCAGACAGACACACGGAAGCCACGCAGAAATACAGAGATAGGGACTGGATGAGCTTTGTGTGCCCACGAAAAGGATAGGTTTTGCTCATAGTGTGGAAAAGGGGTGACGGTCGGTGACTTTAGACAACGGGAAGATTCGCTGGCATCAGCGCACTGGGAAAATGAATCACTTCTCTTTCTCACTCTCTCTCTCTCTGTCCTCAATCTACACAGCTCAATATCACGAACTGAGATGACTTCATACCTATACCATCGTGAGATTGTAATCATTTACCACCTGAGCTTGGAGAAGTTTGGGGACTATTAACTCGCTTATATAAGCATAAATTCTGCTAATCTGTGTGCCTTATCTTGTTTTATATTACTTTAGATACTAATAAAATAGTGTTTGTTAGCAGAAGACTCAGACTCCAGGTACGTTCCATTTCTGCTGGTCTTTTAGCCCGTTATGTAACGAAATTGGGGGCTCGTCCAGGAACTGAAGATACAGGTGGGAGCTATTCTAAAATTTGCTGAGGGCTTAATTGAGTGTTTACTGGTTGATCTGACTGGGGAAAATCCCTTTTAATTTGTTTGAGTGGAATAACAGCAGAGGCAGAGAAACAGAGGGAGTTCGAGGGGGAGAGAATGCAGCGAGGAGGTCATAAGCTGGTCGTGGTAATGAGCTGGTGGTACCGTTTAATGTCAGCGAAGCCGGTCGATAGGTATTTGCTGGACTTTGAAAAGGTGGCTCAGAATCGGAAATGGCCGAGGAATCAGTGGGTTGTGTTGTTACAAAATGTGATGAAGAGGTAGGCTCAGCAGGCGTATTCTGCTTTGACCCTTGACCCTTGCATACAGTATGACCCAGTGAAGGATGCTTTGCTTAAGGTTCACGAGCTGGTTCCGGAGGTGTACAGACAAAAATTCAGAGATCTGAGGAAGCCTTGGAATCAAACCTATGTGGAATTTGCCTATGAAAAACGGGTGTACTTTAATATTTGGCGAATCTCAAAAAGGTTAAATAAGGATATTAACGACTTAATATTGATGTTGACAGAATAACTTAAAAACTGTGTCCCCGATAACGTAAAGACGTACTTATACGAAAAAGACGCTGCGACCCTGGCAGAGTCTGCTAAGTTGGCAGACTAATATGCCTTAACTCATAAGGTTAAGTTTTTTTCTTGAGTAAGAGGTACCAAGAGTAACAGAGATAACAAAGATACCCCAGAGGTTAAACCGGAGAGTAAGTTGGGAACTAGTGACAAGAGTAAGGAGGAAGGAAAGCAGTCAAAAGGAAGTTTTCCAGTTTTACATATGACTGTTGTAAGAAGCCTGGTCATATGGTGGGGAATTGTTTTGCTCTGAAAAGGGAAAATGGAAAAGAAAAGAGACAATCCCAACTGGTTGCGTTCAGTCGGTCGAGACGCCATGGAGAAAAAGGGATCTGACCGAGGGCAAGAGGGATTTCAGCGGTTTATCTCAGATGGGATTGTGTCTGTAAAGGAGGGGTCAACCCCGGTTCCAATGAGAATCTGGCGAGACACTGGGGTTTTTCAGTCACTGATATTGGACAGTGTTTTAGACTTCGGTGATGAGACGAGAACTGATGAAGTAAATATTATCAAAGGTATTGGAAAAGGGACTGAGTCCGTGCCTTTGCATGAGGTAATTTTGAAATGCAAACTGGTATCAGAACCTGTTAAGATTAGGTTACGATCTGAATTACCGATAGACAATATTGATGTCTTGCTGGGTAATGTTGCAGGTGGGGATGTTTATTCAGCAGGGCAGCTAACGAACAAGCCGGTTGCTGACGACCAAACATGGATACTGATGTTTACCCCGCATGAGAAGTAACCCGAACGATGTCTAAAAGGTCTGCTGATGCAGATAGTTCGGGACAGGGGATTCTCAGGCCCATGATAGCCAAAACAGGGGCTCAGTCCTGTTTTTGTCATAGTCTTCTCTGTCTTCCATGTTACAGCAGGATTTGGGTAGCAAGGAGGATGAGAAAGGGTTGTCCTTGTCCAGGGATGAATTTATAGCGGAACAAAGCCGAGATTCAGAGATTGCTGTGTTAAAGCAGACAGCTCTCACAGAAGAGGACGTTCAGAGAGAGTCAGTAGGATACTATCTTAAGGATGGGGTGTTAATGAGGGAGTGGAGACCACCTACCGTGGCTGCAAGTGAGGAATAAGCCACTGAGCATCAAGTTGTGGTCCTGAAAGTGTACAGGTCTGAGATTTTAAACATGCCTTGAGGAGGACATTTTGGAGTGCGACAGACGGTGAAAAGGATTATGAAGGAATCCTACAGGCCTAATTTAAGAAAGGATATTGTGAATTTTTGCAGGACCTACCACACCTGCCAAGTTGTGGGGAAACCTAATCAGGCCGTTCGGGTAGCACCACTTAAACCGATAGCTGCTTTTGATACCTTTTTCCAGGGTCATAGTGGATTGTGTTAGCCCATTGCCAAAGACTGTAGCTGACCATCAGTACTTGTTAAAAATTATGTGTGCTGCGTCTAGCACACACTGAAGCGGTTCCTCTCAGAAGTATCAAGGCCAAGACTGTGGTAAAAGCACTCATCAAGTTTTTCACACTGGTAGGTCTGCTCAAAGAAATTCAATCTGACCAGGGTAGTAATTGACTTCGAAAACATTCCAGCAGATAGTTGGCGAGTTGGGAGCG
This sequence comes from Hypanus sabinus, assembly GCF_030144855.1. NCBI lineage: Eukaryota > Metazoa > Chordata > Chondrichthyes > Myliobatiformes > Dasyatidae > Hypanus > Hypanus sabinus. The sequence goes on along the minus strand of NC_082737.1, from coordinate 3,088,523 downwards.
AAGCACATTGTGTCGTTTCCATATCACCCAGAGTCCCAGGGAGCCTTGGAACGGTTCCAATCCACTGTTAAGACCATGATTAAAACATATTGTGTGGAAAATGGGAAAAACTGGGATGAAGGTGTGCACTTACTTTTATTTGCTGTTAGAGGCTCGATTCAAGAACCATTAGGGTTTAGCCCATTTGAACTTGTTTTCGTTCACAGGGCTAGAGGACCTTTAACCATGATTTAATGATGTCAATGATTTAGATGAGGGCATTGAAAACTATATCAGCAAGTTTGCTGACGATACTAAACTGGGTGGCAGTGTGACATGCGAAGAGGACGTTAGGAGAATACAGGGAGACTTGGATAGGCTGAGTGAGTGGGCAGATACTTGGCAGATGTCATTCAATGTGAATAAATGTGAAGTTATCCACTTTGGAAGCAGGAACAAGAGGGCAGAGTATTGTCTGAACGGTGTCGAGTTAGGTAAGGGAGAAATGCAAAGAGACCTAGGAGTCCTAGTTCACCAGTCAATGAAGGTGAATGAGCAAGTGCAACAGGCAGTGAAGAGGGCAAATGGAATGTTGGCCTTTATTACAAGGGGAATTGAATACAAGAGCAAGGATGTCCTTTTGCATTTGTACAGGGCCCTGGTGAGAACACACCTGGAATATTGTGTACAGTTTTGGTCTCCAGGTTTAAGGAAGGACATTCTGGCAATTGAGGAAGTGCAGCATAGATTCACTAGGTTGATTCCTGGGATGGCAGGGCTGTCTTACGCAGAGAGATTGGAGAGATTGGACTTGTACACGCTGGAATTGAGGAGATTGAGAGGGGATCTGATTGAAACGTTTAAGATAATTAAAGGATTTGATAGGATTGAGGCAGGAAATATGTTCCAGATGTTGGGAGAGTCCAGTACCAGAGGGCATGGATTGAGAATAAGAGGTCAGTTATTTAAAACAGAGTTGAGGAAGAGCTTCTTCTCGCAGAGAGTTGTGCAGGTGTGGAATGCACTACCTCGGAAGACGGTGGAGGCCAATTCTCTGGATGCTTTCAAGAAGGAGCTAGATAGATATCTGATGGATAGGGGAATCAAGGGATATGGGGACAAGGCAGGGACTGGGTATTGATAGTGAATGATCAGCCATGATCTCAGAATGGCGGTGCAGACTCGAGGGGCCGAATGGTCTACTTCTGCACCTATTGTCTATTGTCTATTGTTTATTGTCTAACCCTACTCAGAGAACTGTGGTCTGATCAGAAAGTGTGTGTAAGGGTGCTTAATTATGGTTTGGACTTCAGAGGAAGGCTGGACAAGGGTTGTGACCTTGTGAAGCAGAATTTACAGCACTCTCAGATATAAATGAGTGGTATCATGTTGGAGATAAGGTTCTGCTACTGTTCTCCCTCCTTATCAACCCCCTTCAAGCGAGATTTAGTGGACCATACCAGATAATTAAAACAAATCACTCTTTGAATTATGTTATTAGAACTCCTGACGGAAGAAAGGCTACTCAGGTCGTGCATGGAAACATGATAAAGCCATGACATGGAGACATCACCTGTGAGTACCGCTATGAAAACAAATAAAGACGTGGAGCCTGGTACTGAGATACCAGTTAATTTTAACAAGCTAAGTGTAGTCTCCACAAGGCTGGAAAATTCTGTTGTTTTGGAAAACACTGACAGTAGAATCCATCATTTGGAGCTTGATCAGCAGAATCAATTGAAGGGCTTAATTAGCAATTATCAACATTTATTCCCTGACATTCCTAAACAGTGTACGGCTGCAGTACATAATGTAATTGTGGATAAAGTTGATTCAGTGATTCAAGGTTTAGAAAATACAGAGGCTTCTATTGATAATTTAGTTCTCTGGAATTACACATGGGAAGAGCATATCTCGGCAGCAGAGAAGCTGTTTGAAAGGTAAATCTTACTGTAAACCTCGTTAAAAGTGAATTTGGCCACGACACCGTCAGGTATCTTAGCTATGGGCCAGGGCCAACTGACTCCTGTGCAGGCCAAGGTTCAGGCTATTGCTAAGGTTCCCGTTCTGACGGGCGCAAAGAAGGGTTTTAGGAATGGTTGGGTATTACCGTAAGTTTTGTAAAAACTTCACAGACATTGCTCTCCCCCTAACGAAACTCCTAGGGAAGAGTTAAGATTTGTATGGAATGACCTTTGCCAGCAGGCATTTGACCGCCTGAAAACCATCCTGTGCTATCATCCTGTGCTCAAGGCACCTGATTTTAAAAAACAATTTTCAATCGCGGTAGACACTCGTGATGCAGCTGCCGGAGCAGTATTGTTTCAAAAGGATGTTGATGAAATTGAACATCCAGTAGTTTATTTCTCAAGAAATTTAATGCGCCTCAGAAAAGCTATTCTACCGTTGAAAAGGAATTGTTGTCATTCATTTTAGCTTTGCAACATTTCGATGTCTACATATGTCCTGCGCAGAATCCGCTTGTGGTTTGCACTGACCACAATTCATTAGTGTTTCTGAGTAAAATGAAAGATAAAAATAGAAGGTTACTTAACTGAAGTCTGATCTTGCAAGAGTATGACACGGAAATAAGACATATTAAAAGAACTGATAACATTATAGCAGACTGTCCAGGTGTTAAATTACAATTTGTATAGGTTTTGCTATGTTACCTGATAATTACACATGCATTGCTTCAAGCTGTATAATCTGTAGTTGGACAAAAATTTTGCTCCTTGATCAAAGTTTTTCCTAAAGGGAGGGAGGGATGATGAGATAATAAGATTTATTCAATATGGGCAGCTCATAGACACACGGAAGACGCACAGAAATACAAAGACACGGACACTGGATGAGCTTTGTGTGGCCATGAAAAGGGTGGGTTTTGCTCACAGTGTGGAAAAGGTGTGACCGGTGGAAAGCTATCAGTGTGTTTAACCCTTGCCTGGGTTGATAGCTTCTCCACATGAAAACGGCACTCTCTTTTGTGTTGTCACAGTTGGTGACTTTATCAGAGACTTTGGAGGACAAAGGAAGATCCACTTTGGTTGCAAGAACAGGAACGCAGATTATTACCTGAATGGTGGCCGATTAGGAAAAGGGGAGGTGCAACGAAACCTGGGTGTCATTGTACACCAGTCATTGAAGGTGGGCATGCAGGTACAGCAGGCGGTGAAAAAGGCAAATGGTATGTTGGCATTCATAGCAAAACGATTTGAGTACTGGAGCAGGGAGGTTCTACTGCAGTTGTACAAGGCCTTGGTGAGAACACATCTAGAGTATTGTGTGCAGTTTTGGTCCCCCAATCTGAGGAAAGACATTCTTGCCATAGAGGGAGTACAAAGAAGATTGATTCACCAGATTGAATCCTGGGATGGCAGGACTTTCATATGAAGAAAGACTGGATCAACTAGGCTTATACTCACTGGAATTAAGAAGATTGAGTGGGGATCTTATTGAAACGTATAAAATTCTAAAGGGATTGGACAGGCTAGACGCAGGAAGATTGTTTCCGATGTTGGGGAAGTCCAGAACGAGGGGTCACAGTTTAAGGATAAAAGGGAAGCCTTTTAGGACCGAGATGAGGAAAAACTTCTTCACACAGAGTGGAGAATCTGTAGTATTCTCTGCCACAGGAAACAGTTGAGGCCGGCTCATCGGCTATATTTAAGAGGAAGTTAGATATGGCCCTTGTGGCTAAAGGGATCAGGGTGTATGGAGAGAAAGCAGGTACAGGGTTCTGAGTTGGATGATTAGCCATGATCATACTGAATGGCGGTGCAGGCTCGAAGGGCCGAATGACCTACTCCTGCACCTATTTTCTATGTTTCTATTCGATGACATCAGCGCACTAGGAAAACAAATCACCCCTTTCTCTCTCTCTCCTCAGTCTACTCAACTCAATATCATGCACTGAACTGACTTCATACCTATACCATCGTGAGGCTGTATCACTTACCACCTGAACTTGGAGAAGTTTTGGAACTTTATTTACTTGTTATTATATATGCATAGACTCTGCTAACCTGTTTGCCTTATCTTGTTGTATATTACCTTATTACGTAGTTACTAACAAAGTAGCGTTTTCAACAGAAGACTCGGACTCCAGGTGTGTTCCATTCACGCTGGTCCTTTTAACCCGTTACGGGGTACGTAACAATCGGAAGTAAATACCCACAGTCATCAGGCTCTTAAACAGAGGGGTTAACTTCACTCAACTTCACTCTCCCCAGACTGCTCATGGATTCACCTTTAAGTATTCTTCATCTCATGTTCGCGATGTTCATTGCTTATTAATTCATTATTATAAAACCTAAGTTACAGGCATTGACAAGCACACTCATTCATGAAACATTAAACCCTGTTCATTTTCGATAGTCTTTCAATTTCCTCTTTTAATTCAGGAGATTTCTGGAGTTTTCACTCATTGATTTATGTATGTTGTGTGTGTTTGGATTGGCTATATCTATTACCAAAGTGGATTTTGCCTCTTTATCTTGTATCTGGACGTTTATTATGGATTGTCCTGCCTGTTACAGCGGGTCGGTTGAAATATAATTTGCCAGACTCTAACTCTAAAATCAGATCAGGGTTGTGTTTATAGTAAGGGATGGTTTCATTTATGAGTTTGTATTTTAAAGAAAGATTTTGATGAATTATATTTGCCGCTTGGTTGTACCTGTGCACCTATTCAGATTGAGTTAAACTGCTGCAGGATCCTGTAATGTGATGGGTTGTTTCCGGTTTCTCTTGACATTATCTGCATTTATAGTCTTGAATTTGCTGGTCTATCACTATGTATGTTAGATAATCTTTTTGTGTGACCAGCCTTGTCCTGTACTGCACTGAGTTGCTCCAGTCGTGGAGCTGTTTTTCAATGCGGGTCATGTTCTTCCATTGGTTAAGCGTTTCTTGTACAGTGATAATTTCCTCATTGTCTGGGTTGTGCTTTCATTTAATTCTAGTGGCGTGTTCATCTTATCAGAATTGTATATGCTCACGTGGAGTGCTGAATCCTGTATTCGGTGATGCAAATATATCCTCTGAAGTTTTATCTGACTGATGTGTAAAATTTTAAGGTTGTTATTCCTCTTCCTCCTTCTGTACCCGGTAGTGGTATTCTCAGCGCGTTCGGATGTGTACAGTGTTTTCTAAACTTTGTCATTTCAGTTCTTATTTCTCTTGGTTAATTTTCCAGATTGCTCTCGAACCAAGATATTATGCCATAAGAGCATGTTTATTATGGGTACAGCGAATGTGTTTATTATCTTGGTGATCTGTTTACCATTGAGATCTGTTTGGCAGGTTTGCTTAAGCCTTGAAGTAAATTCTGTCGAAAGTTTTCCCATCATCTCACGGTGATCTATTTTCTTTACTTGTTGATATCCCAGATACTTTTATGTTTCATGTTCACTCATCGGTTGTGTTGTGTACCGCTGCTCTGTTGTGTATTCTATTAGCTCTTTTACGTCTTTCGTGTTTTATTAATCTTTTATTCATTTCTACAACCAACAAAAAGCCCAACTACAAAGTGAAGATCAATACAGAAGAAAATAAGCGTATTAATTATGTAATTCATAACAATAAGGAAACAGCACCCAGAATAAAATCATATAAAGTTAGTATCCTCTCCACCCTACCACTATAAAATGCCAGGCCAAACATTACAATATGTAAAAAGAAATCAGAGCGTTCGACCCCACAGAGCTGTAAATATAAATAAAATAAGAATTATAGTGCCTACTACTTTAATGTAATTCACATCGAAAAGAAACGTTAGCACTTACAGAGAGCTAAAAGGCTGAAAGTAAAAACGAATACACTTAATATAAAGGGTAGTTATGAACGTATTCAAGTAAAGGTCGCCACACCTTTTGAAACTTTATGTCCGAATTGAAAACTGAATAATGAATTTTTACAAGGTCTAAACACGATATAATATCATTAGGCCATTGAGCATGGGCAACATCTATCCACCTGTGGAGAACTAAGCGTCTAGCAAAAAGAGAGGCAAAAGGTAGTGTTCGGCCTTTAGTCAGACTCAAATGCATATCTGTCTCCCCCAAGGTATCAAAAAGGGCAATCAGAGGATTAGGTTCTAAGTGACAATTAAGAATATGGGATAAAGATAAAAAGATAAAACCAACAAAGAGATAAAAAGACTTTTCTCCAGAATTTCTTTAGAACAGGACAAGCCCAGTACATATGGATAAGAGAAGACTCCCCCCCCCCCACTTTACTCTTGTCACAAACAGGACTAATGTCAGGATAAAACCGCAACAATTTAGTTTTAGACATGTAAGCCCTATGTACAACATTAAACTGTAAAAGCACATAAAGAGGTTGAATTAAATGAATTAAGAATTGAATCCCAGACGGCATCAGATAAAGAAATATTTAAATCGTGCTCCCAAGCAGTTCTAATTTTATCAAAGGGGGCACGCCTCAAGGTCACTAATTTATCACGAATAAAAGATATCAAGCCTTTACCCAATGGATTAATACAAAGAAGCAGGTCCACAAAGTTTATTCTCGGGGATCTCAGGAAAATTAGATAATAAAGGATTAATGAAATGTCTAATTTGAAGGTATTTCAATAAATGGGTCTTAGGTAGATTGAACTTTGCAGACAGTTGTTGAAAAGTTGCAAAACGATTATCTATGAAAAGGTCTTCAAAGCGTCTAATGCCCATTCTATACCAGTCATGAATGTTGAGTCTTGCATAGAAGGTACGGAAAGATGATTATGTAAGATAGGGCTAGGGAGAGAGAGAAACCATGAAGACCGTTAACTTTTCTAAACTGAGCCCACATTCTCAGAGTATGTCTAATAAGAGGATTAACAATTAGTCCAGGCAAGCGACAAGGAAGTACAGATCCAAAAAGTGCAGAAATAGAGAGATCCTTAGTAGAGTTCAACTCAGTTACCAACCATTGTGAACAGTCAGACTGATTATGAAAAAAGGACCAATAAGTAAGACAGCGAATATTAGCTGCCCGATAATATAAACGCAAGTTAGGTAAAGCAATACCACCTTTTTTATTAGATTTTTGAAGGTAAGCTTTATTAAGTCTAGAACGTTTGCCCTTCCATAGATAGGACAAAACTATTGAATCTAACGAGTCAGAAAGCATTAGAAATAAAAATCGGTAAAGACTGAAATAAGTATAAAACTTAGGAAGGATTTTAATAGCAATAATTTGACCTACCAGAGACATAGATAAGGGTGACCATTGTGTCAAACTCTGTTTTGTAGAATTTAAAACAAACAGCAACATTTTCTCGAATAAGATTATTGAAGTTCCTTCTTGCTGTAATTCTAAGGTAACTAAATTGATTATTAACTACTTTAAAAGGGAGGTCATGAAATACTTTTGTTAAGTTTAATGCTCTACAATTGTCCAGCCCAAAATACATGTTTATATCCTTAGAAAGTACTAAATATCATTATTAATACATTTGTGTTTTAGTTTTTAGTATTTTTCACGTCTGCTGTTTTCCCGTCCTGTTGGGCGCAGTCTTACGCTGATCCCATTCTGTTTCTTTGATATACGTATGCCCGCAAAAAATTGAATCTCAGGATTGTATATCTTGACACAAATGCACTTTTATATCAAAATTACAATGAATTTTGAAATTTAAAAAATGCCATTGACTGAATGAAAAAAAGGTTTTAGGATAATTTGCCAGGAATCGAGGGCATGAGATAAAAGTGGAGCTTGTGTTTCGTAGAACGGTATTGTTTTGATCGTAGGGGATCAGCATTACAGATCTACAGAACATCATGATGGGCATTGTAACTTTACTCAGGGAGAAGAATTCAAAAACTTGAGAACATAGGTTTAACTTGAGAGGTCAATGAGCTGAGGAACGTTTTCACGTGGAGGGCTGTACGTCTTTCGAACGACTTACTGGAAGGAAGTAGCTAAAGCAAGCAAAATAGCAATATTTAAATGACAATTAGAGAGCTACATAGTACGAATGGTTCATGGAGATGTGGGCCAGATACGGTCAAATGGGAATATTTTATATGCACGCCTTGGTTGGCATAGATGAGTTTGTTCAAAGAGCCAGTCTCCGTAATACATTGCACTGTGACGGCATGGGTAGACTGAACAAAGACACAGTCTCTGTGATATTTTGCTCTATGAATGTGTGGGTGAGTTTGGACAAAGACCCTGTCTCTGTGATATTTTGCACTGTGACTGTGTGGGTGAGTTTGGACAAAGACCCTGACTCCGTGATGCATTGCACTGTTATTGTGTGGATGAGTTTGGACAAAGACCCAGTCTCGGTGATATTTTACTCTGTGACTGTACGGATGAGTTTGGACAAAGACCCTGTCTCTGTGATATTTTGCTCTGTGACTGTGTGGGTGAGTTTGGACAAAGACCCTGACTCCGTGATGCATTGCACTGTTATTCTGTGGATGAGTTTGGACAAAGACGCTGTCTCTGTGATATTTTACTCTGTGACTGTATGGATGAGTTTGGACAAAGACCCTGTCTCTGTGATATTTTACTCTGTGACTGTATGGATGAGTTTGGACAAAGACCCTGTCTCTGTGATATTTTACTCTGTGACTGTATGGATGAGTTTGGACAAAGACCCTGTCTCTGTGCTATTTTACTCTGTGACTGTATGGATGAGTTTGGACAAAGACCCTGTCTCTGTGATATTTTGCTCTGTGACTGTGTGGGTGAGTTTGGACAAAGACCCTGACTCCGTGATGCATTGCACTGTTATTCTGTGGATGAGTTTGGACAAAGACACTGTTTCTGTGATATTTTACTCTGTGACTGTATGGATGAGTTTGGACAAAGACCCTGTCTCTGTGATATTTTACTCTGTGACTGTATGGATGAGTTTGGACAAAGACACTGTCTCTGTGATACTTTGTGACTGTATGGATGAGTTTGGACAAAGACCCTGTCTCTGTGATATTTTACTCTGTGACTGTATGGATGAGTTTGGACAAAGACCCTGTCTCTGTGATATTTTACTCTGAGACTGTGTGGATGAGTTTGGATAAAGACCCTGTCTCTGTGATATTTTACTCTGAGACTGTATGGATGAGTTTGGACAAAGACCCTGTCTCTGTGATACTTTACTCTGTGACTGTATGGATGAGATTGGATAAAGACCCTGTCTCTGTGATATTTTACTCTGTGACTGTATGGATGAGTTTGGATAAAGACCCTGTCTCTGTAATATTTTGCTCTGTGACTGTATGGATGAGTTTGGACAAAGACGCTGTCTCTGTGATATTTTACTCTGTGACTGTGTGGATGAGTTTGGACAAAGACCCCGTCTCTGTAATATTTTGCTCTGTGACTGTATGGATGAGTTTGGACAAAGACGCTGTCTCTGTGATATTTTACTCTGTGACTGTGTGGATGAGTTTGGACAAAGACCCCATCTCCGTGTTATTTTGCACTGTGACTGTATGGAAGAGTTTGGACAAAAACCCTGTCTCTGTGATTTTTTACTCTGCGACTGTATGGATGAGTTTGGACAAAGACCCTGCCTGTGTGAAATTTTGCTCTGTGACTGTATGGATGAGTTTGGAGAAAGACACTGTCTATGTGATATTTTACTCTGTGAATGTGTGGCTGAGTTTGGACAAAGACCCTGTCTCTGTGATATTTTACTCTGTGACTGTATGGATGTGTTTGGACAAAGACCCTGTCTCTGTGATATTTTACTCTGTGACTGTATGGATGTGTTTGGACAAAGACCCTGTCACTGTGATACTTTACTCTGTGACTGTATGGATGAGTTTGGACAAAGACCCTGTCTCTGTGATATTTTAATCTGTGACTGTGTGGATGAGTTTGGACAAAGACCCTGTCTCTGTGATATTTTATTCTGTGACTGTATGGATGTGTTTGGACAAAGACCCTGTCTCTGTGATATTTTACTCTGTGACTGTATGGATGAGTTTGGACAAAGACCCTGTCTCTGTGATACTTTACTCTGCGAATGTATGGATGAGTTTGGACAAAGACCCTGTCTCTGTGATATTTTACTCTGTGACTGTATGGATGAGTTTGGACAAAGACCCTGTCTCTGTGATACTTTACTCTGTGACTGTATGGATGAGTTTGGACAAAGACCCTGTCTCTGTAATATTTTACTCTGTGACTGTATGGATGAGTTTGGATAAAGTCCCTGTCTCTGTGATATTTTACTCTGAGACTGTGTGGATGAGTTTGGATAAAGACCCTGTCTCTGTGATATTTTACTCTGAGACTGTACGGATGAGTTTGGACAAAGACCCTGTCTCTGTGATATTTTACTCTGTGACTGTATGGATGAGATTGGATAAAGCCCTGTCTCTGTGATATTTCGCTCTGTGACTGTATGGAGGAGTTTGGACAAAGACCCTGTCTCTGTGATATTTTGCTCTGTGACTGTATGGATCAGTTTGGACAAAGACCCTGTCTCCGTGCTATTTTACTCTGTGACTGTATGGATGAGTTTGGACAAAGACCCCGTCTCCATGTTATTTTACTCTGTGACTGTATAGATGAGTTTGGACAAAGACCCACTCTCCGTGTTATTTTGCTCTGTGACTGTATGGATGAGTTTGGACAAAGACCCTGTCTCTGTGATATTTTGCTCTGTGACTGTATGGATGAGTTTGGACAAAGACCCTGTCTCTGTGATATTTTACTCTGTGACTGTATGGATGTGTTTGGACAAAGACCCTGTCTCTGTGATACTTTACTCTGTGACTGTATGGATGAGTTTGGACAAAGACCCTGTCTCTGTGATACTTTACTCTGTGACTGTATGGATGAGTTTGGACAAAGACCCTGTCTCTGTGATATTTTACTCTGTGACTGTATGGATGAGTTTGGACAAAGACCCTGTCTCGGTGATATTTCGCTCTGTGACTGTGTGGGTGAGTTTCGACAAAGACCCCGTCTCCGTGTTATTTTGCTCTGTGACTGTATGGATGTGTTTGGACAAAGACCTGTCTCTGTGATATTTTACTCTCAGACTATGTGGGTGAGTTTGGACAAAGTCCCTGTCTCTGTGATATTTTACTCTGTGACTGTATGGATGAGTTTGGACAAAGACCCCGTCTCCGTGTTATTTTGCTCTGTGACTGTATGGATGAGTTTGGACAAAGACCCTGTCTCTGTGATACTTTACTCTGTGACTGTATGGATGAGTTTGGACAAAGACCCTGTCTCTGTAATATTTTACTCTGTGACTGTATGGATGAGTTTGGATAAAGTCCCTGTCTCTGTGATATTTTACTCTGAGACTGTGTGGATGAGTTTGGATAAAGACCCTGTCTCTGTGATATTTTACTCTGAGACTGTATGGATGAGTTTGGACAAAAACCCCGACTCCGTGTTATTTTGCTCTATGACTGTATGGATGAGTTTGGACAAAGACCCTGCCTCTGTGATATTTTGCTCTGTGACCGTATGGATGAGGTTGGACAAAGACCCTGTCTCCGTGCTATTTTAAGCTGTGACTATATAGATGAGTTTGGACAAAGACCCAGTCTCCGTGTTATTTTGCTCTGTGACTGTATGGATGAGTTTGGACAAAGACCCTGTCTCTGTGATATTTTGCTCTGTGACTGTATGGATCAGTTTGCACAAAGACCCTGTCTCCGTGCTATTTTACTCTGTGATTGTATGGATGAGTTTGGACAAATACCCTGTCTCTGTGATACTTTACTCTGTGACTGTATGGATGAGTTTGGACGAAGACCCTGTCTCTGTGATATTTTACTCTGTGACTGTATGGATGAGTTTGGACAAAGACCCCGTCTCTGTGATATTTTACTGTGTGACTGTGTGGATGAGTTTGGACAAAGACCCCGTCTCTGTGATATTTTACTCTGAGACTGTGGGGGTGAGTTTGGACAAAGACGCTGTCTCTGTGATATTTTGCTTTATGTATCGATGTGTTTGGACAAAGACCCTGTCTCTGTGATATTTTGCTCTGTGATTGTATGGTTGTGTTTGGACAAAGACCTGTCTCTGTGATATTTTACTCTGTGACTGTATGGATGAGTTTGGACAAAAATCCCGACTCCGTGTTATTTTGCTCTATGACTGTATGGATGAGTTTGGACAAAGACCCTGCCTCTGTGATATTTTGCTCTGTGACCGTATGGATGAGGTTGGACAAAGACCCTGTCTCCGTGCTATTTTAAGCTGTGACTATATAGATGAGTTTGGACAAAGACCCAGTCTCAGTGTTATTTTGCTCTGTGACTGTATGGATGAGTTTGGACAAAGACCCTGTCTCTGTGATATTTTGCTCTGTGACTGTATGGATCAGTTTGGACAAAGACCCTGTCTCCGTGCTATTTTACTCTGTGACTGTATGGATGAGTTTGGACAAAGACCCCGTCTCCATGTTATTTTACTCTGTGACTGTATAGATGAGTTTGGACAAAGACCCACTCTCCGTGTTATTTTGCTCTGTGACTGTATGGATGAGTTTGGACAAAGACCCTGTCTCTGTGATATTTTGCTCTGTGACTGTATGGATGAGTTTGGACAAAGACCCTGTCTCTGTGATATTTTACTCTGTGACTGTATGGATGTGTTTGGACAAAGACCCTGTCTCTGTGATACTTTACTCTGTGACTGTATGGATGAGTTTGGACAAAGACCCTGTCTCTGTGATACTTTACTCTGTGACTGTATGGATGAGTTTGGACAAAGACCCTGTCTCTGTGATATTTTACTCTGTGACTGTATGGATGAGTTTGGACAAAGACCCTGTCTCGGTGATATTTCGCTCTGTGACTGTGTGGGTGAGTTTCGACAAAGACCCCGTCTCCGTGTTATTTTGCTCTGTGACTGTATGGATGTGTTTGGACAAAGACCTGTCTCTGTGATATTTTACTCTCAGACTATGTGGGTGAGTTTGGACAAAGTCCCTGTCTCTGTGATATTTTACTCTGTGACTGTATGGATGAGTTTGGACAAAGACCCCGTCTCCGTGTTATTTTGCTCTGTGACTGTATGGATGAGTTTGGACAAAGACCCTGTCTCTGTGATACTTTACTCTGTGACTGTATGGATGAGTTTGGACAAAGACCCTGTCTCTGTAATATTTTACTCTGTGACTGTATGGATGAGTTTGGATAAAGTCCCTGTCTCTGTGATATTTTACTCGGAGACTGTGTGGATGAGTTTGGATAAAGACCCTGTCTCTGTGATATTTTACTCTGAGACTGTATGGATGAGTTTGGACAAAAACCCCGACTCCGTGTTATTTTGCTCTATGACTGTATGGATGAGTTTGGACAAAGACCCTGCCTCTGTGATATTTTGCTCTGTGACCGTATGGATGAGGTTGGACAAAGACCCTGTCTCCGTGCTATTTTAAGCTGTGACTATATAGATGAGTTTGGACAAAGACCCAGTCTCCGTGTTATTTTGCTCTGTGACTGTATGGATGAGTTTGGACAAAGACCCTGTCTCTGTGATATTTTGCTCTGTGACTGTATGGATCAGTTTGCACAAAGACCCTGTCTCCGTGCTATTTTACTCTGTGATTGTATGGATGAGTTTGGACAAATACCCTGTCTCTGTGATACTTTACTCTGTGACTGTATGGATGAGTTTGGACGAAGACCCTGTCTCTGTGATATTTTACTCTGTGACTGTATGGATGAGTTTGGACAAAGACCCCGTCTCTGTGATATTTTACTGTGTGACTGTGTGGATGAGTTTGGACAAAGACCCCGTCTCTGTGATATTTTACTCTGAGACTGTGGGGGTGAGTTTGGACAAAGACGCTGTCTCTGTGATATTTTGCTTTATGTATCGATGTGTTTGGACAAAGACCCTGTCTCTGTGATATTTTGCTCTGTGATTGTATGGTTGTGTTTGGACAAAGACCTGTCTCTGTGATATTTTACTCTGTGACTGTATGGATGAGTTTGGACAAAAATCCCGACTCCGTGTTATTTTGCTCTATGACTGTATGGATGAGTTTGGACAAAGACCCTGCCTCTGTGATATTTTGCTCTGTGACCGTATGGATGAGGTTGGACAAAGACCCTGTCTCCGTGCTATTTTAAGCTGTGACTATATAGATGAGTTTGGACAAAGACCCAGTCTCCGTGTTATTTTGCTCTGTGACTGTATGGATGAGTTTGGACAAAGACCCTGTCTCTGTGATATTTTGCTCTGTGACTGTATGGATCAGTTTGCACAAAGACCCTGTCTCCGTGCTATGTTACTCTGTGATTGTATGGATGAGTTTGGACAAATACCCTGTCTCTGTGATATTTCGCTCTGTGACTGTGTCGGTGCGTTTGGACAAAGACCCCGTCTCCGTGTTATTTTGCTCAGTGAGTGTATGGATGATTTTGGACAAAAACCCAGTCTCTGTAATATTTTGCTCTGTGACTGTATGGAGCAGTTTGGACAAAGACCCTGTCTCTGTGATATTTTACTCTGTGAATGTATGGATGAGTTTGGACAAAGACCCTGTCTCTGTGATACTTTACTCTGTGACTGTATGGATGAGTTTGGACAAAGACCTGACTCTGTGATATTTTGCTCTGTGACTGTATGGATGTGTTTGGACAAAGACCCTGTCTCTGTGATATTTTACTCTGTGACTGTATGGATGTGTTTGGACAAAGACCCTGTCTCTGTGATATTTTACTCTGTGACTGTATGGATGTGTTTGGACAAAGACCCTGTCACTGTGATACTTTACTCTGTGACTGTATGGATGAGTTTGGACAAAGACCCTGTCTCTGTGATATTTTAATCTGTGACTGTATGGATGAGTTTGGACAAAGACCCTGTCTCTGTGATATTTTATTCTGTGACTGTATGGATGTGTTTGGACAAAGACCCTGTCTCTGTGATATTTTACTCTGTGACTGTATGGATGAGTTTGGACAAAGACCCTGTCTCTGTGATACTTTACTCTGTGAATGTATGGATCAGTTTGGACAAAGACCCTGTCTCTGTGATATTTTACTCTGTGACTGTATGGATGAGTTTGGACAAAGACCCTGTCTCTGTGATACTTTACTCTGTGACTGTATGGATGAGTTTGGACAAAGACCCTGTCTCTGTAATATTTTACTCTGTGACTGTATGGATGAGTTTGGATAAAGTCCCTGTCTCTGTGATATTTTACTCTGAGACTGTGTGGATGAGTTTGGATAAAGACCCTGTCTCTGTGATATTTTACTCTGAGACTGTACGGATGAGTTTGGACAAAGACCCTGTCTCTGTGATACTTTACTCTGTGACTGTATGGATGAGATTGGATAAAGCCCTGTCTCTGTGATATTTTACTCTGAGACTGTGTGGATGAGTTTGAACAAAGACCCTGTCTCTGTGATATTTCGCTCTGTGACTGTATGGAGGAGTTTGGACAAAGACCCTGTCTCTGTGATATTTTGCTCTGTGACTGTATGGATCAGTTTGGACAAAGACCCTGTCTCCGTGCTACTTTACTCTGTGACTGTATGGATGAGTTTGGACAAAGACCCCGTCTCCATGTTATTTTACTCTGTGACTGTATAGATGAGTTTGGACAAAGACCCACTCTCCGTGTTATTTTGCTCTGTGACTGTATGGATGAGTTTGGACAAAGACCCTGTCTCTGTGATATTTTGCTCTGTGACTGTATGGATGAGTTTGGACAAAGACACTGTCTCTGTGATATTTTACTCTGTGAATGTGTGGGTGAGTTTGGACAAATACCCTATCTCCGTGCTATTTTACTCTGTGACTGTATGGATGAGTTTTGACAAAGACTCTGTCTCTGTGATATTTTAATCTGTGAATGTGTGGGTGAGTTTGGACAAATACCCTGTCTCCGTGCTATTTTACTCCGTGACTGTATAGATGACTTTGGACAAAGACCCTGTCTCTGTGATATTTTACTCTGTGACTGTATGGATGAGTTTGGACAAAGCCGCTGTCTCTGTGATATTTTACTCTGTGACTGTATGGATGAGTTTGGACAAAGTCCCTGTCTCTGTGATATTTTACTCTGTGACTGTATGGATGAGTTTGGACAAAAACCCTGTCTCTGTGATATTTTACTCTGAGACTCTGGGGGTGAGTTTGGACAAAGACCCTGTCGCTGTGATACTTTACTCTGTGACTGTATGGATGAGATTGGGTAAAGACCCAGTCTCTGTGATATTTTACTCTGTGACTGTATGGATGAGTTTGGATAAAGACCCTGTCTCTGTGATATTTTACTCTGAGACTGTGTGGATGAGTTTGTAAAAATACCCTGTCTCTGTGATATTTCGCTCTGTGACTGTGTTGGCGAGTTTGGACAAAGACCCCGTCTCCGTGTTATTTTGCTCTGTGAGTGTATGGATGAGTTTGGACAAAGACCCCGTCTCTGTAATATTTTGCTCTGTGACTGTATGGATGAGTTTGGACAAAGACCCTGTCTCTGTGCTATTTTACTCTGTGTCTGTATGGATGAGTTTGGACAAAGACCCTGTCTCTGTGAAATTTTGCTCTGTGACTGTATGGATGAGTTTGGACAAAGACCCTGTCTGTGTGATATTTTGCTCTGTGACTGTATGGATGAGTTTGGTCAAAGACCCTGTCTCTGTGATATTTTACTCTGTGACTGTGTGGATGAGTTTGGACAAAGACCCCGTCTCTGTAATATTTTGCTCTGTGACTGTATGGAGCAGTTTGGACAAAGACCCTGTCTCTGTGCTATTTTACTCTGTGTCTGTATGGATGAGTTTGGACAAAGACCCTGTCTCTGTGATATTTTACTCTGTGACTGTGTGGATGAGTTTGGACAAAGACCTCATCTCCGTGTTATTTTGCTCTGTGACTGTATGGAAGAGTTTGGACAAAAACCCTGTCTCTGTGATATTTTACTCTGTGACTGTATGGATGAGTTTGGACAAAGACCCTGTCTCTGTGATATTTTACTCTGCGACTGTATGGATGAGTTTGGACAAAGACCCTGTCTGTGTGATATTTTGCTCTATGACTGTATGGATGAGTTTGGACAAAGACCCTGTCTCTGTGATATTTTGCTCTGTGAGTGTATGGATGAGTTTGGACAAAGACCCTGTCTCTGTGATATTTTACTCTGTGAATGTATGGATGTGTTTGGACAAAGACCTGTCTCTCTGATATTTTACTCTGTGACTGCATGGATGAGTTTGGACAAAAACCCCGACTCCGTGTTATTTTGCTCTGTGACTGTATGGATGAGTTTGGACAAAGTACCTGTCTCTGTGAAATTTTGCTCTGCGACTGTGTGGATGAGTTTGGACAAAGACCCTGTCTCCGTGCTATTTTACTCTGTGACTGTATGGATGAGTTTGAACAAAGACCCTGTCTCTGTGCTATTTTACTCTGTGACTGTATGGATGAGTTTGGACAAAGACCCTGTCTCTGTGCTATTTTACTCTGTGACTGTATGGATGAGTTTGGACAAAGACCCTGTCTCTGTGATATTTTGCTCTGTGACTGTGTGGGTGAGTTTGGACAAAGACCCTGACTCCGTGATGCATTGCACTGTTATTCTGTGGATGAGTTTGGACAAAGACGCTGTCTCTGTGATATTTTACTCTGTGACTGTATGGATGAGTTTGGACAAAGACCCTGTCTCTGTGATATTTTACTCTGTGACTGTATGGATGAGTTTGGACAAAGACCCTGTCTCTGTGATATTTTACTCTGTGACTGTATGGATGAGTTTGGACAAAGACCCTGTCTCGGTGATATTTCGCTCTGTGACTGTGTGGGTGAGTTTGGACAGTGACCATGTCTCTGTGATATTTTACTCTGTGACTGTATGGATGAGTTTGGACAAAGACCCTGTCTCGGTGATATTTTACTCTGTGTCTGTATGGATGAGTTTGGACAAAGACCCTGTCTCTGTGATATTTTACTCTGTGACTGTGTGGATGAGTTTGGACAAAGACCCCATCTCCGTGTTATTTTGCTCTGTGACTGTATGGAAGAGTTTGGAAAAAACCCTGTCTCTGTGATATTTTACTCTGCGACTGTATGGATGAGTTTGGACAAAGACCCTGTCTCTGTGATACTTTACTCTGTGACTGTATGGATGAGATTGGATAAAGACCCTGTCTCTGTGATATTTTACTCTGTGACTGTATGGATGAGTTTGGATAAAGACCCTGTCTCTGTGATATTTCGCTCTGTGACTGTGTGGGTGAGTTTGGACAAAGACCCTGTCTCCGTGTTATTTTGCTCTGTGAGTGTATGGATGAGTTTGGACAAAGACCCCGTCTCTGTAATATTTTGCTCTGTGACTGTATGGAGCAGTTTGGACAAAGACCCTGTCTCTGTGATATTTTACTCTGTGACTGTATGGATGAGTTTGGACAAAGACCCTGTCTCTGTGATATTTTGCTCTGTGACTGTATGGATGAGTTTGGACAAAGACACTGCCTCCGTGCTATTTTACTCTGTGACTGTATGGATGAGTTTGGAGAAAGACACTGTCTCTGTGATATTTTACTCTGTGAATGTGTGGCTGAGTTTGGACAAAGACCCTGTCTCTGTGATATTTTACTCTGAGACTGTGGGGGTGAGTTTGGACAAAGACGCTGTCTCTGTGATATTTTGCTTAATGTATCGATGTGTTTGGACAAAGACCCTGTCTCTGTGATATTTTGCTCTGTGATTGTATGGTTGTGTTTGGACAAAGACCCCGTCTCCGTGTTATTTTGCTCAGTGAGTGTATGGATGATTTTGGACAAAAACCCAGTCTCTGTAATGTTTTGCTCTGTGACTGTATGGAGCAGTTTGGACAAAGACCCTGTCTCTGTGATATTTTAC
The DNA here is from genome assembly GCF_030144855.1 of Hypanus sabinus. NCBI lineage: Eukaryota > Metazoa > Chordata > Chondrichthyes > Myliobatiformes > Dasyatidae > Hypanus > Hypanus sabinus. Next base: position 3,069,734 of record NC_082737.1, on the reverse strand, counting down.
TCTGTGAATGTATGGATGTGTTTGGACAAAGACCTGTCTCTCTGATATTTTACTCTGTGACTGCATGGATGAGTTTGGACAAAAACCCCGACTCCGTGTTATTTTGCTCTGTGACTGTATGGATGAGTTTGGACAAAGTACCTGTCTCTGTGAAATTTTGCTCTGCGACTGTGTGGATGAGTTTGGACAAAGACCCTGTCTCCGTGCTATTTTACTCTGTGACTGTATGGATGAGTTTGAACAAAGACCCTGTCTCTGTGCTATTTTACTCTGTGACTGTATGGATGAGTTTGGACAAAGACCCTGTCTCTGTGCTATTTTACTCTGTGACTGTATGGATGAGTTTGGACAAAGACCCTGTCTCTGTGATATTTTGCTCTGTGACTGTGTGGGTGAGTTTGGACAAAGACCCTGACTCCGTGATGCATTGCACTGTTATTCTGTGGATGAGTTTGGACAAAGACGCTGTTTCTGTGATATTTTACTCTGTGACTGTATGGATGAGTTTGGACAAAGACCCTGTCTCTGTGATATTTTACTCTGTGACTGTATGGATGAGTTTGGACAAAGACCCTGTCTCGGTGATATTTCGCTCTGTGACTGTGTGGGTGAGTTTGGACAGTGACCCTGTCTCTGTGATATTTTACTCTGTGACTGTATGGATGAGTTTGGACAAAGACCCTGTCTCGGTGATATTTCGCTCTGTGACTGTGTGGGTGAGTTTGGACAAAGACCCCGTCTCCGTGTTATTTTGCTCTGTTACTGTATGGATGAGTTTGGACAAAGACACTGCCTCCGTGCTATTTTACTCTGTGACTGTATGGATGAGATTGGATAAAGACCCTGTCTCTGTGATATTTTACTCTGTGAATGTATGGATGTGTTTGGACAAAGACCTGTCTCTCTGATATTTTACTCTGTGACTGCATGGATGAGTTTGGACAAAAACCCCGACTCCGTGTTATTTTGCTCTGTGACTGTATGGATGAGTTTGGACAAAGTACCTGTCTCTGTGAAATTTTGCTCTGCGACTGTGTGGATGTGTTTGGACAAAGACCCTGTCTCCGTGCTATTTTACTCTGTGACTGTATGGATGAGTTTGAACAAAGACCCTGTCTCTGTGCTATTTTACTCTGTGACTGTATGGATGAGTTTGGACAAAGACCCTGTCTCTGTGCTATTTTACTCTGTGACTGTATGGATGAGTTTGGACAAAGACCCTGTCTCTGTGATATTTTGCTCTGTGACTGTGTGGGTGAGTTTGGACAAAGACCCTGACTCCGTGATGCATTGCACTGTTATTCTGTGGATGAGTTTGGACAAAGACGCTGTCTCTGTGATATTTTACTCTGTGACTGTATGGATGAGTTTGGACAAAGACCCTGTCTCTGTGATATTTTACTCTGTGACTGTATGGATGAGTTTGGACAAAGACCCTGTCTCGGTGATATTTCGCTCTGTGACTGTGTGGGTGAGTTTGGACAGTGACCATGTCTCTGTGATATTTTACTCTGTGACTGTATGGATGAGTTTGGACAAAGACCCTGTCTCGGTGATATTTTACTCTGTGTCTGTATGGATGAGTTTGGACAAAGACCCTGTCTCTGTGATATTTTACTCTGTGACTGTGTGGATGAGTTTGGACAAAGACCCCATCTCCGTGTTATTTTGCTCTGTGACTGTATGGAAGAGTTTGGAAAAAACCCTGTCTCTGTGATATTTTACTCTGCGACTGTATGGATGAGTTTGGACAAAGACCCTGTCTGTGTGATATTTTGCTCTGTGACTGTATGGATGAGATTGGATAAAGACCCTGTCTCTGTGATATTTTACTCTGTGACTGTATGGATGAGTTTGGATAAAGACCCTGTCTCTGTGATATTTTACTCTGTGACTGTATGGATGAGTTTGGATAAAGACCCTGTCTCTGTGATATTTCGCTCTGTGACTGTGTGGGTGAGTTTGGACAAAGACCCTGTCTCCGTGTTATTTTGCTCTGTGAGTGTATGGATGAGTTTGGACAAAGACCCCGTCTCTGTAATATTTTGCTCTGTGACTGTATGGAGCAGTTTGGACAAAGACCCTGTCTCTGTGCTATTTTACTCTGTGTCTGTATGGATGAGTTTGGACAAAGACCCTGTCTCTGTGATATTTTACTCTGTGACTGTGTGGATGAGTTTGGACAAAGACCTCATCTCCGTGTTATTTTGCTCTGTGACTGTATGGAAGAGTTTGGACAAAAACCCTGTCTCTGTGATATTTTACTCTGCGACTGTATGGATGAGATTGGACAAAGACCCTGTCTCTGTGATATTTTACTCTGTGACTGTATGGATGAGTTTGGAGAAAGACACTGTCTCTGTGATATTTTACTCTGTGAATGTGTGGCTGAGTTTGGACAAAGACCCTGTCTCTGTGATATTTTACTCTGAGACTGTGGGGGTGAGTTTGGACAAAGACGCTGTCTCTGTGATATTTTGCTTAATGTATCGATGTGTTTGGACAAAGACCCTGTCTCTGTGATATTTTGCTCTGTGATTGTATGGTTGTGTTTGGACAAAGACCCCGTCTCCGTGTTATTTTGCTCAGTGAGTGTATGGATGATTTTGGACAAAAACCCAGTCTCTGTAATGTTTTGCTCTGTGACTGTATGGAGCAGTTTGGACAAAGACCCTGTCTCTGTGATATTTTGCTCTGTGACTGTATGGATGAGTTTGGACAAAGACCCTGTCTCTGTGATATTTTACTCTGTGAATGTATGGATGTGTTTGGACAAAGACCTGTCTCTCTGATATTTTACTCTGTGACTGCATGGATGAGTTTGGACAAAAACCCCGACTCCGTGTTATTTTGCTCTGTGACTGTATGGATGAGTTTGGACAAAGTACCTGTCTCTGTGAAATTTTGCTCTGCGACTGTGTGGATGAGTTTGGACAAAGACCCTGTCTCCGTGCTATTTTACTCTGAGACTGTATGGATGAGTTTGAACAAAGACCCTGTCTCTGTGCTATTTTACTCTGTGACTGTATGGATGAGTTTGGACAAAGACCCTGTCTCTGTGCTATTTTACTCTGTGACTGTATGGATGAGTTTGGACAAAGACCCTGTCTCTGTGATATTTTGCTCTGTGACTGTGTGGGTGAGTTTGGACAAAGACCCTGACTCCGTGATGCATTGCACTGTTATTCTGTGGATGAGTTTGGACAAAGACACTGTTTCTGTGATATTTTACTCTGTGACTGTATGGATGAGTTTGGACAAAGACCCTGTCTCTGTGATATTTTACTCTGTGACTGTATGGATGAGTTTGGACAAAGACCCTGTCTCGCTGATATTTCGCTCTGTGACTGTGTGGGTGAGTTTGGACAGTGACCCTGTCTCTGTGATATTTTACTCTGTGACTGTATGGATAAGTTTGGACAAAGACCCTGTCTCGGTGATATTTCGCTCTGTGACTGTGTGGGTGAGTTTGGACAAAGACCCCGTCTCCGTGTTATTTTGCTCTGTTACTGTATGGATGAGTTTGGACAAAGACCCTGTCTCTGTAATATTTTGCTCTGTGACTGTATGGATGAGTTTGGACAAAGACTCTGTCTCTGTGATATTTTACTCTGTGAATGTATGGATGAGTTTGGACAAATACCCTGTCTCTGTGATACTTTACTCTGTGACTGTATGGATGAGTTTGGACAAAGACCCTGTCTCTGTGATACTTTACTCTGTGACTGTATGGATGAGTTTGGACAAAGACCTGTCTCTGTGATATTTTGCTCTGTGACTGTATGGATGTGTTTGGACAAAGACCCTGTCTCTGTGATATTTTACTCTGTGACTGTATGGATGTGTTTGGACAAAGACCCTGTCTCTGTGATATTTTACTCTGTGACTGTATGGATGTGTTTGGACAAAGACCCTGTCTCTGTGATACTTTACTCTGTGACTGTATGGATGAGTTTGGACAAAGACCCTGTCTCTGTGATATTTTACTCTGTGACTGTATGGATGAGTTTGGACAAAGACCCTGTCTCTGTGAAATTTTGCTCTGTGAGTGTATGGATGAGTTTGGACAAAGACCCTGTCTGTGTGATATTTTGCTCTGTGACTGTATGGATGAGTTTGGACAAAGACCCTGTCTCTGTGATATTTTACTCTGTGACTGTATGGATGAGTTTGGACAAAGGCCCTGTCTCTGTGATATTTTGCTCTGTGACTGTATGGATGAGTTTGAACAAAGACCCTGTCTCTGTGCTATTTTACTCTGTGACTGTATGGATGAGTTTGGACAAAGACTCTGTCTCTGTGATATTTTACTCTGTGAATGTATGGATGTGTTTGGATAAAGACCCTGTCTCTGTGCTATTTTACTCTGTGACTGTATGGATGAGTTTGGACAAAGACCCTGTCTCTGTGATATTTTACTCTGTGACTGTATGGATGAGTTTGGACAAATTCCCTGTCTCTGTGATATTTCGCTCTGTGACTGTGTGGATGAGTTTGACAAAGACCCCGTCTCCTTGTTATTTTGCTCTGTGAGTGTATGGATGAGTTTGGACAAAGACCCCGTCTCTGTAATATTTTGCTCTGTGACTGTATGGATGAGTTTGGACAAAGACCCTGTCTCTGTGATATTTTGCTCTGTGACTGTATGGATGAGTTTGGACAAAGACCCTGTCTCCGTGCTATTTTACTCTGTCACTGTATGGATGAGTTTGGACAAAGACCCCGTCTCCGTGTTATTTTACTCTGTGAGTGTATAGATGAGTTTGGACAAAGACCCACTCTCCGTGTTATTTTGCTCTGTGACTGTATGGATGAGTTTGGATAAAGACCCTGTCTCTGTGATATTTTGCTCTGTGACTGTATGGATGAGTTTGGACAAAGATCCTGTCTCCGTGCTATTTTACTCTGTGACTGTATGGATGAGTTTGGACAAAGACCCTGTCTCTGTGATATTTTACTCTGTGACTGTATGGATGAGTTTGGACAAAGACTCTGTCTCTGTGATATTTTACTCTGTGAATGTGTGGGTGAGTTTGGACAAAGACCCTGTCTCCGTGCTATTTTACTACGTGACTGTATAGATGACTTTGGACAAAGACACTGTCTCTGTGATATTTTACTCTGTGACTGTATGGATGAGTTTGGACAAAGCCCCTGTCTCTGTGATATTTTACTCTGTGACTGTATGGATGAGTTTGGATAAAGACCCTGTCTCTGTGATACTTTACTCTATGACTGTATGGATGAGTTTGGACAAAGACCTGTCTCTGTGATATTTTGCTCTGTGACTGTAGGGATGTGTTTGGACAAAGACCCTGTCTCGGTGATATTTTACTCTGTGACTGTATGGATGTGTTTGGACAAAGACCCTGTCTCTGTGATATTTTACTCTGTGACTGTATGGATGTGTTTGGACAAAGACCCTGTCTCTGTGATACTTTACTCTGTGACTGTATGGATGAGTTTGGACAAAGACCCTGTCTCTGTGATACTTTACTCTGTGACTGTATGGATGAGTTTGGACAAAGACCCTGTCTCTTTGATATTTTGCTTTATGTATCGATGTGTTTGGACAAAGACCCTGTCTCTGTGATATTTTGCTCTGTGATTGTATGGTTGTGTTTGGACAAAGACCTGTCTCTGTGATATTTTACTCTGAGACTGTGGGGGTGAGTTTGGACAAAGACCCTGTCTCTGTGATATTTTACTCTGTGACTGTATGGATGAGTTTGGACAAAGACCCTGTCTGTGTGATATTTTGCTCTGTGACTGTATGGATGAGTTTGGACAAAGACCCTGTCTCTGTGATATTTTACTCTGTGACTGTATGGATGAGTTTGGACAAATTCCCTGTCTCTGTGATATTTCGCTCTGTGACTGTGTGGATGAGTTTGACAAAGACCCCGTCTCCTTGTTATTTTGCTCTGTGAGTGTATGGATGAGTTTGGACAAAGACCCCGTCTCTGTAATATTTTGCTCTGTGACTGTATGGATGAGTTTGGACAAAGACCCTGTCTCTGTGATATTTTGCTCTGTGACTGTATGGATGAGTTTGGACAAAGACCCTGTCTCCGTGCTATTTTACTCTGTCACTGTATGGATGAGTTTGGACAAAGACCCCGTCTCCGTGTTATTTTACTCTGTGAGTGTATAGATGAGTTTGGACAAAGACCCACTCTCCGTGTTATTTTGCTCTGTGACTGTATGGATGAGTTTGGACAAAGACCCTGTCCCTGTGATATTTTGCTCTGTGACTGTATGGATGAGTTTGGATAAAGACCCTGTCTCTGTGATATTTTGCTCTGTGACTGTATGGATGAGTTTGGACAAAGATCCTGTCTCCGTGCTATTTTACTCTGTGACTGTATGGATGAGTTTGGACAAAGACCCGGTCTCCGTGCTATTTTACTACGTGACTGTATAGATGACTTTGGACAAAGACACTGTCTCTGTGATATTTTACTCTGTGACTGTATGGATGAGTTTGGACAAAGCCCCTGTCTCTGTGATATTTTACTCTGTGACTGTATGGATGAGTTTGGACAAAGACCCTGTCTCTGTGATATTTTGCTCTGTGATTGTATGGTTGTGTTTGGACAAAGACCCCGTCTCCGTGTTATTTTGCTCAGTGAGTGTATGGATGATTTTGGACAAAAACCCAGTCTCTGTAATATTTTGCTCTGTGACAGTATGCAGCAGTTTGGACAAAGACCCTGTCTCTGTGATATTTTACTCTGTGAATGTATGGATGTGTTTGGACAAAGACCTGTCTCTCTGATATTTTACTCTGTGACTGCATGGATGAGTTTGGACAAAAACCCCGACTCCGTGTTATTTTGCTCTGTGACTGTATGGATGAGTTTGGACAAAGTACCTGTCTCTGTGAAATTTTGCTCTGCGACTGTGTGGATGAGTTTGGACAAAGACCCTGTCTCCGTGCTATTTTACTCTGTGACTGTATGGATGAGTTTGAACAAAGACCCTGTCTCTGTGCTATTTTACTCTGTGACTGTACGGATGAGTTTGGACAAAGACCCTGTCTCTGTGCTATTTTACTCTGTGACTGTATGGATGAGTTTGGACAAAGACCCTGTCTCTGTGATATTTTGCTCTGTGACTGTGTGGGTGAGTTTGGACAAAGACCCTGACTCCGTGATGCATTGCACTGTTATTCTGTGGATGAGTTTGGACAAAGACGCTGTTTCTGTGATATTTTACTCTGTGACTGTATGCATGAGTTTGGACAAAGACCCTGTCTCTGTGATATTTTACTCTGTGACTGTATGGATGAGTTTGGACAAAGACCCTGTCTCGGTGATATTTCGCTCTGTGACTGTGTGGGTGAGTTTGGACAGTGACCCTGTCTCTGTGATATTTTACTCTGTGACTGTATGGATGAGTTTGGACAAAGACCCTGTCTCGGTGATATTTCGCTCTGTGACTGTGTGGGTGAGTTTGGACAAAGACCCCGTCTCCGTGTTATTTTGCTCTGTTACTGTATGGATGAGTTTGGACAAAGACCCTGTCTCTGTGATATTTTAATCTGAGACTGTGTGGGTGAGTTTGGACAAAGACCCTGTCTCTGTGATATTTTACTCTGTGAATGTATGGATGAGTTTGGACAAATACCCTGTCTCTGTGATACTTTACTCTGTGACTGTATGGATGAGTTTGGACAAAGACCCTGTCTCTGTGATACTTTACTCTGTGACTGTATGGATGAGTTTGGACAAAGACCTGTCTCTGTGATATTTTGCTCTGTGACTGTATGGATGAGTTTGGACAAAGACCCTGTCTGTGTGATATTTTGCTCTGTGACTGTATGGATGAGTTTGGACAAAGACCCTGTCTCTGTGATATTTTACTCTGTGACTGTATGGATGAGTTTGGACAAAGGCCCTGTCTCTGTGATATTTTGCTCTGTGACTGTATGGATGAGTTTGAACAAAGACCCTGTCTCTGTGCTATTTTACTCTGTGACTGTATGGATGAGTTTGGACAAAGACTCTGTCTCTGTGATACTTTACTCTGTGACTGTATGGATGAGTTTGGATAAAGACCCTGTCTCTGTGATACTTTACTCTATGACTGTATGGATGAGTTTGGACAAAGACCTGTCTCTGTGATATTTTGCTCTGTGACTGTATGGATGTGTTTGGACAAAGACCCTGTCTCGGTGATATTTTACTCTGTGACTGTATGGATGTGTTTGGACAAAGACCCTGTCTCTGTGATATTTTACTCTGTGACTGTATGGATGTGTTTGGACAAAGACCCTGACTCTGTGATACTTTACTCTGTGACTGTATGGATGAGTTTGGACAAAGACCCTGTCTCTGTGATACTTTACTCTGTGACTGTATGGATGAGTTTGGACAAAGACCCTGTCTCTTTGATATTTTGCTTTATGTATCGATGTGTTTGGACAAAGACCCTGTCTCTGTGATATTTTGCTCTGTGATTGTATGGTTGTGTTTGGACAAAGACCTGTCTCTGTGATATTTTACTCTGAGACTGTGGGGGTGAGTTTGGACAAAGACCCTGTCTGTGTGATATTTTGCTCTGTGATTGTATGGTTGTGTTTGGACAAAGACCCTGTCTCTGTGATATTTTACTCTGTGACTGTATGGATGAGTTTGGACAAAGACCCTGTCTGTGTGATATTTTGCTCTGTGACTGTATGGATGAGTTTGGACAAAGACCCTGTCTCTGTGATATTTTGCTCTGTGACTGTATGGATGAGTTTGGACAAAGACCCTGTCTCTGTGATATTTTACTCTGTGACTGTATGGATGAGTTTGGACAAATTCCCTGTCTCTGTGATATTTCGCTCTGTGACTGTGTGGATGAGTTTGACAAAGACCCCGTCTCCTTGTTATTTTGCTCTGTGAGTGTATGGATGAGTTTGGACAAAGACCCCGTCTCTGTAATATTTTGCTCTGTGACTGTATGGATGAGTTTGGACAAAGACCCTGTCTCTGTGATATTTTGCTCTGTGACTGTATGGATGAGTTTGGACAAAGACCCTGTCTCCGTGCTATTTTACTCTGTCACTGTATGGATGAGTTTGGACAAAGACCCCGTCTCCGTGTTATTTTACTCTGTGAGTGTATAGATGAGTTTGGACAAAGACCCACTCTCCGTGTTATTTTGCTCTGTGACTGTATGGATGAGTTTGGACAAAGACCCTGTCTCTGTGATATTTTGCTCTGTGACTGTATGGATGAGTTTGGATAAAGACCCTGTCTCTGTGATATTTTGCTCTGTGACTGTATGGATGAGTTTGGACAAAGATCCTGTCTCCGTGCTATTTTACTCTGTGACTGTATGGATGAGTTTGGACAAAGACCCTGTCTCTGTGATATTTTACTCTGTGACTGTATGGATGAGTTTGGACAAAGACTCTGTCTCTGTGATATTTTACTCTGTGAATGTGTGGGTGAGTTTGGACAAAGACCCGGTCTCCGTGCTATTTTACTACGTGACTGTATAGATGACTTTGGACAAAGACCCTGTCTCTGTGATATTTTACTCTGTGACTGTATGGATGAGTTTGGACAAAGACCCTGTCTGTGTGATTTTTTGCTCTGTGACTGTATGGATGTGTTTGGACAAAGACCCTGTCTATGTGATATTTTACTCTCAGACTATGTGGGTGAGTTTGGACAAAGTCCCTGTCTCTGTGATATTTTACTCTGTGACTGTATGGATGAGTTTGGACAAAGACCCCGTCTCCGTGTTATTTTGCTCTGTGACTGTATGGATGAGTTTGGACAAAGACCCTGTCTCTGTGATATTTTGCTCTGTGACTGTATGGATGAGTTTGAACAAAGACCCTGTCTCTGTGCTATTTTACTCTGTGACTGTATGGATGAGGTTGGACAAAGACCCTGTCTGTGTGATATTTTGCGCTGTGACTGTATGGATGTGTTTGGACAAAGACCATGTCTATGTGATATTTTACTCTCAGACTGTGTGGGTGAGTTTGGACAACTCCCTGTCTCTGTGATATTTTACTCTGTGACTGTATGGATGAGTTTGGACAAAGACCCCGTCTCCGTGTTATTTTGCTCTGTGACTGTATGGATGAGTTTGGACAAAGACCCTGTCTCTGTGATATTTTGATCTGTGACTGTATGGATGAGTTTGAACAAAGACCCTGTCTCTGTGCTATTTTACTCTGTGACTGTATGGATGAGTTTGGACAAAGACCCTGTCTGTGTGATATTTTGCTCTGTGACTGTATGGATGAGTTTGGACAAAGACCCTGTCTCTGTGATATTTTACTCTGTGACTGTATGGATGAGTTTGGACAAATTCCCTGTCTCTGTGATATTTCGCTCTGTGACTGTGTGGATGAGTTTGACAAAGACCCCGTCTCCTTGTTATTTTGCTCTGTGAGTGTATGGATGAGTTTGGACAAAGACCCCGTCTCTGTAATATTTTGCTCTGTGACTGTATGGATGAGTTTGGACAAAGACCCTGTCTCTGTGATATTTTGCTCTGTGACTGTATGGATGTGTTTGGACAAAGACCCTGTCTATGTGATATTTTACTCTCAGACTGTGTGGGTGAGTTTGGACAAAGTCCCTGTCTCTGTGATATTTTACTCTGTGACTGTATGGATGAGTTTGGACAAAGACCCCGTCTCCGTGTTATTTTGCTCTGTGACTGTATGGATGAGTTTGGACAAAGACCCTGTCTCTGTGATATTTTGATCTGTGACTGTATGGATGAGTTTGAACAAAGACCCTGTCTGTGTGATATTTTGCTCTGAGACTGTATGGATGAGTTTGGACAAAGACCCTGTCTCTGTGATATTTTACTCTGTGACTGTATGGATGAGTTTGGACAAATTCCCTGTCTCTGTGATATTTCGCTCTGTGACTGTGTGGATGAGTTTGACAAAGACCCCGTCTCCTTGTTATTTTGCTCTGTGAGTGTATGGATGAGTTTGGACAAAGACCCCGTCTCTGTAATATTTTGCTCTGTGACTGTATGGATGAGTTTGGACAAAGACCCTGTCTCCGTGCTATTTTACTCTGTCACTGTATGGATGAGTTTGGACAAAGACCCCGTCTCCGTGTTATTTTACTCTGTGAGTGTATAGATGAGTTTGGACAAAGACCCACTCTCCGTGTTATTTTGCTCTGTGACTGTATGGATGAGTTTGGACAAAGACCCTGTCTCTGTGATATTTTGCTCTGTGACTGTATGGATGAGTTTGGATAAAGACCCTGTCTCTGTGATATTTTGCTCTGTGACTGTATGGATGAGTTTGGACAAAGATCCTGTCTCTGTGCTATTTTACTCTGTGACTGTATGGATGAGTTTGGACAAAGACCCTGTCTCTGTGATATTTTACTCTGTGACTGTATGGATGAGTTTGGACAAAGACTCTGTCTCTGTGATATTTTACTCTGTGAATGTGTGGGTGAGTTGGACAAAGACCCTGTCTCCGTGCTATTTTACTACGTGAATGTATAGATGACTTTGGACAAAGACCCTGTCTCTGTGATATTTTACTCTGTGACTGTATGGATGAGTTTGGACAAAGCCCCTGTCTCTGTGATATTTTACTCTGTGACTGTATGGATGAGTTTGGACAAAGACCCTGTCTCTGTGATATTTTGCTCTGTGACTGTATGGATGAGTTTGGACAAAGACCCTGTCTCTGTAATATTTTGCTCTGTGACTGTATGGATGTGTTTGGACAAAGACCCTGTCTATGTGATATTTTACTCTCAGACTATGTGGGTGAGTTTGGACAAAGTCCCTGTCTCTGTGATATTTTACTCTGTGACTGTATGGATGAGTTTGGACAAAGACCCCGTCTCCGTGTTATTTTGCTCTGTGACTGTATGGATGAGTTTGGACAAAGACCCTGTCTCTGTGATATTTTGCTCTGTGACTGTATGGATGAGTTTGCACAAAGACCCTGTCTCTGTGATATTTTGCACTGTGACTGTATGGATGTGTTTGGACAAAGACCCTGTCTATGTGATATTTTACTCTCAGACTGTGTGGGTGAGTTTGGACAAAGTCCCTGTCTCTGTGATATTTTACTCTGTGACTGTATGGATGAGTTTGGACAAAGACCCCGTCTCCGTGTTATTTTGCTCTGTGACTGTATGGATGAGTTTGGACAAAGACACTGTCTCTGTGCTATTTTACTCTGTGACTGTATGGATGAGTTTGGACAAAGACCCTGTTTGTGTGATATTTTGCCCTGTGACTGTATGGATGTGTTTGGACAAAGACCCTGTCTATGTGATATTTTACTCTCAGACTGTATGGATGAGTTTGGACAAAGACTCTGTCTCTGTGATATTTTGATCTGTGACTGTATGGATGAGTTTGAACAAAGACCCTGTCTCTGTGCTATTTTACTCTGTGACTGTATGGATGAGTTTGGACAAAGACCCTGTCTCTGTGATATTTTACTCTGTGACTGTATGGATGAGTTTGGACAAATTCCCTGTCTCTGTGATATTTCGCTCTGTGACTGTGTGGATGAGTTTGACAAAGACCCCGTCTCCTTGTTATTTTGCTCTGTGAGTGTATGGATGAGTTTGGACAAAGACCCCGTCTCTGTAATATTTTGCTCTGTGACAGTATGGATGAGTTTGGACAAAGACCCTGTCTCTGTGATATTTTGCTCTGTGACTGTATGGATGAGTTTGGACAAAGACCCTGTCTCCGTGCTATTTTACTCTGTCACTGTATGGATGAGTTTGGACAAAGACCCCGTCTCCGTGTTATTTTACTCTGTGAGTGTATAGATGAGTTTGGACAAAGACCCACTCTCCGTGTTATTTTGCTCTGTGACTGTATGGATGAGTTTGGACAAAGATCCTGTCTCTGTGCTATTTTACTCTGTGACTGTATGGATGAGTTTGGACAAAGACCCTGTCTCTGTGATATTTTACTCTGTGACTGTATGGATGAGTTTGGACAAAGACTGTGTCTCTGTGATATTTTACTCTGTGAATGTGTGGGTGAGTTGGACAAAGACCCTGTCTCCGTGCTATTTTACTACGTGACTGTATAGATGACTTTGGACAAAGACCCTGTCTCTGTGATATTTTACTCTGTGACTGTATGGATGAGTTTGGACAAAGCCCCTGTCTCTGTGATATTTTACTCTGTGACTGTATGGATGAGTTTGGACAAATTCCCTGTCTCTGTGATATTTCGCTCTGTGACTGTGTGGATGAGTTTGACAAAGACCCCGTCTCCTTGTTATTTTGCTCTGTGAGTGTATGGATGAGTTTGGACAAAGACCCCGTCTCTGTAATATTTTGCTCTGTGACTGTATGGATGAGTTTGGACAAAGACCCTGTCTCTGTGATATTTTGCTCTGTGACTGTATGGATGAGTTTGGACAAAGACCCTGTCTGTGTGATATTTTGCACTGTGACTGTATGGATGTGTTTGGACAAAGACCCTGTCTGTGTGATATTTTGCACTGTGACTGTATGGATGTGTTTGGACAAAGACCCTGTCTGTGTGATATTTTGCACTGTGACTGTATGGATGTGTTTGGACAAAGACCATGTCTATGTGATATTTTACTCTCAGACTGTGTGGGTGAGTTTGGACAAAGTCCCTGTCTCTGTGATATTTTACTCTGTGACTGTATGGATGAGTTTGGACAAAGACCCCGTCTCCGTGTTATTTTGCTCTGTGACTGTATGGATGAGTTTGGACAAAGACCCTGTCTCTGTGATATTTTGATCTGTGACTGTATGGATGAGTTTGAACAAAGACCCTGTCTGTGTGATATTTTGCTCTGAGACTGTATGGATGAGTTTGGACAAAGACCCTGTCTCTGTGATATTTTACTCTGTGACTGTATGGATGAGTTTGGACAAATTCCCTGTCTCTGTGATATTTCGCTCTGTGACTGTGTGGATGAGTTTGACAAAGACCCCGTCTCCTTGTTATTTTGCTCTGTGAGTGTATGGATGAGTTTGGACAAAGACCCCGTCTCTGTAATATTTTGCTCTGTGACTGTATGGATGAGTTTGGACAAAGACCCTGTCTCTGTGATATTTTGCTCTGTGACTGTATGGATGAGTTTGGACAAAGACCCTGTCTCCGTGCTATTTTACTCTGTCACTGTATGGATGAGTTTGGACAAAGACCCCGTCTCCGTGTTATTTTACTCTGTGAGTGTATAGATGAGTTTGGACAAAGACCCACTCTCCGTGTTATTTTGCTCTGTGACTGTATGGATGAGTTTGGACAAAGACCCTGTCTCTGTGATATTTTGCTCTGTGACTGTATGGATGAGTTTGGATAAAGACCCTGTCTCTGTGATATTTTGCTCTGTGACTGTATGGATGAGTTTGGACAAAGATCCTGTCTCTGTGCTATTTTACTCTGTGACTGTATGGATGAGTTTGGACAAAGACCCTGTCTCTGTGATATTTTACTCTGTGACTGTATGGATGAGTTTGGACAAAGACTCTGTCTCTGTGATATTTTACTCTGTGAATGTGTGGGTGAGTTGGACAAAGACCCTGTCTCCGTGCTATTTTACTACGTGAATGTATAGATGACTTTGGACAAAGACCCTGTCTCTGTGATATTTTACTCTGTGACTGTGTGGGTGAGTTTGGACAAAGACCCTGTCTGTGTGATTTTTTGCTCTGTGACTGTATGGATGTGTTTGGACAAAGACCCTGTCTATGTGATATTTTACTCTCAGACTATGTGGGTGAGTTTGGACAAAGTCCCTGTCTCTGTGATATTTTACTCTGTGACTGTATGGATGAGTTTGGACAAAGACCCCGTCTCCGTGTTATTTTGCTCTGTGACTGTATGGATGAGTTTGGACAAAGACCCTGTCTCTGTGATATTTTGCTCTGTGACTGTATGGATGAGTTTGCACAAAGACCCTGTCTCTGTGCTATTTTACTCTGTGACTGTATGGATGAGTTTGGACAAAGACCCTGTCTGTGTGATATTTTGCACTGTGACTGTATGGATGTGTTTGGACAAAGACCCTGTCTATGTGATATTTTACTCTCAGACTGTGTGGGTGAGTTTGGACAAAGTCCCTGTCTCTGTGATATTTTACTCTGTGACTGTATGGATGAGTTTGGACAAAGACCCCGTCTCCGTGTTATTTTGCTCTGTGACTGTATGGATGAGTTTGGACAAAGACACTGTCTCTGTGCTATTTTACTCTGTGACTGTATGGATGAGTTTGGACAAAGACCCTGTTTGTGTGATATTTTGCCCTGTGACTGTATGGATGTGTTTGGACAAAGACCCTGTCTATGTGATATTTTACTCTCAGACTGTATGGATGAGTTTGGACAAAGACTCTGTCTCTGTGATATTTTGATCTGTGACTGTATGGATGAGTTTGAACAAAGACCCTGTCTCTGTGCTATTTTACTCTGTGACTGTATGGATGAGTTTGGACAAAGACCCTGTCTCTGTGATATTTTACTCTGTGACTGTATGGATGAGTTTGGACAAATTCCCTGTCTCTGTGATATTTCGCTCTGTGACTGTGTGGATGAGTTTGACAAAGACCCCGTCTCCTTGTTATTTTGCTCTGTGAGTGTATGGATGAGTTTGGACAAAGACCCCGTCTCTGTAATATTTTGCTCTGTGACTGTATGGATGAGTTTGGACAAAGACCCTGTCTCTGTGATATTTTGCTCTGTGACTGTATGGATGAGTTTGGACAAAGACCCTGTCTCTGTGCTATTTTACTCTGTGACTGTATGGATGAGTTTGGACAAAGACCCTGTCTCTGTGATATTTTGCTCTGTGACTGTATGGATGAGTTTGGACAAAGACCCTGTCTCTGTGATATTTTGCTCTGTGACTGTGTGGGTGAGTTTGGACAAAGACGCTGTCTCCGTGTTATTTTGCTCTGTGACTGTATGGATGAGTTTGGACAAAGACTCTGTCTCTGTGATATTTTACTCTGTGACTGTTTTGATGAGTTTGGACAAAGACCCTGTCTCTGTGATATTTTGCTCTGTGACTGTATGGATGAGTTTGGGCAAAGACCCACTCTCCGTGATATTTTGCTCTGTGACTGTATGGATGAGCTTGGACAAAGATCCTGTCTCTGTGCTATTTTACTCTGTGACTGTATGGATGAGTTTGGACAAAGACCCTGTCTCTGTGATATTTTACTCTGTGACTGTATGGATGAGTTTGGACAAAGACTCTGTCTCTGTGATATTTTACTCTGTGAATGTGTGGGTGAGTTGGACAAAGACCCTGTCTCCGTGCTATTTTACTACGTGACTGTATAGATGACTTTGGACAAAGACCCTGTCTCTGTGATATTTTACTCTGTGACTGTATGGATGAGTTTGGACAAAGCCCCTGTCTCTGTGATATTTTACTCTGTGACTGTATGGATGAGTTTGGACAAAGACCCTGTCTCTGTGATATTTTGCTCTGTGACTGTATGGATGAGTTTGGACAAAGACCCTGTCTCTGTGATATTTTGCTCTGTGACTGTATGGATGAGTTTGGACAAAGACCCTGTCTGTGTGATTTTTTGCTCTGTGACTGTATGGATGTGTTTGGACAAAGCCCCTGTCTCTGTGATATTTTACTCTGTGACTGTATGGATGAGTTTGGACAAAGACCCTGTCTCTGTGATATTTTGCTCTGTGACTGTATGGATGAGTTTGCACAAAGACCCTGTCTCTGTGCTATTTTACTCTGTGACTGTATGGATGAGTTTGGACAAAGACCCTGTCTGTGTGATATTTTGCACTGTGACTGTATGGATGTGTTTGGACAAAGACCCTGTCTATGTGATATTTTACTCTGTGACTGTATGGATGAGTTTGGACAAAGACCCTGTCTGTGTGATATTTTGCACTGTGACTGTATGGATGAGTTTGGACAAAGACCCTGTCTGTGTGATATTTTGCACTGTGACTGTATGGATGTGTTTGGACAAAGACCCTGTCTATGTGATATTTTACTCTCAGACTGTGTGGGTGAGTTTGGACAAAGTCCCTGTCTCTGTGATATTTTACTCTGTGACTGTATGGATGAGTTTGGACAAAGACCCCGTCTCCGTGTTATTTTGCTCTGTGACTGTATGGATGTGTTTGGACAAAGACCCTGTCTATGTGATATTTTACTCTCAGACTGTATGGATGAGTTTGGACAAAGACTCTGTCTCTGTGATATTTTACTCTGTGACTGTGTGAATCAGTTTGGACATTGATCCTGTCTCTGTGATATTTTGCTCTGTGAATGTAAGGATGAGTTTGGACAAAGACCTGTCTCTGTGATATTTTACTCTGTGACTGTGTGGGTGAGTTTGGACAAAGACGCCGTCTCCGTGTTATTTTGCTCTGTGAGTGTATGGATGAGTTTGGACAATGACCCCGTCTCTGTAATATTTTACTCTATGACTGTATGGATGAGATTGGACAAAGACCCTGTCTCTGTGCTATTTTACTCTGCGACTGTATGGATGTGTTTGGACAAAGACCTCTCTCTGTGATATTTTACTCTGTGACTGTGTGGATCAGTTTGGACAAAGACCCTGTCTCTGTGATATTTTACTCTGTGACTGTATGGATGAGTTTGGACAAAGACCCTGTCTCTGTGATATTTTACTCTGTGACTGTATGGATGAGTTTGGACAAAGAACCTGTCTCTGTGCTATTTTACTCTGTGACTGTATGGATGAGTTTGGACAAGGACCCAGTCTCCGTGTTATTTTGCTCTGTGACTATATGGATGAGTTTGGACAAAGACCCTGTCTCTGTGATATTTTGCTCTGTGACTCTGTGGGTGAGTTTGGACAAGGACCCTGTCTCCGTGTTATTTTGCTCTGTGACTGTATGGATGAGTTTGGACAAAGACTCTGTCTCAGTGATATTTTACTCTGTGACTGTGTGGGTGAGTTTGGACAAGGACCCAGTCTCCGTGTTATTTTGCTCTGTGACTGTATGGATGAGTTTGGACAAAGACCCTGTCTGTGTGATATTTTGCTCTGTGACTGTATGGATGAGTTTGGACAAAGACCCTGTCTCTGTGCTATTTTACTCTGTGACTGTATGGATGAGTTTGGACAAAGACCCTGTCTCTGTGCTATTTTACTCTGTGACTGTATGGATGAGTTTGGACAAAGACCCTGTCTCTGTGATAATTTGCTCTGTGACTGTATGGATGAGTTTGGACAAAGACCCTGTCTCTGTGAAATTTTACTCTGAGACTCTGGGGGTGAGTTTGGACAAAGACGCTGTCTCTGTGATATTTTGCTTCATGTATGGATGAGTTTGGACAAAGACCCAGTCTCCGTGCTGTTTTACTCTGTGACTGTTTTGATGAGTTTGGACAAAGACCCTGTCTCTGTGATATTTTACTCTGTGACTGTATGGATGAGTTTGGACAAAGACCCACTCTCCGTGATATTTTGCTCTGTGACTGTATAGATGAGTTTGGACAAAGACCCAGTCTCCGTGTTATTTTGCTCTGTGACTGTATGGATGAGTTTGGACAAAGACACTGTCTCTGTGCTATTTTACTCTGTGACTGTATGGATGAGTTTGGACAAAGACCCTGTCTGTGTGATATTTTGCACTGTGACTGTATGTATGTGTTTGGACAAAGACCCTGTCTCTGTGATATTTTACTCTCAGACTGTATGGATGAGTTTGGACAAAGACTCTGTCTCTGTGATATTTTACTCTGTGACTGTGTGGATCAGTTTGGACATTGATCCTGTCTCTGTGATATTTTGCTCTGTGAATGTAAGGATGAGTTTGGACAAAGACCTGTCTCTGTGATATTTTACTCTGTGACTGTGTGGGTGAGTTTGGACAAAGACGCCGTCTCCGTGTTATTTTGCTCTGTGAGTGTATGGATGAGTTTGGACAAAGACCCCGTCTCTGTAATATTTTGCTCTATGACTGTATGGATGAGTTTGGACAAAGACCCTGTCTCTGTGATATTTTACTCTGTGACTGTGTGGATGAGTTTGGACAAGGACCCAGTCTCCGTGTTATTTTGCTCTGTGACTGTATGGATGAGTTTGGACGAAGATCCTGTCTCCGTGATATTTTGCTCTGTGACTGTATGGATGAGTTTGGACAAAGACCCTGTCTCTGTGATATTTTGCTCTGTGACTGTATGGATGAGTTTGGACAAAGACCCTGTCTCTGTGATATTTTAGTCTGTGACTGTATGGATGAGTTTGGACAAAGACCCTGTCTCTGTGATATTTTACTCTGTGACTGTATAGATGAGTTTGGACAAAGACCCTGTCTCTGTGATATTTTACTCTGTGACTGTATGGATGAGTTTGGACAAAGACCCTGTCTCTGTGATATTTTACTCTGTGACTGTATAGATGAGTTTGGACAAAGACCCTGTCTCTGTGATATTTTACTCTGTGACTGTATGGATGAGTTTGGACAAAGACCCTGTCTCTGTGATATTTTGCTCTGTGACTGTATGGATGAGTTTGGACAAAGACCCTGTCTCTGTGATATTTTAGTCTGTGACTGTATGGATGAGTTTGGACAAAGACCCTGTCTCTGTGATATTTTACTCTGTGACTGTATAGATGAGTTTGGACAAAGACCCTGTCTCTGTGATATTTTACTCTGTGGCTGTATAGATGAGTTTGGACAAAGACCCTGTCTGTGTGATTTTTTGCTCTGTGACTGTATGGATGAGTTTGGACAAAGACCCTGTCTCTGTGATATTTTGCTCTGTGACTGTATGGATGAGTTTGAACAAAGACCCTGTCTCTGTGCTATTTTGCTCTGTGACTGTATGGATGAGTTTGGACAAAGACCCTGTCTCTGTGATATTTTGCTCTGTGACTGTATGGATGAGTTTGGACAAAGACCCTGTCTCTGTGATATTTTACTCTGTGACTGTATGGATGAGTTTGGACAGAGACCCTGTCTCTGTGATATTTTACTCTGTGACTGTATGGATGAGTTTGGACAAAGACCCTGTCTCTGTGATATTTTGCTCTGTGACTGTGTGGGTGAGTTTGGACAAGGACCCTGTCTCCGTGTTATTTTGCTCTGTGACTGTATGGATGAGTTTGGACAAAGACTCTGTCTCTGTGATATTTTACTCTGTGACTGTGTGGGTGAGTTTGGACATGGACCCAGTCTCCGTGTTATTTTGCTCTTTGACTGTATGGATGAGTTTGGACAAAGACCCTGTCTCTGTGATATTTTGCTCTGTGACTGTATGGATGAGTTTGGACAAAGACCCTGTCTCTGTGCTATTTTACTCTGTGACTGTATGGATGAGTTTGGACAAAGACCCTGTCTCTGTGCTATTTTACTCTGTGACTGTATGGATGAGTTTGGACAAAGACCCTGTCTCTGTGATATTTTGCTCTGTGACTGTATGGATGAGTTTGGACAAAGACCCTGTCTCTGTGATATTTTGCTCTGTGACTGTGTGGGTGAGTTTGGACAAAGACGCTGTCTCCGTGTTATTTTGCTCTGTGACTGTATGGATGAGTTTGGACAAAGACTCTGTCTCTGTGATATTTTACTCTGTGACTGTTTTGATGAGTTTGGACAAAGACCCTGTCTCTGTGATATTTTGCTCTGTGACTGTATGGATGAGTTTGGGCAAAGACCCACTCTCCGTGATATTTTGCTCTGTGACTGTATGGATGAGCTTGGACAAAGACCCTGTCTCTGTGCTATTTTACTCTGTGACTGTATGGATGAGTTTGGACAACGACCCTGTCTCTGTGATATTTTACTCTCAGACTGTATGGATGAGTTTGGACAAAGACTCTGTCTCTGTGATATTTTACTCTGTGACTGTGTAGATCAGTTTGGACATTGACCCTGTCTCCGTGCTATTTTACTCTGTGACTGTATAGATGAGTTTGGACAAAGGCCTGTCTCTGTGATATTTTACTCTGTGACTGTGTGGGTGAGTTTGGACAAAGACGCCGTTTCCGTGTTATTTTGCTCTGTGAGTGTATGGATGAGTTTGGACAAAGACCCCGTCTCTGTAATATTTTGCTCTATGACTGTATGGATGAGTTTGGACAAAGACCCTGTCTCTGTGATATTTTACTCTGTGACTGTGTGGATGAGTTTGGACAAGGACCCAGTCTCCGTGTTATTTTGCTCTGTGACTGTATGGATGAGTTTGGACAAAGATCCTGTCTCTGTGATATTTTGCTCTGTGACTGTATGGATGAGTTTGGACAACGACCCTGTCTCTGTGATATTTTGCTCTGTGACTGTATGGATGAGTTTGAACAAAGACCCTGTCTCTGTGCTATTTTACTCTGTGACTGTATGGATGAGTTTGGACAAAGACCCTGTCTCGGTGATATTTCGCTCTGTGACTGTGTGGGTGAGTTTGGACAGTGACCCTGTCTCTGTGATATTTTACTCTGTGACTGTATGGATGAGTTTGGACAAAGACCCTGTCTCGGTGATATTTTACTCTGTGACTGTATGGATGTGTTTGGACAAAGACCCTGTCTGTGTGATATTTTGCACTGTGACTGTATGGATGTGTTTGGACAAAGACCCTGTCTATGTGATATTTTACTCTCAGACTGTATGGATGAGTTTGGACAAAGACTCTGTCTCTGTGATATTTTACTCTGTGACTGTGTGGATCAGTTTGGACATTGATCCTGTCTCTGTGATATTTTGCTCTGTGACTGTATGGATGAGTTTGGACAAAAACCCTGTCTCTGTGATATTTTACTCTGAGACTGTGGGGGTGAGTTTGGACAACAACGCTGTCTCTGTGATATTTTGCTTCATGTATGGATGAGTTTGGACAAAGACCCTGTCTCTGTGATATTTTACTCTGAGACTGTGTGGGGGTAGTTTGGACAATGACCCAGTCTCTGTGATATTTTACTCTGTGACTGTGTGGGTGAGTTTGGACAAAGACCCAGTCTCTGTGATATTTTACTCTGTGACTGTGTGGGTGAGTTTGGACAAAGACGCCGTCTCCGTGTTATTTTTCTCTGTGAGTTTATGGATGAGTTTGGACAAAGACCCCGTCTCTGTGATATTTTACTCTGTGACTGTGTGGGTGAGTTTGGACAAGGACCCAGTCTCCGTGTTATTTTGCTCTGTGACTGTATAGATGAGTTTGGACAAAGACCCTGTCTCTGTGATATTTTACTCTGTGACTGTATGGATGAGTTTGGACAAAGACCCTGTCTGTGTCATATTTTGCACTGTGACTGTATGGATGTGTTTGGACAAAGACCCTGTCTATGTGATATTTTACTCTCAGACTGTGTGGGTGAGTTTGGACAAAGACCCTGTCTCTGTGATATTTTACTCTGTGACTGTATGGATGAGTTTGGACAAAGACCCCGTCTCCGTGTTATTTTGCTCTGTGACTGTATGGATGATTTTGGACAAAAACCCTGTCTCTGTGATATTTTACTCTGAGACTGTGGGGGTGAGTTTGGACAAAGACGCCGTCTCTGTGATATTTTGCTTCATGTATGGATGAGTTTGGACAAAGACCCTGTCTCTGTGATATTTTACTCTGTGCCTGTGTGGGTGAGTTTGGACAAAGACCCTGTCTCCGTGTTATTTTGCTCTGTGACTGTATGGATGAGTTTGGACAAAGACCCTGTCTCTGTGATATTTTACTCTGAGACTGTGTGGGGGTAGTTTGGACAATGACCCAGTCTCTGTGATATTTTACTCTGTGACTGTATGGATGAGTTTGGACAAAGACCCCGTCTCCGTGTTATTTTACTCTGTGACTGTGTGGGTGTGTTTGGGCAAAGACCCTGTCTCTGTGATATTTTGCTCTGTGACTGTGTGGATGAGTTTGGACAGTGATCCTGTCTCTGTGATATTTTACTCTGTGACTGTGTGGATCAGTTCGGACAAAGACCCTGTCTCTGTGATATTTTGCTCTGTGACTGTGTGGATCAGTTTGGACAGTGATCCTGTCTCTGTGATATTTTACTCTGTGACTGTGTGGATCAGTTCGGACAGTGATCCTGTCTCTGTGATATTTTACTCTGTGACTGTGTGGATCAGTTTGGACAGTGATCCTGTCTCTGTGATATTTTGCTCTGTGACTGTGTGGATCAGTTTGGACAGTGATCCTGTCTCTGTGATATTTTACTCTGTGACTGTGTGGATGAGTTTGGACAGTGATCCTGTCTCTGTGATATTTTGCTCTGTGACTGTGTAGATCAGTTTGGACAGTGATCCTGTCTCTGTGATATTTTACTCTGTGACTGTGTGGATGAGTTTGGACAAAGAACCATTCTCCGTGTTATTTTGCTCTGTGTCTGTATGGATGAGTTTGGACAGTGACCCTGTCTCTGTGATATTTTACTCTGTGACTGTGTGGATCAGTTTGGACAGTGATCCTGTCTCTTTGATATTTTACTCTGTGTCTGTATGGATGAGTTTGGACAGTGATCCTGTCTCTGTGATATTTTACTCTGTGTCTGTATGGATGTGTTTGGACAGTGATCCTGTCTCTGTGATATTTTACTCTGTGACTGTGTGGATGAGTTTAGACAGTGATCCTGTCTCTGTGATATTTTACTCTGTGACTCTATGGATGAGTTTGGACAGTGATCCTGTCTCTGTGATATTTTGCTCTGTGACTGTGTAGATCAGTTTGGACAGTGACCCTGTCTCTTTGATATTTTACTCTGTGACTGTGTGGATCAGTTTGGACAGTGATCCTGTCTCTGTGATATTTTACTCTGTGACTGTGTGGATGAGTTTGGACAGTGACCCTGTCTCTGTGATATTTTGCTCTGTGACTGTCTGGATGAGTTTGGACAGTGACCCTGTTCTGTGATATTTTACTCTGTGACTGTATAGATGAGTTTGGACAGTGATCCTGTCTCTGTGATTTTTTTACTCTGTGACTGTCTGGATCAGTTTGGACAGTAACCCTGTCTCTGTGATATTTTACTCTGTGACTGTGTGGATCAGTTTGGACAGTGACCCTGTCTCTGTGATGTTTTACTCTGTGACTGTGTGGATCAGTTTGGACAGTGATCCTGTCTCTGTGATATTTTACTCTGTGACTGTGTGGATGAGTTTGGACAGTGATCCTGTCTCTGTGATATTTTGCTCTGTGACTGTGTGGATCAGTTTGGACAGTGATCCTGTCTCTGTGATATTTTACTCCGTGACTGTCTGGCTCAGCGGGTTCACACGAGAACATGCCTTGCTACTGGTGCGAGGGGACAATGGGCACCTTAAGTCTGACCGAGACTGATCGCATCCTATCAGGGCAGGCAATTTCAGGATGAACGCTGAATGCGTGTAAATTTCCTTTGCAATTAAACATTTGATTAAAGCCATTAAGTAAATGTCGTCGGCAGCCAGTAGTTGGCAGCGTGTTACTGATGTAAGAGCGAAATAGACATATCGGGCATAACAAACGCGCCAATTATTTAAAAGATAATCATGATTCATGATTCAATTAAAACAAACCTTTGTGCAATCACAAATAGAATCGATTGGTAGGATTTAACAACACAAGAAAAGTGGTTTATATTTTCTCGAAGGAGTGATTCGCTCTAACAAAAATTCTAAGAATCGTCATGATTATATTTTTAACGATACAAAGGACAAATTCTCAAAACTGAGCATTTGGATTTGCGTTTAATTTCTGCACTTCCATCCGGATATAAAGAAATGTAACAGCAACAACTAACAGAGTTGACCCTCAATACTAAAACCCTCCGGAGTCTCACACTTACCGTCACATTCCACACATCACGGTCACCATCCATCCCAGCGCCACGAACGTCATTGTTTCCTTAGCCCCGGATCTCTAACCATCCATTGTCCCCCAATACCCCTCCCCCGTCAGCTGATCAGACACCCAGTCCGATTCCTCCACAACCGTCTTGGGTTTGGACACTGAAACATCCAACACATTCCCCGTGAAATGATTGATTCCGATTTCAGCGCCGCAGTGCCGGGACAAAGTAAATTTCGAGAAACATCGCGTCATCGCTCGAACGAATCCCGGTTCACTGAATATGCCCGACAGAAGCTCATGTGGACAGTCGGTAAACGACATTGCAAATGAGGTGAGTGGCGCAGATCAGCAATGAAAGCCATAGACAAGAATTGTTTTTAGGGATTAAAATAAATACCACCACCACAGTCAATAATGTAGAGTGTGAGAAATGCCGTGAGCGCACCGTGATGGAAATTTTCCCAATGTAACTGATAGGCGAATACTCGGAGCCGGAAGAAAAGTCGTGAACATTACTTATGAAACCCTGTCTGAGCGAAAGGTGTTACAGGTCAGGGACTCTGGGTGATTGATGAGAGTGAAATAGAGAGAGTCAAAGTGCCATTGTTAAGAGTTCAGATAAACGGAATTAACTTCACTGTAAAGATGGGAATGAAACGTGCAGACGGAGAAGTAACAGCTGAACTGAAGACACACATAACATTGTTACAAAATGGATGGTGCCCTGGAAAGAAAGCAGGCGAGGTCACTTGCAGCGAGTTCATTTTGCCACGTTCAACCACAAATACTTCCGTATCCTAACTCTTGCTGTGGATGGGTGCTGGCCACATTTTCATGGACATGATCTTTCTAGGTCAGGGTCCGGGTCTTACTGACTACAGAGAGCATCCAAACCCGAGCCTGCGACCGGCTGATCGATTTATTTGTTAATAATCCGGATGAGAGCGTTGACCGGGTATTTCACAGCGTTCACAAACTCCTGTCTGAACTTGGCCTGAGTCACGCCGTAAATGAAGGTGTTTGTACAAAGGCTGACGTTCTGCAGTATATACCCAACCTGGCGGAAGATATATTCTGCAGGGTTGTAATAGTTGGGATTTCTTCCCGAAACGTTATAATATAGGTAATCAATCAGAGTCGTCAACCACAGAAGGATGAAGCTGCCGGATATGGTGAACAGTAAGATCACTGACCTTCTCCTGCTCTCCATCTCCGGGTCACTCTGATTCTCCCCCTTTCCCTGTCGCCTCAGCGCCTTACGGACACGACTGGCCAGTAAAATGTGCCTGACTGTCAGGATATTGAAGAGTATGATTACAACGAAAGGGAGCAACGGGACGACGACCTTATCAAACCGACTATATTCCACCCACCCCGGATCCTTATAATACGCCGGCTTTCTGTCACAGAACCAGGGCACGTTGTCAATGATCACCCTGGGTTCAGAGGTGACATAAAACGGGACGTTTTTCAAACAGAGCAAAGCGCCTGTTGTCGCCAGAACTACAGCCGCAGTTTTCCCCGTGCAATATCTGGTTTTCAGCTTCTGGCAACAAATGAGGACGAACCGATCGAAGGTGAAGGTGACGGTGAACCAGACGGAACAGTCTCTGGTGGCGCACATGAGGACAAATATAACGCTGCAGTACGGATAGATGTCCAGGAAAGTCCCGGAGAAATAAAAGCTGATCCGCCTCAGGATGACGGCGGTGACGACAGCCAGCAGGTCCGCCGCTGCCATGACAACCAGGTAGCGGGTGGTGCAGGTGGAGAGGCCGCACTTTCCCCGGGAGAGGATCGCGATCGCCACCAAATTCACTGTGAAGGAAAAGACAGAATGAATTTTACTGACAATCTTTGTGCCCTGTCTGATTTCTGATCTGAGTGCTTGTCCTCGTTGATCTCTGTCCTAGATCGCAGCGAAATTTAAAATGTTTCATTACTCTTCAGATTATCCTCTTTTTACCCTGAGTTTATGGAGCAGACAGATTGTTTATCTCCTCTTGCGTGACCAATGCTGCAACATTCCAAACCAAGTTTTCCAAGTTTCATTCCAATTTTTTCCCGATAAATATTGAATCGGAAGCTTATTTTATTTGGTGTGGTTTCACTTAGTGAGTCTGAAATTCCAGTATCTCCGGCTACAGATGCAACATCCAGCAGCAAATCATTAACTCAAGGGATGCTGGAAATCCAGAGCAACGCACACAAAATGCTGGAAAGTAACAGAATGTGAACATAATCGTATCACTGAAAAACAAAGACTTGCTGATCAGATGATGGGAATCTTCATGTCCGCATCAGGACAAGGCAAGGACCCATTTCACAGGGCGTAAAAAAAGAACTAAGAAAAACAACGCACACTCATTGTTTAAAGACTAATCGCTTGGATTCACTTACCAGGAACTCCAACAACAGAGATAATTATATAGAATATTCTCTGAAAACTGTCAAACGTTTTCAACGTCTTTTCCATCGGTGAATTATCCTCACGTACTGCGGGCAGACTTTTCTGATTTACCAACTTGGCGACAAGTTCAAATCTTCCAAATGATAATTTATAGGCTGTGGGATATCCACTGGGACGCCTAGTTGCGACATTATCAAACTGAGCTGTTTTTGTAAACATTAAAAATGAATGACGACATGTGTGTGTTGCAATATCTAAGCCTCGACTGGGACGGGAATAAACATGTAATTTAATTTCAATCCAAGCGGGTCAGAAGGAACTGTCAGGGAACAAAACCGCAGCTTTAATGTAGGAAGATGTTGACGAGGGTTTCAACTTCCATCCTTCGCTCGTTCGGCAGCCAAAGGTCCGTCCTGGACCAGACGCTTCACTAATATCAAGCACTACTCGATTTCACAGAGTCTTCGCTCTGTCATCCAGAGAGCAAATGCAGTCTCCATAACACATGCCCCTGTGACGTTACTAGAGGGGAAATTCAGTCACAACCTGGCTACATTGGTCTGTGTTTGTAAGACATATATACCTGTAAATATAATCGCCATCATTAACAGGCAGGTCCACAGAGCAGTTGAAAGGGCAAATAGAATTGTGGCCTTTGCCGCGAAAGTTCGAGAGTTCATGAATATGGACGCTGTGTGGCAGATACACGCGGTGTTGCTGAGATCACAACTGAAAATGTGCCCAGTTGTAGAGTTTGACACTCCAAGCGTAGATGGTATCTGGAAGATTATAAGACCATAAGACACAGGAGCAGAATTAGACCATCTGGCCTATCGAGTCTGCTCCGTCATTCAATCATGGCTGACCCATTTTTTTTTAAATCTGCTCCTCAACCCCAGTTCCCGGCCTTCTCCCGGTGACCTTTGTTGACATGTCTAATCAAGAACCGATCAATCCATCCAACGAGCTGGGCTGCCACAAATTCACCACCTTTTGGCTAAAGAAATTGCTCTGCATCTCTGTTGTAAGTGGACGCCCCTCTATTTGGGGTTGTGCCCTCTTGCCCTAGACTCTCCCACCATGGGAAACATCCTTTCCACATATACCCTGTCTCAGCCTTTCAACATTCAAAAGGTTTCAATCGGATCCCCCCCCCCAATCCTTCTGAATTCCAGCGAGTGCAGACCCAGAGCCATCAAACGTACCTCGTGTGATAACCCTTTCATTCCTGGAATCATCCTTGTGAACTTCCTCTGGACCCTCTCCAATGTCGGCACATGCTTTCTATGATGAGGGGCCCAAAACTGTTCAAAATACTCAAGGTGAGGCCTCATCAGTGCCTTATAAATCCTCAGCACCACATCCCTGCTCTTGCATTCTAGACCTCTTGAAATTAATGCTAACATGGTACTTGCCTTCCTGACCACTGACTTAACCTGCAAGTTAACCTTCAGGGTGTTCTGCACAAGGACTTCCAAGTCCCTCTGCATCTCAGACCCCTGGATTCCCCGATTAGAAAGTAGTCCGCACATTTATTTCTACTAAGAAAGTGCAGGAGCATGCATTTTCCAACATTGTATTTCATTTGCCACTTCCTTGCCCATTCTCCTAATCTGACTAAGTCCTTCTGCATCCTACCTGTTTCCTCAAAACTACCTGCCCCTCCACCAATCTTCATATAATCTACAAACTTGGCAATAAAGCCATCTATTCCATCATCTAAATCATTTACATACAGCATTAAAAAAGTGGTCCCAACACCTTCCCTTGCAGAACACCACTGGTCACTCGCAGCAAACCAGAAAAGGATAATTTTATTTCCACTTGCTGCCTCCTACTAATCAGTCAATGTTCTAACCATGTTAGTAACTTTCCCTGTAATACCATGGGCTCCTAACTTGGTAAGCAGCCTCATGTGTGGCACTTTGTGAAAGGCCTTCTTAAAGCCTAAATATACAACATCCACTGCATCCTCTTTACCTAAACTACTTGTAATCTCCTGAAAGAATTCCAACAAGTTCGTCATCAGGATTTTCTCTTAAGGAAACCATACTGACTTCCTAGTTTCTGGCCCTGTGTCACCAGGTACTCCATCACCTCATCCTTAACAATTGGCTCTAACATTTTCCCAACCACTGAGGTCAGGGTAACGAGTATAAATTAATTTCTGCTGCCTTCCTCCTTTCTTAAAGTGTGGATTAACATGTCCATTTTTTCCAGTCCTCCAGCACCATGCCAGGATCCAATGATTTGTGAAAGTTCATTTCTAATGCCACCACAATAGTTAACACTACCTCTTTCGAACCCTAGGCTTCAGTTCCTCTGGTTCGAGTGATTAATGTACCTTTAGGACTTCCGGCATTTCGAGCAGTTTAAAAACGATCTCGTCGCTAGCCTGTCTATCCACCTCATCATTTGGCAGAGTGTTACTGGGTTACCGCCCAGCCTGCTTCGTTCCGAGGAAAGCAAACCGCATTCTCTCCGTTCTCTCCATATGACTGACCCGCTCCATTTTCTCAATGGATATAAATGGATGGCTGCAATTAAATTCGGGGCAGGGATAATTGACTACTCATTGAAATGTAGAACAAAACAATCAAATGCTTACTGCCATTGAATCTGTCTCTAATCAAAGGTTCAAAGATTCGAAGAACACTTATTATCAAAGAATGTTTAAATTATACAACCTTGAGATTTGTTTGCCTGCAGGCAGCAGCAAAGCAAGAAACGTGAAAGAGCCCAATTAAAAAATAAAGACCAACCTCAACCCTCTGCTCACAGAGACAGAGAAAAAAATCCAAATCACACAAACGGTAGAAGCGAGCAACAACAACAGCATTCCGAGACAAAATGAGTCCTTAGTCCCAGATCCCCGGAGCAGCCCGTTGTTCAGTTCATCCTGTTAGCGGGGAAGATCGCCGCAGAGTTCGCAGACACGAAGCACAGCAGTCGGGAGGAGTCTCCCAGGCCCAGTGCCGCAGACAGAGGAGCCCCCTCAGTTAATCTGGGCCGGCGTGTAAATTGTTCAAACAGCGGATCGTATCTGGCATTACGACCCGGGCTCTACCGAAGTGAATCGCTCTGGGCCTAGATTTCGCTGCCGAAAATGCCTTTCTCGATCTCTCCTTAATGGCGCCCAGAGTTATCGAACCTCTGGCTCTGCATATCTTGGTTTCCACTTACTTGCACGGGATACAGCGCAGACACTCTTCACTCGAATGGTTACTGTGATGAATGGCCAGGCTGATGAAGGGAGGTTGTGTGACGAAAGACCGAGGCGAAGATGGTTCGGACCCCAGAGCTGGGTTATCCGAGAGTGGAATCGAGACACATTACGAGACTGAAACGAAGGTATGGTTTTAATCTAGACGCTAGACAATAATCCAAATCGATTTGAGGATTGAGCACCCAATCACTGTTTAGGAGTTCTTTAACTATTAAAATCCTGGCACTAAAACTTGCCCACTGATTAGCGGGGCGGGCCTTAATCTTTAAAGGGGCCGCGCTCGCTATCCATATTCCGGAGATTCAGATTGTCTAAAGCCCCTGGGCTAGAGCGGTCTGGTGCGTGTGGAAACAAGTAAGGAGTGAAAGCAGTTAGTGTGATATTGCAGAATTTCCTTTTTAGAAGATTTCGAGCATTCCTCATGTCGTCTAAAACTCTGACAAACTCCTGTAAGTGTGTTGTGGAGAGTATATTGATTGGTTGCATCACGGCTTGAGATAGGAATACCAATGCCCTTGAATGGCAAAGCCTGCAAAGCAGAGTGGATACATCCCAGTCCATCACGGTTAAACCTTTACGCACAACTGAGTACATCTACATGGAGTGCCTTCGCAGAAAAGCAACATCAATTCTCAAGGGCCCCACCTTCCAGGTCACACACTGCACTCACTGCTGACATTAAAGAGAATGTGCAGAAGCCTCGGAACCCACAGCACCAGGTTCAGGAACCGTTATTACCCTTCCACCATACGGATCTTTAACCAAAGGGGATAACTTTACTCAACTTCACTCGTCCCATCACTGAAATGTCCCCACAACCTATGGATTCTCAACTCTTCAGCTGAATTTCTCAGATTTTATTGTTTTTTATTTATTTATAATAACATAATTACTATTAATAATTTTTATTTCCATTCGCATTTGCACAGTTTGCTGTCTTCTGTACGTTTGCAGTTTTTTTGTCGTAATGTTTGTTGTTCTCCCATTGATTCTATCGTTTCTTGTGTTTACTCCGAATGAGCGCAATGAAACGACTCTCGTTTTATCGTGACATGTATGCAGTTTGCACTCAATGACCTTTCAAACAGTTAATTATTTTTACACAGACAAATACTTGAATACTCCGAGATATATCGGGCAGCAATTTGCGTTTCTATTGCGACAACTCAGTATCTGCACCAACACGTGTATCTACGGACTGACACAGAGGAAATTCAGGGAGGAGCTAAAGGATGGAGCGAAGTATCTTTTCACACTCAATGGTCGCCTCTGCAAATAACATACAAATTTGTTGTAACGTTGTTGATTTTGCAATAAATATTCCAAACGGGAGATAAGTAAACAAGAGTGGGAGTACTGAATTCCAATACAATTTACAAACTCTCAGTATAACCGATGTGTCTCACAGTCTATGTATCGTTCCCTCTTAATATTAGTGTTTTCCATATCGCTGATGTTATCATGGTTGGAACAGACATTGTGAATATTTACCGCCATTATTATCTTACATAAAGGAAAATGTTGCATTATCTCGGAAAACATTTTCATAATATCAACCACCATATAAGAACATGTTTGCCAATGCCAGACCAGATTCCTAAAGTCCATTTACAGCAGTGGGTTGCAGGATCGATTACAAATATGGTTGGAGAAATTGCAGGTGCAATTGATTCCAGTTATGAGAAAGGTGATGTATTGTGTGATCTCAAATATAAAGGGAGTTTCTGTAGTCAAAGGCAGGACCTTAAATAGTGATGATGGGCAGAACGAATTTTGTATCCCAAATCATACCACCTTGAAAGCCGCAACTCAGTTAGTGGGAGTGGTAAAGGAGGCATTCAGCGTGTGTATATTATGTGTATAAAAATAGGGGCATGTTTGTGTGTCCCCGTTCCGGGAATGACGTGTACAATTGGGAAGGGTTCTGAAGAGTATTTCCAGAATATTATCTGGATTAGATGAAATGAGCCAATTGGAAAGGCCTGTTGGTTCATATTCTGGGTGTTGGAAATGGGAGATGCGGGTTGGGGGTTGGCAGCTGGAGTTGTCGTTGGATGTGGGTGGCAGACAAAGAAACAGTGACAGAGAGAGAGAGAGAGAGAGAGAGAGAGAGAGAGAGAGAGAGAGAGAGAGAGAGCGAGAGAGAGAGAGAGAAAGTGTGTGTGTGTGAGAGAGAGGGAGAGAGAGAGAGAGAGAGAAAAAGTGTGTGTGTGTGAGAGAGAGAGAAAGTGTGTGTGTGTGTGTGAGAGAGAGAGAGAGAGAGAGAGAATGTGAGAAATATGATGGAAGTAAATAATTTCACTGGAAGGCACAGATGGTTAGACGACCTGTATTTATTACTCTGGTAGTATTTTGGAAAAAAAGTAAAATAGAGCATAGATTCACAGTCAAAGGGGTTGGGAAGAGTATTTTAACAGGTTTAGTTCTGTGCATACAAGGCTTTGCCGGGATTATTTCGGAAGGAATTTGGAAGGCACAAGATGTATAAATCCCAAAGAGGAAGAAGTATTCTAAAGGAAAGATGAAACCATCATGCTAACAAGAGATGTCAAAGACAACACAAAACCCCGAAACAGGGCAAATAATACAGCAAGATTAGTGGGAATTTAGAGGATTAGGAAGCTTTTAAAACAACAGACAGACAACAAAAATGTCCTTTGGAAGATAAAGATGTCAGATGATTTTAAACTAGCCTGTAATATTTAAGAGAACACCAAAAGCTTCTGCAGATGCATGAATTGTGAAGTAGAGGCGAGAGTGGATATCCTACCGCTGGAAAACGATGCTAGGGAGGTGGCAACGCCATAGCCGACGATCTGAATAAGTAGTTTGCACCTATCATCCTAGCAGTCTGCTGGAATACACTAATAATATGTTGAAAGTTGTAGGTATCAGCGGGTATGAAGTGTTTGAAGTTTCCATAAATAGATAGCATATCACTGAGAAAATGAAAGGTATGAAGGTAGATTAAGTCAATTGGACCAGATGGTGTACAGACCTTAGCTGTGAAAGTGGAGGCTGAAGAGGTTGTGGAGGCATTAGGCAGTATCCTTTAAGAGTAACTAGATCTTATAATAGTTCCAAAAGACTGGAAATTGAAATTGCCACTCCACACTTTAGCAAGGAAGAAAGGTAGTAGAAAGTTTGCAGACGATATGAAGATAGAACATAGAACTTAGAATAGTACATCACATTACAGGTCCTTCAGTCCACAATGTTGTGCCAACCCTCAAACCCTGCCTCCTATATAACCCCCCACCTTAAATTCCTCCATATACCTGTCTAGTAGTCTCTTAAATTTCTCTAGTGTATCTGCCTCCACCACCCTTTCCAATCCTTCCACATCCTTCCTATAGTGAGGCGACCAGAACTGGACACAGTACTCCAAGTGTGGCCTATCTAGAGTTTTATAGAGCTGCATCATTACATCGCGTCTCTTAAACTCTATCCGTCAACTTATAAAAACTAACACCCCATAAGCTTTCTTAACTACCCTATCTACCTGTAAGGTAACTTTCAGGGATCTGTGGACATGTACCCCCAGATCCCTCTGCTCCTCCACACTACCAAGTATCCTGTCATTTACTTTGTACTCTGCCTTGGAGTTTGTCCGTCTAAAGTGTACCACCTCTCACTTCTCCGGGTTGAACTCCAGCTGCCACTTCTCAGCCCACTTCTGCATCCTATCAATGTCTTTCTGCAATCTTCGACAATCTTCTCCACTTTCCTCGACACCACCAACCTTTGTGTTGTCTGCAAACTTGCCAACCTACCCTTCTACCCCCACATCCAGATCGTTAATAAAAATCACGAAAAGTAGAGGTCCCAGAACAGATCCTTGTGGGACACCACTAGTCGCAACCCTCCAATCTGAATGCATTCCCTCCACCATGAACCTCTGCCTTCTACAAGCAAGCCAATTCTGAATCCACCTGGCCAAACTTCCGTGGATCCCATGCCTTCTGACTTTCTGAATAAGCCTACCGTGTGGAACCATGTCAAATGTCTTACTAAAATCCATGTAGATCACATCCACTGCACTACCCTCATCTATATGCCTGGTCACCCCCTCAAAGAACTCTATCAGGCTTGTTAGACACGATCTGCCCTTCACAAAGCCATGCTGACTGTCCCTGATCAGGCCATGATTCTGTAAATACCCATAGATCTTATCTCTAAGAATCTTTTCCAACAGCTTTCCCACCACAGACGTAAGGCTCACTGGTGTATAATTACCCGGACTATCCCTCTACCTTTTTTGAACAAGGGGACAGCATTCGCCTCCCTCCAATCTTCTGGTACCATTCCCGTGGACAACGAGGACATAAAGATCCTAGCCAGAGGCTCAGCAATAGGCAGAGGGGCAGCTGTCTTTGAGGATATAGAAGGTTGATTGTGTAGGTCTTAGACAGATGAGGAGAATGCAAAACAAATAACAGAAGATATACAGTGTCAGAAAGTGTATGTTCCTTTTCAAAATGGAGAGACAATGCACTAAAAAGCCTAAGGTGCAAAGGGACTAAGGATTCCTTGTGCAGGGTTCCCTAAAGTTTAATTAGAAGATTGATTCTGGTGAGGAAGGCAACTGCAATGTTGTCATTCGTTTCGACGAAAAGCAAGAATGTATTCTTCAATCTTTACTAATCACTGATGAGGCCTCACTTGGAGTATTGTGAGCAGGTTTGACCCCTTATCTTAAAAAGGATGTGGGGAATCTAGAGAGGGCTCAAAGGATGCTCACGAGAATGATTGCAGGATTTAATAGCTTGTCATATGAGGAGCGTCTGATGCCTCCCTGCGTGCATTCGCTAGAATTCAGGAGAATGAGGGGTGACATAGAATGGTGAAAAGCATCAGCAGAGTGGAAGTGGAGAGGGTGGTCCCTCTGGTAAGGGAGTCAATGACCAGAGGACGTAGCCTCAGAATTGAGCGGAACGGAAATGAGCAGGAATTTCTTCAGCCCGGGAGTGGCGAATACATGGAATTTCTTTGCCACAGGCAGCCCTGGAGGCCAAACCATTATGTACAGTGAAGGCAGAGATTGATAGATTCCTGATTGGTCAGAGCATGAAGGAAAACAGGGAAATGGAAGGAAATTGAAACTGAGTGAATATTAGACCAGCCATGATGAAATGGTGGTGCAGACTCACTGGGACACATTGCCTAAGCTTATGGTCTTATACCAGACACCAAAGTATTTCTGAAAGTAGAATTACTTTAACAACATCTCCACAATCTGACGATGATAGCAAGAAAAGCAGATGTATAGCGACGACAGAATTCTGATGACATTGCTGAGCGTGCAGACAAAATTTTATGCCAAAGTTAATATCATATTACAAGAATGTCTGGGCACTGAACCAACCATGCAATGAAAGCAAAACACGTTATCGAAAAGTGCAAATATTCTTAAAATCTCAACAATATTATGTTTCCACAATGTTTCGGAAACTTCAGACATTTGCATAACTGCACCAAATAAGATGATGCGAAGCATTACCAACAGTGAAGTTTTTAGAAGTGCTAATTAATATAAAGCCAAAGCGAACAATTAATGGATATCGCCATTTCAAGGACACACAACACACAAATCAGTAAGCGAAATACAACAGAGATATTCAGGATTTAAGTCGAAATTGACACAGTGTGAGCATGAGCAGGGAATGCACCTTCCCAATTGTAATATCGACAAATGGTATATTCTCAAAGTAACGACGCAATTTCATTAAGTAATTCGGGCTACTCAACAATACTTAGGCACTAGAATATTGTGTACGTTTCTAGCAATTAAGAAATGAGTGTTCATACCTCAGATTTTTACCAGTTTGAGCTGCGAGAAAATTAACACAAAGAAGTAAGGATAATGATAGTAATAAAATATGCCGACAAGGGAACGTCGAACGCCTGCCTCAGATAGACCATTGCTTGGAGGCAGACGGATTCCTTGAAGAGCACAATACTGCAAAACAGCAGCATAATGAAGACACCAACCCAGGGAGCGCTGATGGAAATAAAAACACCTCAAACAACTTCTACATAAATTGACGTGAAACAAAAACACTGGCGAAGAGCCTTCGCAGAATGCAAATGATGAATTCTGAGCTTACAAATAAAATTGTCCTAACATTTAACATTGAATCTACAGAATTCATGGGCACTCACACATCAAAAAAGGACCCTGCACACCAAAACAAAACACAACATCAACATTTGGAAAACAATGCTGTTAATTGCAGTACCACAAAGGATACTCGTTCACCCGGTGTTCAACATACCACAGGCTCTCCCTGTCCCTAATGAACGGGTGTCCCCGTTTCACAGCGAGAGAGGAGACAATACAAACAATTCGCTGATTTATGGTGTTAAAAAGTCTTTTACAACACTTTTCCCGATCTCTAGCCCACTCAGCTAGTCCACGGCTTCCAATTTTCCGTGTTCTTCCGCGAGGCCTCAGTCGGGGCACCAGGTCAGGGTCTTCAAAAGAACCTTCAAAGAGGTTGAAAAGGAGGTATCAAAGATGGAAATGGTGCTGTTCCCGAAGATGCAAGCAAAGGAGTCGCCGCTGAGCGCCATCATGGCTATGCTGTATCCTCTTTGTTTAGGAAAGACACACATGTAGATATTCCATTGATGACTTCCCTTCCGTCGCCTTTCCTCCCTTGCCGTTCATTCTTCACTTATCCTTTCTTTATTTATAAAATTCCTTCTCTTTCTTTTCCGCATTTATCCCATCATTCTATTATTTTCCGATTTATTTTCATTACTCTGAATTCATTTCCATCTTTCTTCCATTGATCTTCCCGTTTCATTTATTTATCTAAATATTCATCAGATTCTGCAGTCCATCATTCTTTCCAGTTTTTTTTTACTTTCCTTTCAATCTTCCGCTTTTGCTTCCTTTTCTCTTTTCTCCTGTTGTTTCCTTTTTTCTGCCTTTCCGTTCTTCCTTTTCATTTTTATATCTTCCTTTCGTTATCTTACTTTCTTCTTTTTATTTCTTGCCTTTGTTTTCGTTAATTGCCTCTTACTTTCTTCAATCTTTCCTCTCTTTTTCATCGTTCTTCCCATGCTTATTTCGTTCTTTCTTTCCATCCTTTTTCACTATCCTCCTTTCCTTCTCTCATTCCATTCTTCCATTCTCTTTACTCAATTTATTCTCTTTCTTCCTTTGCATCTGTTCCCGCTACCACCTTCTTTCAATTTAATTTCATTAGTATGTTCATTCATTTTTTACTTCTGTTCATTTCATCTCTCAATCTGTTATAACAATTACAGCCCCTCTAGTCCATGCCGAACACTTACTCTCACCTCGTCCCACCAACCTGCACTCAGCCCATAACCCTCCATTCCTCTTCTGTCCGTATACCTATCCAATTTTTTTAATGACAATATTGAAGCTGCCGCTACCACTTCTACTGGTACTGTTCTCAGTTCCCTTTTTATTACTTCATGTATTACATATATTCTGGCCAATTCTGAAGGAACTTTTGAACACTAACTCCTTCTTGGATGTATCTAATCAACATTTATGTGACAGCAAATCATTTAACCAAATCATGCAGCAACAAGAGGTTCTGTTGTTGTTCAGACTAAAGCTGAGAATGGAGTTGGTGGGGAGGGGGAGGGAGGGGGATACTGGGGGAAGGGATTCATTCTATGTGACTTTGACCGTACAATGATTGCTGGCTCCAGACGGGTTGGCATGAATATACTAGATACTGCTGCTCTCCTTGGATTTTCAAGCCTCCTTAGTTTACAGAGCATGTTGCAAAACGAAGAGAAAAAACATGCAGTTATTTTCATTTCTCTCTGATTTTTTCCAATTCTTACTGTCTACCTTTTTCTTTCTCGTCGCCCTTTTTCGTTCTTAATTTCTTTCTATTGTTTTCTTTATTGTCTTTCATTCTTCCATTCTCTGTATCTTTCTTACTTCCTTCACTATTTTCTTCCTTTCTTAATTTTATTCTGGCTTTATTTATCACATATTTATTTATTTATTAAAAGCAGGGGGGTGTGGTTTACGCTGTTAAACACAGGGGTTGTGTGTAACCACGTAACCATGCATTGTTCCTTGGACGCCTGACATTTTTGACCAATTGCTTGTGTCACAATTAGCTCTGGGTTTTCACTTTGACTTGCAGGTGTCCCTTTTAGTATCATGGGGATGGTTTAGATCTCGTTATCTGTTTTATTCAGTTTAGCTTCACTAAAATAGCAGAGGATTGTCAATGTCTTGCATTACAATTGTTGCTTTTAATGGTTACGCCTTGCCCGTACACCAAAATTGTCTGATTGTTTCTAAATTCCTACATTGTAGGGAGTATTTCACGGGGGTTGCTCATCCGTCTTTGATTGGTCGTTGTGGATCGTCATCATGTGACACTGTGATGGCGTTCTTCTGAGTGTCATCAGAGAGTTCATTTCTTCAAGATGTTTCATCGTTTGCCCGATTTATTACTGGTTTAGCTTCTTTATTTCTGCAGTAAATCTTATGTTATTGTTTTGTTTGAAATGCCGAATATCCGGGTTACATGCATTTGAGTTCTCTGTTGATACTGTCAGTCTCCTTTTTGCTTTTTCTGTCCCTCTCCTTCCGACATTCATCCTTTCGCACTTTCTGTGTCTCTGCCTGAACTTCTCTCTTTCTCTCTCTCTCCGTATTTCTTCATTACCCCCTTCCTTTCACTTTCTCTCGTTATTTTTCTCTCTTAATCTAGCCTCCATTCTCCCTTTCTCATTTGTTGATTTTATTTTCTTTTTCTTGCCTCCTTTCACTACTATCCTTCCTCGTATCTTTTCTCGTCTCTCTCTCTCGATGTATGCTAATTTTAAGGATGCTAACAGCTCCTCTCCCCTCCCCCCACTGGGAAGGGCAGATCACAACCTGGTGCATCTCAAACCCTGCTACGTGCCTCTGGTGAAGAGTAAACCGACAACCTCGAGGTCAGTAAGGAAATGGTCGGGGGAGGCTTATGAGTCACCCCAGGATTGTTTTGAGGCGACAGACTGGCAGGCCCTCTGTGAGCCACATGGAGAGGACATTGATGGGCTCACAGAGTGCATCACTGGTTACATCAACTTCTGTGTGGACTGCAATGTTCCGACAAGAACTGTCCTTTGTTATTCAAATAACAAGCCATGGGTAACAAAGGACATTAAGGACATCCAGAACGCTAAAAAGAGGGCATTTAGAGATGGAAATAGGGAAGAGCTGAGGACAATACAGAGGGACCTGAAAGCCAAGATCAGAGAGACTAAAGACAGGTATAGGAGGAAGCTTGAGTGGGTCCTCCAGCAGAACAACATGAGAGAGGTCTGGAGTGGGATAAGGACCATCACTGGGTTCCGGCAAACTAGCAACAGAGGAGCTGAGGGCAGTGTGGACAGGACCAACAAGCTTAATCTGTTCTCCAACAGATTTGACACTGTGGCCCCTGCCCATCCCCCACACGATTCATCTGTTGTCGGCCCCCAACCAACACATACTCCACTCTCCCCTCCTACCCCTGCTCTCGTGACTACACCCCTCCCACACCTGAAACCACCAAGGTGGGCTTCACAGTTGAACGTGAGAAGACAGCTGAAACGTCTCCACCCAAGCAAGGCTACAGGCCTGGATGGTGTCACCCCCAGGGTGCTCAAAGCCTGTGCCCCCCACCCCCAGCTATGTGGGGTACTTCACCATGTCTTCAACCTGAGCCTGAGTCTCCAGAGGGTTCTTGTGCTCTGGAAGGCGTCCTGCTTCATTCCTGTACCGAGGACGCCACGCCCCAGTGGCTCCAATGACTACAGACCGGTGGCATTGACCTCCCACATCATGAAGACCCTGGAAAGACTTGTTCTAGAGCAGCTCGGGCCTATGGTTAGGCCACACTTAGACCACCTCCAGTTCACCTATCAGCCCCAACTAGTGGAGGATGCCATCGTCTACCTACTGAACCGTGTCTACACCCACCTGGACAAGCCGGTGAGCACTGTGAGGGTCATGTTTTTTGACTTCTCCAGTGCATTCAACACAATCTGCCCTGCTCTGCTGGCAGTGCAGACAAGAACTATCATCAGTGCTGACAGTGATGCAGGTGGATGCTTCCCTGGTGACATGCATTATTGATTACCTGACTGGAAGACCACAGTACGTGCGCTTGCAACACTGTGTGTCAGACAGAGTGGTCAGCAGCACTGGGGCTCCACAGGGGACTATCCTGTCTCCCTTTCTCTTCACCATCTACACCTCAGACTTCAACTACAACAGAGTCTTGCCATCTTCAGAAGTTTTCTGATGACTCTGCCATAGATGGATGCATCAGCAAGGGAGATGAGGCTTGATTACAGGGCTACGGTGGGAAACTTTGTCATATGGTGTGAGCAGAATCATCTGCCGCTTAATGTGAAAAAGACTAAGGAGCTGGTGGTGGACCTGAGGGCTAAGGCACTGGTGATCCCTGTTTCCATCCAAAGGGTCAGTGTGGACATGGTGGAGGATTACAATTACCTGGGGATACAAATGGACAATAAATTGGACTGGTCAAAGAACACTGAGGCTGTGTACAAGAAGGGTCAGAGCCATCTCTACTTCCTGAGGAGACTGAGGTCTTTTAACATCTGCCGGACGATGCTGAGGATGTTCTACGAGGCTGTGGTGGCTAGTGCTATCATGTTTGCTGTTGTGTGCTGGGGCAGCAGGCTGAGGGTAGCAGACACCAACAGAATCAACAAACTCATTCGTAAGGCCAGTGATGTTGTGGGTGTGGAACTGGACTCTCTGATGGTGGTGTTTGAAAAGAGGATGCTGTCCAAGTTTCATGCCATCTTGCACAATGACTCCCATCCACTCCATAATGTACTGGTTCGGCACAGGAGTACGTTCAGCCAGAGACTCATTCCACCGAGATGTAACACTGGGCGTCATAGGAAGTCATTCCTACCTGTGGCCATCAAACTTTACAACTCCTCTTTCGGAGTGTCAGACACCCTGAGCCAATAGGCGGGTCCTGAACTTAATTCTTCCACTTGGTATGATTAACTTATTATTATTTAATTATTTATGGGTTTATATTGCTGTATTTCTTCATTGTTCTTGGTGGTGCGGCTGTAACGAAACCCAATTTTCCTCGGGGTCAATAAAGTATGTCTGTCTGTCTGTCTGTCTCTCTCTCTCTCTCGTTTATTTTCTATCTAATTCGACAGTACATTCTAAACGCTCGGTAATCCTCTCTCTATGTTCCCTTTCAGGTAATGTATCTACCACTGAAATTAGAAACAGATCTTAATTGCCAGTGTAACCTCTTCTCATTTCCATGAACAAAGGAGTAACATTTACCTCACACCAAGCATCTGGTACTCCATCATTGCCAAAGGCTGACCAATGTATTTTCTCGGTTCCCGGAATGAGATATGCTATATTTAAATGGTGTAACAAGAGCTAGAGGGACATAAGAAACCTTTAGAAAGAATACGGAAGCAACTGCATTGCAATCCCATGACATCACGTCCACTCTGGCTGGTTCTGCAGGCCGTTAGACCTTCAAAATGAAACCTTACCTGAGAAATGTCAGTGACGCGCCACTCCCAGGTGCGCTCAACAACTTTTATTCACATTTCTAAAGGACAATAACACTGAAGCTATGAGCAAACCTGCAGCATCCGGAGTCTCTCTGATCTCTGTCTTTCTTACGAGGCTTTTAATGGGGTGATCCCTCGCAAGGTGACAAGTGCCGATGGAGTACATGGCAGGGCATTGAAAACCTGTGCTAAGCAACAGGTGGGTGTGTTGAAAATGATTTTCAATCTCAGTTTGTTCCAGTCGTAAATTCCAAACTACTTCATACCAGCGGCCAAGAGGAGCAGGGTGAGCTGCATTAACAACTACAGTCCAGAAGCACTCAGATGTAGTGTGATGATTGCTGTTTACAGGTAGAATCAATCCCTGCCTAAGCAAGGACCTGGACCCACTGTAATTTAGCTGTTGACATAATCGCTCTGCAGTGGATATGACCTCATTTGCTCTAACGTCGACTTTGATCACCTGGACAATGGTAATACTTACGCCAGGCCATGGTCTGTGCAGATCAGAAATAACAGCACCAGCTCACTGGCGCAAATGAAGGGTGTGTGCTTGGCTGACCACTCTACACCCTCTACATCAATAACTCTGTGGGTAGGCACGGTCCAAATTCCATCTGTACATTTGCTGATGACAACACTGTTGTTGGCAATATTTCAGATGGTGACGAGAGGGTGAGCAGGACGGGGCAGATGGCTAGTGCAACATTGCAATCAAAATCAGTAAGGCCAGGAAATTAATTATGGACTTTAGAAATGTTAAGAGAGAACAGACAAGTGTCGTGAGTGAGGGATCAGAACTGGAAAGAGTGAAAAAGATCAATTGCTAGATGTCAGCATTTCTGAGGGGCGATCCTGGGCCCAACATATCGATGCAGTTAATAGGAAAGCAGGAGACCGGCTATTTTTCATCAGGTGTTTCAGAAGATTTTGCATGCCACCAGAGGGACTCGCGAATTTCTGCAGATGTACCGTGGAGCATTGCAGGTATCCATATTACTGTCTGGCTGTGTAAAGTTGAAAACTTTCCACGGACAGCAGAATCAGATGTACTAGCATCCCCAACTTCGATATCTTCTTCAAGGAGCGATGCGTCAAAAAGTCAGCATCTATCATTCAGGGTCCGCCTTCACACAGGTCATAATATAATCCCATTGCTGTCAACAGGGAAGAGGTCAGGGTCCTGAAGGGACACACACAAGGATTAAGGTGTACCTTCTTCGTCGCTCTCATAAGATTTCTGAAAGGACTTTCACTGACAAACACTACCAGATGACTTTTCTACTCTTTCTTTGCACTGTTTGAAGTTACGGTTCCCATTATTTTAGATTGCAATGTACTGCTGCTGTGTAAATACAGTTACATAACATAAGACAGTGATCTTAAATGTGCTTCAATGTCTGCTTTCAACTGCTCGAAATATTACTGAAGGGAGGTCATGGAACTTTTATAGATTAAAGAGGAGGAGGTTGCTTGCTGTCTTGAGGCAAATCAGAGTAGATAAATCCACAGGACCTGACAGGGTATTCCCTCGGATCTTGAGGGAGACTAGTGTTGAAATTGCAAGGGCCCTGGCAGAACCATTTAAAATGTCGATATCCATGGGTCAGGGTCTGGAGGATTGGAGGATAGCTCATGTAGTTCCGTTGTTTAAAAAGGGCTCAAAAAGTAAACCGGTAAATTAAAGAGCAAACACGAGGAAATCTGCAGATGCTGGAAATTCAAACAACACACACAAAATGCTGATGGAACAGAGTAGGCCAGGCAACATCTATAAGGAGAAGCAATGTGTGTGTTGTCCGGTAAATTAAAGGCCAGTAAGTTTGACATCGGTAGTAGGTAAATTATAACCATATAACCATATAACAATCACAGCACGGAAACAGGCCATCTTGGCCCTCCTAGTCCGTGCCGAACCCTTAATCTCACCTAGTCCCACCTACCCGCACTCAGCCCATAACCCTCCACTCCTTTCCTGTCCATATACCTATCCAATTTTACCTTAAATGACACAACTGAACTGGCCTCTACTACTTCTACAGGAAGCTCATTCCACACAGCTATCACTCTTTGAGTAAAGAAATACCCCCTCATGATTCCCTTAAACTTCTGCCCCCTAACTCTTAAATCATGTCCTCTAGTTTGAATCTCCCCTACTCTCAATGGAAACAGCCTGTTCACGTCAACTCTATCTATCCCTCTCAAAATTTTAAATACCTCGATCAAATCCCCCCTCAACCTTCTACGCTCCAATGAATAGAGACCTAACTTGTTCAACCTTTCTCTGTAACTTAATTGCTGAAACCCAGGTAACATCCTAGTAAATCGTCTCTGCACTCTCTCTAATTTATTGTTATCTTTCCTATAATTCGGTGACCAGAACTGCACACAATATTCCAAATTTGGCCTTACCAATGCCTTGTACAACTTTAGCATTACATCCCAACTTCTGTACTCAATGCTTTGATTTATAAAGGCCAGCGTTCCAAAAGCCCTCTTCACCACCCTATCTACATGAGACTCCACTTTCAGGGAACTATGCACAGTTATTCCTAGATCTCTCTGTTCCTCTGCATTCCTCAATGCCCTACCATTTACTCTGTATGTTCTATTTGGATTATTCCTGCCAAAATGTAGAACCTCACACTTCTCAGCATTAAACTCCATCTGCCAACGTTCAGCCCATTCTTCTAACCAGCATAAATCTCCCTGCAAGCTTTGAAAATCCACCTCATTATCCACAACACCTCCTATCTTAGTATCATCGGCATACTTACTAATCCAATTTACCACCCCATCATCCAGATCATTTATGTATATTACAAACAACATTGGGCCCAAAACAGATCCCTGAGGCACCCCGCTAGTCAC
The DNA here is from genome assembly GCF_030144855.1 of Hypanus sabinus. Classification (NCBI taxonomy): domain Eukaryota; kingdom Metazoa; phylum Chordata; class Chondrichthyes; order Myliobatiformes; family Dasyatidae; genus Hypanus; species Hypanus sabinus. The sequence continues at coordinate 3,024,939 of NC_082737.1, read as the reverse complement.
CGGCCTCCATCCCGATAAACAATTATCCACCACTACTCTCTGGCATCTCCCATCTTGCCACTGTTGAATCCATTTTATTACTCCAGCATTAATACCTAACGACTGAACCTTCTTAACTAACCTTCCATGTGGAACTTTGTCAAAGGCTTTGCTGAAGTCCATATAGACTACATCCACTGCCTTACCCTCGTCAACATTCCTCGTAACTTCTTCAAAAAATTCATTAAGGTTTGTCAAACATGACCTCCCACGCACAAATCCATGCTGGCTACTTCTAATCAGATCCCGTCTATCCAGATAATTATAAATACTATCTCTAAGAATACTTTCCATTAATTTACCCACCACTGATGTCAAACTGACAGGTCTATAATTGCTAGGCTTCCTTCTAGAACCCTTTTTAAACAATGGAACCACATGAGCAATACGCCAATCTTCCGGCACAATCCCCGTTTCTAATGACATCTGAAAGATCTCCGTCAGAGCTCCTGCTATTTCTACACAAACTTCCCTCAAGGTCCTGGGGAATATCCTGTCAGGACCCGGAGATTTATCCACTTTTAAATTTCTTAAAAGCGCCAGTACCTCCACCTCTTTAATTGTCATAGGTTCCATAACTTCCTTACTTGTTTCCCACACCTTACACAATTCAATATCCTTCTCCTTAGTGAATACCGAAGAGAAGAAATCATTCAAAATCTCTCCCATCTCCTTTGGTTCCACACATAGCTGACCACTCTGATTCTCTAAGGGGCCAATTTTATCCCTCACTATCCTCTTGCTTTTAATATAACTGTAGAAACCTTTCGGATTTACTTTCACCTTATTTGCCAAACCAACCTCGTATCTTCTTTTAGCTTTTCTAATCTCTTTCTTAAGATTCCTTTTACATTCTTTATATTCCTCAAGCAATTCCTTTACTCCATGCTGCCTATATCTATTGTAGACATCCCTCTTTTTCTGAACCAAATTTCTAATATCCCTTGAAAACCATGGTGCTCTCAAACCTTTAACCTTTCCTTTCACCCTAACAGGAACATAAAGATTCTGTACCCTCATAATTTCACCCTTAAATGACCTCCATTTCTATATTACATCCTTCCCATAAAACAACTTGACCCAATCCACTCTCTCTAAATCCCTTCACATCCCCTCAAAGTTAGCCTTTCTATTATTGGAAGGAATACTAAGAGATAGGATCTACAAATATTTGGATAAACAGGGACTTATTAGAAACAGTCAGCATGGCTTTGTGCGTGGTAGGTTATGTTTAACCAATCTATTATTTTCGAGGAAGTTACCAGGAAAGTGGATGAAGGGAAGGCAGAGGATTTTGTATACATGGACTTCAGTAAGGCCTTTGACAAGGTCCTGCATGGGAGGTTAGTTAGGAAGATTCAATCGCTAGATATACATGGAGAGGTAGTAAATTGGATTAGATATTGGATCAATGGAAGAAGCCAGAGAGTGGTAGTGGAGGATTGCTACTCTGAGTGGTGGCCTGTAACTAGTGGTGTGCCACAGGGATCATTTGTCATCTATATCAATGATCTGGATGATAATGTGGCAAATTGGATCAGTAAATCTGCTGATGATACAAAGATTGGAGATGTAGTGTACAGTGAGGAAGGTTTTCAAAGCTTGCAGAGGGATTTGGACCAGTTGGAGGAAGGGGCTGAAAAATGGCAGATGGAGTTTAATGTGGACAAGTGTGAGATATTGCACGTCGGAAGGTCAAACTAAGGTAGAACATACAAAGTAAATGGTCGGACACTGAAGAGTGCAGTAGAACAGAGGGATCTGGGTGTACAGACACATAATTCCCTAAAAGTGGCGTCACAAGTAGATAGGGTTGTAAGGAGTGCTTTCGGTACATTGGCCTTACTAAATCAAAGTATTGAGTATAAGAGTTGGGATGTAATGGTGATGTGGTATTAAGACATTGGTAAGACCGAATTTGGAGTATTGTGTGCAGTTTTGGTCACCTAATTACAGGAAGGATATTAATAAGGTTGAAATAGTGCAGAGAAGGTTTACAAGGATGTTGCCGGGACTTGAGAATGAGATACAGAGAAAGGTTGAATAGGTTAGGACTTAGGCGTAGGAGAATGAGGGGTGATTTGATAGAGTTGTATAAAATTATGATGGGAATAGATAGACAGAGTGAGTGCAAGCAGACTTTTTCCACTGAGGCCATGGGAGAAAAATAAAACAGAGGCCATAGGTTAAGGGTGAAGGGGGAAAATTTTAAAGGGAACATTAGGGGGGTCTTCTTCACGGAGAGAGTGGTGGGAGTGTGGAATGAGCTTTCAGATGAAGTAGTGAATGTGGGCTCACTTTTGACATTTAAGAAAAACTTAGACAGGTATTTGGCTGAGAGGGGTTTGGAGGGATATGGTCCAGGTGCAGGTCAGTGGGACTCGGCAGAAAAATTGTTCGGCACAGCCAAGAAGGGCCAAAAGGCCTGTTTCTGTGCTGTAATGTTCTATGGTTCTATGGATACAAGCAAATAGGCGTGTACTTAAAAAAAGCAAGGAAACATTAGGAAATAATACTATAGGATAATTATAAGGACAATAACAATTCTACAACTTAATCTAGCACATCAGACGATATCTATTTGCCTGAAGCTGCCAAACTCAGTGAGATCCTTCTTGATGAGGGGGAGAGGGACGGGAGGATGCCCATTCCTGCCGTGTTTTTTTTTCATTCAATACAGGAAATAGAATAAGACTCAGAGCAGGAATGACAATGGGCAAAAATATCTTGCATGAGCAGGTTACAGTTCTGATGAAAATAATCATACAGTCGGAGAGAAATTGTCAAGAATTTCAAGGAATTGTTTCAGTAGAAATTGCAGAAATTCTACAGAAAATACTAGGGATGCAATCGATCAGTTGAATTGAAGGAGATTAATACTCCCCTTGCCGTTTACCAATATGATCTTACAGTTATTTATGAACAAGCAGTGGCAACGGGTATTCGAATGCATACTTGACTATTTTTAGTTCTCGAGGAGTGTTGTCTGTGCCGCAGAAATACCTTGTGTAACAATAGTATTTTGCAATGGTTAGGTGGTGACGTAATGTAGAAGGTCTCAGTCATTTGATTAGCGTACGATTTTTCAGCATATAAAAGCTTCGTAAACCACACTTCGGGACAGAAATCCGGAACACTCTATTGGATGATTTGTTTCCATTGCGTCTTCGCATAGAACATGGGATATCCAGCAATTTTCTACGTAGCAGCCGTTTACTATCCATTGCTTGCAATATTTGGTATTCCTGGTAAGCTGCGGGAACCGACTGCCATTATTACGATCGCGTTTTTTATTATAATTGTTATAATGTGTTGATATTTTAGTTGTGTTTTTCTCTGCAGAACTACCGTCGTGATATATATGCTGTTAGTTGATTGACATCTTGCGTTTTATCACTTCACCATTGTTTCGACTTTATGTCCCTCGTTTGTGAAATATTGTCAGAATGCCTCATCTGAACGGAATTTATGTAGCCAAAGGCAATTTTACCATCGTTGCAGCATAGTCAGGTTTGCTGTCTGATATCAGCCGGCAAGGAACTTACTTTATCCACCAGTCAGACATTACGGAGAGTCGTTGTCGTTATTCAATGAATTGGTCTCTACATCTGGAGATTCGTGAGAAATGTGTTAATGGTTTAAGATTGTATTTTTACTTTAAATATCTGTATTTAAACTATATTTGTCTATTCGGCTTCATTTGTATGGAAATGCTGTAATTTTTTCCCTCGAGGTATTGTTGCAGTTCGTTAAAACTCCTGGTCAACCACAACAGAAGTTGTGTGATTTTATTGTTGTCGGTGGCTCCCAATCACCTCCTGAAAATGTGCGTTATTCAAACTCGAACATTATGATAAAAACAAGCAGTTTTCGTTTTTATTTCTCTCTGATAACCAGGGTAGTTTATGAGCTCTAATGAACTTCACAGTTTGCACGCTCCGTTTTTGATCTTTCACTGTCTGGAAGCAGACGCCCTTCCAGAAATGTGTTTTCTTAAATGTCTTTGAAGTAGTGTCAAACTACTTCATTTCAGGTAGTGTCAGCTGCAGGTGATGAATGTCAGTTCGTAGTATGTCGGATATTAAGGTGTCGTCAAACCAGCAGCAATGAAGCAAATCTGTGAACTTTCTTATTTGTGTGAATCTCTTTTTTTTAAATGTTCCAGTGAATCTCATCGCCATTGTGATCTTGGCCCGCAGAAAATGTGGCCTCACTGAATGCATGACTCGCTATCTGATTGCCATGGCATCAGCAGATCTGGTTGTGGTGATAGTTGCTGTTATAATGGATCAGATCAATAACATCTTCTCGTTTGCTAATTTCCTGCTAATTACACCGGTCTGCACTCTCACAAATTACACGAAGCTTTCAGCTATGGACTGTTCAGTGTGGTTCACGGTAGCTTTCACGTTCGATCGCTGCATCGCCATTTGCTGTCAAAATGTAGGGAAACGATATTTTACAGAGAGAACTGCGGTGGTTGTTTTACTAGCAGTGACGGTGGGATCCTTTTCAAGGTGTATTCCGTATTTGTTCCTAACAGAACCTTACGCTATTGTCAATAATGTGCCGTGGCGTTGCGTAGCAATTCCCGAGTATTTTACCTCGTCAATCTGGAAAATGTACGATTCAGCAGAAAGTATCGTGACACCCATATTACCCATGTGTTTAATACTGATGTTTAATGCTTTCACTGTTAGAAACATAATAGCGGCAAATAGAGTCCGCCGGGGTCTGCGGAACAGCAGCAGCAACGAGAAGGATTCAGAGTTGGAGAACCGGAGAAAGTCAATTGTGTTGCTGTTTGCTCTATCGGCCAATTTCATAATTCTGTGGATGCCTTATGTAGTGCACTCGATGAATTTTCAAACGGTAAATTATTTTTACACAAATAAATACTTGAGTACCCCGACATATATCTGGCAGCAATTTTCGTTGCTATTGCGACAACTCAGTATCTGCACCAACACGTGTATCTATGGACTGACACAGAGGAAATTCCGGGAGGAGCTGAAGAATGGAGCCATGTACATTTTCACGTTCAATGGTCGGATTTGCAAATAACACCCAAATTTGTTGTAACACAGTTGTGTTTGCAATAAATGTTTCAAACAAGTGATGTAAACAACACTCGGAGTATTGCATTCCAATATAATTCGCAAAGTTTCATTATAACCGATCTTTTGCACAATCTTTGTATCGTTCCCTCTTGATATAAATGCTTTCAATATCGATATCGTTATTCTGGAGGGAATAAGCTTTGAAATTTCTGTATTTTTCCCTCTATAATTATTCGATATAAAGAAAAAGATACTGCTTAATCTCAGAAAACACTTTCATAATATCAATCGCAATATACACGAAATGTTTGGTAATGCCAGACCAAATTCCTGATGTCCATCTGCAGCAACGGGGTGTAGACCCATTACAAATGTGGTTGGAGAAATAGCAGGTGGAACTGCATCCAATGACGAGAGAAGTGACGTAATTTGTGATGTCAAATTTTAAGTGAAGTTTTCGTGTAAATGGCAGGGTACGAAGCAGTCCTGATGTGCAGAACGAACATCGTATCCCAAATTATAGCACCTTGAAAGCGGTTGCCAAGTGGAGGGAGAGGCAAAGGGGGCATTCAGGATGTGCCTGCCACTTGCAGGTACAGAAATAGGGACATGTAACAGCTGGATATTAATTTTGTTCGTATGCATTTGGCAGAGGTTTCCAGGCAGTAGTTGTAAATAATGCAGTAGAAATGAATAATGCCACGAGAGGGCACAGATAGTTTCGCTGCGTGAATCTGGTACTCTGGAAAACGAAAATAGAGCACAGATTTACAGTGAGACTGTTCCGATTACAAGGGATGGGCAGTGTATCTTCAACACAGTTTCTTTGCCGGTTTACAAGGATTTTCCGGGTGTTCTTGAATCGAATCACGAGAGACACAAGAATCGACAGGGAACGCACGTGGCGTGGCTGTGGTGTTATCGATCATTTGCAGACAGTAGATATTAACATGGTTTGTCAGTGGTAAGTTCAAAGGAGATGTGTGGGATAAGATTGTTTTGCAGAGAGTGGCAGGTGTCTGGAATGCACTGCAAGGTGGTGATGGTGGCTGATACTATTGACCAGGGGTTTCCAACCTGGGTAATGGTAAGGGTCCATGGCATAATAAAAGTTAGTAACACCAGCAATAGAGGGTCATGAAGGTACGCATGGAGGTTTGTCATTTATTGTCTGCAAGGACATTGTGGATAAAAGGAACCGACCTGTGTTTTAAAGCAAAGTATTCTAACCAATCTGCAGGAAAGTTCTAGGCAGCACACACAAAATGCAGGAGGAACTCAGCAGGTTTGGCAGCATCTACGGAAGAATGTAAGTCTACGTTTCGGGCCGATGCTCTTTGTTGGTCCTGCTGATTCCCTGCAGCGTCTTCTGTTTGCCGCTTGGATTTCCAGCATCTGCCGATTTTCTTGTGTTGAAGAAACGTCCAGGGGCACTCTGGGAATCAGAGTACACCGACATTCGACTAGAGTGATCATTAATATATTCAGGAAGAAGGAAATAGTTGTTACTGTTAGGTTGACGATCTGCTTGCGACTATAAAAGAGTCACAGGAAACAAGGTCACTGAAGGTACTCAGCGAGAAGGATTTTAAATAATATCACGATGCCATCTGCAGATAAACGAAATACATCAAGGAGTAACTTGGACAGTTCAAGGATGAAGTTAGGTACATAGCTTTGAGACGGAGGATGCGGGAGACATCCAAAACGAGCACTTAGGTTAGCTACAATGTTGAAGGACGTTTGCTAAGAGTGGAGCATGCAAAGATGTCAGGGATTTCCGAGCTCGAGTATTTTCGAGTATTATTGGGAATTATAGACTAGCAACTCTCTGGTCAGATTCAGTGAAGTAACAGAGAAGATCCTTTGGGATATGACTTATGAGCAGCTGGGGAAGGAAGGTCTAATCAGACTTCGTGCGGGCCAGAACACAACTGATTAATCTGTTAGACTTTTTCTAGTGACGAAGGTGCTGGATGAAAGTAGAAGGGTGGTTGTTGCTTCAATCACTCTATAGACTCCTGTCGGGCAGCCTCATCCAGCAAAGGCAGAAACCATGGGATCCACGAGCACCTGGTTGAATGGATCCAAAATGAGCTTGCCCATGGGAGACAGAGGACAGTGCTGGATCGGTCTAATTGAGGATGGAGGCCCGTTGCTACTGCTGTGCCGCAGTGATCTGCATTGGAGCATCCATTGCATGTAATTATATAATGAAACATAAAGATTACAAATTAATAGTTATTGATAAACAATACATTTAGAACCATAGAACTATAGAACATTACAGCACAGAAACAGGCCTTTTGGCCCTTCTTGGCTTTACCGAACCATTTTTCTGCCTGGTCCCACTGACCTGCACCTGGGCCATATCCCTCCAAACCCCTCTCATCCATGTACCTGTCCAAGTTTTTCTTAAATGTCAAAAGTGATTCTGCATTCATCACTTTATCTGGCAGCTCATTCCACACTCCCACCACTCTCTGCGTGAAGAAGCCCCCACAATGTTCCCTTTAAACTTTTCCCCCTTCACCCTTAACCCATGTCCTCTGGTTTTTCTCCCCTAGGCTCAGTGGGAAAAGCCTGCTTGTATTCACTCTGTCTATACCCGTCATAATTTTATACTCCTCTATCAAATCACCCCTCGTTCTTCTACACTCCAGGGAATAAAGTCCTAACCTATTCAACCTTTCTCTGTAACTTAGTTTCTCAAGTCCCAGCAACATCCTTGTAAAACTTCTCTGCACTCTTTCAACCTTATTAATATCCTTACAGTAACCCGGTGACCAAAACTGCACACAATACTCCAAATTCGGTCTCATCAATGTCTTATACAACATCACCATTACATTCCAACTCTTATACTCAATGATTTATAAAGGCCAATGTACCAAAAGCTCTCTTTACGACCCTATCTACTGGTGACGCCACTTTTAGGGAATTATGTATCTGTACTTCAGGATCCCTCTGTTCTACTGCACTCCTCAGTATCCTACCATTAACCTGGTATGTTCTACCTTGGTTTGACCTTCCGAAGTGCAATACCTCACACTTGTCCGCATTAAACTCCATCTGCCATTTTCAGCTCTTTTCTCTAACGGGTCCAAATCCCTCTGCAAGCTTTGAAAACCTTCCTCACTGTCCACTACACCTCCAATCTTTGTACACTCTCTGACTTCTTCCATTGAGCCAATGTCTAATCTAATTTACTACCTCTCCATGTATACCTAGCGACTGAATCTTCCTAACTAACCTCCCATGCGGGACCTTGTCAAAGGCCTTACTGAAGTCCATGTATACAACATCCGCTGCCTTCTGTTTTCGTCAACTTTCCTGGTAACTTCCTCGAAACACTCTAATATATTGGTTAAACATGACCAACCACGCACAAAGTCATGCTGACTTTTTCTAATTAGTCTTTGTCTATCCAAATACTTGCAGATCCTATCTATTAGTATTCCTTCCAATAATTTACCTACTACTGATGTCAAACCTACCGGCCTATAATTTCCCAGCTTACTTTATGAGACCTTTTTAAACAACGGAACTAAATGAGCTATCCTCCAATCCTCCGGCACCTGACCCGTGGATATCGACATTTTAAATATTTCTGCCAAGGCCCCTGCAATTTCAACACTCGTTTCCTTCAAGGTCCGAGGAAATACCCTGTCAGCCCCTGGGGATTTCTCTACTCTGATTTGCCTCAAGACGGCAAGCACCTCCTCCTCTTTAATCTGCATAATTTCCATGACCTCTGCCTTGTTTCCATAGACTCCATTCCAGTTTCCAGTAAATACAGATGCAAAAAAACCATTTAATATCTCTCCCATTTGTGTTGGTTCCATACATAGCCGACCACTCTGATCTTCAAGAGGACCAATTTTATCTCATACTATCCTTTTGCTCTTAACGTACCTGTAGAAGCTCTTAGGATTATCCTTCACCTTGACTGCCAAAGCAACCTCTGTCTTTTAGCCCTCCACATTTCGTTCTCACACTTTTTCTTCCACCTTTCATACTCCTCAAGCATCTTATTTCCTCCCTGTTGCCTATACATGTTAACAATCTCTCTCTTCTTCTTTATCAGAGTTCCAATATCCCTCGAGAACCAAGATTCCTTATTCTTATTCATTTTGCCTTTAACCCTGCCAGGAACATATAAACTCTGCCCTCTCAGAATTTCTCCTTTGTAAGCCTCCCACTTACCATTCACATCCTTGCCAGAGAACAACCTGTTCCAATCTACGCTTTTTAGATCCTTTCTCATTTCTTCAAATCTGGCCTTTTCCAGTTTAGAACTTCAACCCGAGGAACAGATCTATCTTTATCCATGATCAAGTTGAAACTAATGACGTTATGATCACTGGAACCAAAGTGTTCCCCTACACACACTTCCGTCACCTGCCCTAACTCAATTCCTAATCAGAGATCTAATATTGCATCCTCCCTAGTTGGTACATCTATATATTGATTTAAAAAACTTTCCTGAACACATTTTACAAACTCTAACCCATCTAGACCTATAACAGTATGAGTATCCCAGTCAATGTGTGGAAAATTAAAATCCCCTACAATCACAACTTCTGTCTCCTGCAGTTGTCTGTTATCTGTCTGCAGATTTGCTCCTCCAATTCTCGCTCATCCAAATATTCAGCTTCAATGATTTCTAGATTTACACTAATTTCGCTCGGTTATTAGAAACTGATCTCCTGCATCTCTGCCTCTACCTTCGCTTTCTGCTTCCGAAATAAATTCGTTTATCCTTTTCCAAAGCTTGATATCGCCGCTCATTTATTGAGGTAGCCACAAGTTTTCAAATCTTCATGGGGAGCATAAGCTTCTGAAACTGAAATAGTTCTGAGTACATTTAAGAAAGATGTACTAAATGATTCCCATATTTCAACTGACGATTTAAACTTTGCTGAATTCCAGTTGCGTTCTGACAATCTGCCTTCGTGAGCTTGATATTTCTTTCTTTTAAAATGCATCTGGGGAAACGTAATATGAACAAGAGAATGATATTCGGTATGAATATGGCATCAACCGTAATGTGCATGGTTCATTGTTTGGCAATCTCTTGCTATCGTACAGCACTTCAAAAATCTTTGTATATATAGATTTATTTTTCTCTGTTTGTGATACATGCAGATCACTTTTTTCATTGCTCTCCCAGACCTGACGTGCATCGGCCAGCAAACTTGCTGTTACTTTGACTTATTTTTTTCGAGGCGGTGTTGCTAGCTCGACGCTAAATCCAGAAAGAATAGATATCATGCAAGGACCTGACCAAGTTCGGACTCGACTCGAAATCCGGTTCTGCTGGCACTACGTCAGCGGCTGAAGAGATCAGTATGTTGCTTCTGTTCGTTCAAATGTAGAATTTATCCCTGTGGAAGAAGGTGTGAAGTTAGATGGCTCCTTCCCCTACAGTAAACCAAGAAGTGCTCCGAGTGAAAATTTGTGAATGGACCGTCATTACGTCACATATTCTGTGATATGTTGCAGTCACAATATCACCATGAAAAAGATAAAGGGCGGTATGCAAGATATTAGAAAGGATGGGAAGACAAAGTAAGTACAGTTTTTTTTTCAAGTAGAAAAACAGTTGCAGCTTAGTATTCTTTGTTCCTCTGAGTCTGCCTTACAAAGAAAAAGTGACACAGGAATCTGATATCCTGGGACCAGAAGCACGAGACACTGCTCGGGGAATTATGTGGGTCGGCAAGAGTCTGCAGAAAGAAATGGACAGCTGGCGATTAAGTTCGACATTCTTCAGGAGGTTCCTGGAAAATAGCCCCAGTTAGGAGGTGAGCGGAAAATGTGTAGCGAGATCCAGGAGTCAGGTGTTGATCCATGTCAGCAGCGGTAATATAATGCTCCAGAATTGGCGGCTGGGAATTAATTTTCCCCCTACTCATTCACAGTCACATGACTTGTCCAATCAGCCAGCTTCAATTTCCTGCTCCAACCTCTCCATTTGTCAAGGAACCACACACTCAGTTTACAAGTTCTATCATGTTGTTCTTTCCATGTCCGGAAGGCACCTTCCTTGTTTATTTTCGCGCTTCTTCGTCCTTTCCTATGACAGCACGAACGGATTACCAGCGCCTACAATTCTTTGTGCTTACCATTCTTTCCAATCTTCTTCCATCTACCACTTTTCCCTTCAGTTATTCATATTGAGAATCAAACTGCTTCTTTTTTGGGGCATGGACCATAAACACCGAAAGCCCAGTTCCCTGCACTGATACTGTCTGCTGATATTGGTCCCCTGGGATTCAAGTGCAACCTGTCCTTTTTGTACAGGTCACACCTGCCCCAAGAGGTCCCAATGATCCAGAAATCTGAATCCCTGTCCCCTGCTCCAATCCCTCAGCCACGCATTTATCCTCCATCTCATTCTATTCCTATTCTCGCTGTGCTATTTTCAGAAAGGAGAAAGTATGTGTCTGAGGCCAGTTTTCTGTGTTCGGTGTTCAGTGTGGTGGGGGGAGGGGTGGTCTTGGAATCTCCCAGCCTCCCTGACGTCCATATCTGTACCAGGTGTATCGAGCTGCAGCTCCTGAGGGACCGAATTAGGGAACTGGAGCTGCAGCTCGATGACCTTTGCCTGGTCAGGGAGAGCGAGGAGGTAATAGGGAGGAGTTATATGCAGATGGTCACACCAGGGCCACGGGGGACAGAGAAATGGGTCACAGTCAGGAGAGGGAAGGGGAAGAGACAGGTGCAAGAGAGTATCCCTGTGGCTGTACCCCTTGACAATAAGTACTCCCGCTTGAGTACTGTTGGGGGTGGGGGGTAACAATCTACCTAGGAGAAGCGACAGTGGCAGTGCCTCTGGCACAGAGTCTGGCCCTGTAGCTCAGAAAGGTAGGGAAAGGAAGAGGAAGGCAGTAGTGACAGAGGACTCTATAGTCAGGGGTTCAGACAGGCGATTCTGTGGACGCAGGAAAGAAGCTTGGATGGTAGTTTGCCTCCCAGGTGCCAGGGTCTGGAATGTTTTGGATCGCGTCCAAGATATCCTGCGGTGGGAGGGAGAACAGCCAGAGGTCGTGGTACATAATGGCACCAATGACGTCGGTAGGAATAGGGAAGAGGTCCTGAAAAAAGACTACAGGAAGTTAGGAAGGAAGTTGAGAAGTAGGACTGAAAAGGTAGCAAAGGTGCTTCTTCGTGCTTCTTAATTTGTGCTTTTTAATATCACTGGTCTCTTTTACATATATGTTGATTTCGATCAACGACCCTCTTTTATGACCCCCTGAGTACAGTTATTATATTTCCCATCAATATTATCCTACCTCAAATCCACCTTTTACCTCTCCGGATATTCCTAGCATAAATAAACCTGGATCCACAGTAACTTGTCACATTCATTCTGGTCATGTTGTGAGCTTTATGCATACTGGAAAAGTATTTTTCGCTGTTTCTCGGAGGCTTATGGGAATCGGTGGGAACCAGACCAGCTCATCACCATCCTTTGAGCTACAAGCTACCTTTCTTCAGCCAATAAGTTTGAAAAAATAGTTGTATTGTTTGAAATGGTGATTGCTAAGAAGTTAATTCTGCAAAAGTGGAAAATAGACTCTGTGCCTATGTATGTTCTGTGGCTGAGAGAACTGGCAAATACTTTGCACTTGGAGAGACTAAGACAATGTAATGAGGACAGAGGGGACATCTTTGAAAGGATATGGGGCCCTGTATTGGACTTTCTTACGGGGTGAGGACTGAGGTGCGATGCACCTCCGCTATGTATGTTTACTTTTGCCTTTATATTATTCTCCCTTTTGCTGCTCAAAATTTAATTTGATTTTGTTTAAGGTTGTGGTTTGTGTGGATGTGCTGTATTTTTTTTGTTTGTCTATGGAAAAAAAGAATAAAAAATATTCAATTATTAAAAACCTGGATTATAATCACGACAGTTATTTGACCAAGTCTGCGTAATTGCACAAGATGATAGCCCAGAGGCAAATACATATTTTAGGTTTCCCACCCTTAAACACGATAAAACTAGCATTAATATAAACGCAAATTACCTCATCCATCCCATCGTTTTATTTCTCCCTCTTGTTCCTCTGCCTGCAAAACGATCGGATATACTATAAGGACTATAGGACTATGGAGCCGTGAGGAAATGTTGCAGCTGTTAAAGACATTAGTTAAACCCCACTTGGAGTACTGTGTTCAGTTCGGGTCACCTCACTACAGGAAGTATGTGGATACTATAGAAAGAGTACAGAGAAGATTTACAAGGTTATTTGAGTTATTGACCAGTGGTGTGCATCAGGGATCTGTTCTGGGACCCCTACTCTTTGTGATTTTTATAAGTGACCTGGATGAGGAAGTGGAGGGAAGGGTTAGTGAATTTGCTGATGACACAAGTTTGGGGGTGTTGTGGATAGTGTGGAGGGCCGTCAGAGGTTACAGCAGGACATTAATAGGATGTAAAACTGGGCTGAGAAGTGGCAGATGGGGTTCAACCCAGATAAGAGTTTTCTTTTCTTCGGCAGTTTAACGGGGGCACGACTGCGCAAGCGCGTGTAAGTCGGACCGTGAGCAGCGTGAGTATTTGAAGAGAACAGTTAGACGGAGCCGGCGACGTTCTAAATGGAGACAGAGTAGGAATGCTTTGTCTTGAGTGGCTTCGGCAAGCAGAGGCTGAGGACGAGCTTCACTCCAAGTGAGGTAAGGCCGGGTAAGTTCCTTTCAAAGGAGAAAGTTTCAAAAGTTGAGGCAAGTATTGGGTAGGTCATGGTAGCTGAGATCAGCCCAGTGGTTTGTTCATCTGCAGCATGTGGGAAATCAGGGATACTTCCAGTGTCCCTGATGACTATGTGTGCAGGAAGTGTGACCAGCTGCAGCTTCTGGCGGACCGCATTGAGGGTCTGGAGCTGCAATTGGATTCATACTGGAGCATCCGCGATGCTGAGAAAGTCGTGAATAGCACGTTCAGTGAGTTGATCACACCGCAGGTAAAGGCTACACAGGCAGAAAGGGAAGGGGTGGCCACTAGACAGCGTAGCAGTAGGCAGGTAGTGCAGGAGTCCCCTGAGGTCATCTCCCTCCTAAACAGATATACTGTTTTGGATACTGTTGGGGGAGATGTCTCATCGGGGAAGGCAACCCCAGCCGAGTTCATGGCACCATGGGTGGCTCTGCGGCACAGGAGGAAAGGAAAAGGATTGGGAGACCTATTGTGATAGGGGATTCGATTGTAAGGCGAATAGATAGGTGTTTCTGCGGCCGCAAACGAGACTTCAGGATGGTATGTTGCCTCCCTGGTGCAAGGGTCAAGGATGTCTCTGAGCGGCTGCAGGACATTCTGGAATGGGAGGGTGAACAGCCAGTGGTTGTGGTGCACATAGGTACCAAAAAAAACGGGTTGAGGTCCTACAAGGTGAATTTAGGGAGTTAGGAGATAAACTAAAAAATAGGACCACAAAAGTAATAATCTCAGCATTACTACCAGTGCCACGTGCTAGTCAGAGTAGAAATAGGAGGATATTTCAGATGAATACATGGCTTGAAAAATGGTGCAAGGGGGAGGGATTCAAATTCCTGGGGCATTGGAACCAGTTCTGGGGGAGGTGGGACCATTATAAACAGAATGGTCTGCACTTGGGCTGGACTGGAACCAGTGTCCTAGGGGGAGTGTTTGCTACTGCTGTTCAGGGGGATTTAAACTAATGTGGCAGGGGGATGGGAACAAGTGCAGAGAGACAGAGGGGTGTAAAGTGAGGGTAGAAGCAAAAAGTAGTAAGGTGAAAAGTAAAAGTGGCAGGCAGGCAAATCCAGGGCAAGAAGCAAGAAGAGCCACTTTTCAACATAATTGTATAAAGGCAAAGAGTGTTGTAAAAACAAGCCTGAAAGCTTTGTGTGTCAATGCAAGGAGCATTTGTAACAAGGTGGATGAATTGAATGTGCAGATAGTTATTAATGAATATGATATAGTTGGGATCACAGAGACATGGCTCCAGGGTGACCAAGGATCGGAGCTCAACATCCAGGGATATTCAATATTCAGGAGGGATAGACAGGAAAGAAAAGGAGGTGGGGTAGCTTTGCTGGTTAGAGAAGAGATTAACACAATAGAAAGGAAGGATATTAGCCTGGAGGATGTGGAATCGATATGGATAGAGCTGCATAACACTAAGGGGCAGAAAACGCTGGTGGGAGTTGTGTATAGGCCACCTAACAGTAGTAGTGAGGTTGGGGATGGCATTAAACAGGAAATTAGAAATGCGTGCAATAAAGGAATAGTAGTTATAGTGGGTGACTTCAATCTACATATAGATTGGGTGAACCAAATTGATAAGGGTGCTGAGGAAGAGGATTTCTTGGAATGTATGTGAGATGGTTTTCTGAACCAGCATGTTGAGTAACCAACTAGAGAGCAGGCCAATCTAGACTGGGTATTGAGCAATGAGGAAGGGTTAAGTTAGCAATCTTGTCGTGCGAGGCCCTTTGGGTAAGAGTGACCATAATATGGTGGAATTCTTCATTAAGATAGAGAGTGACATAGTTAATTCAGAAACAAAGGTTCTGAACTTAAGGAAGGGTAACTTTGAAGGTATGAGACGTGAATTAGCTAAGATAGACTGGCAAATGATACTTAACGGGTTGACGGTGGATATGCAATGGCAAGCATTTAAAGATCGCATGGATGAACTACAACAATTGTTCATTCCAGTTTGGCAAGAGAATAAACCAGGGAAGGTAGTGCACCCATGGCTGACAAGGGAAATTAGGGATAGTATCAAGTCCAAAGAAGAAACATATAAATTAGCAAAAAAAAGCGGCACCCCTGAGGACTGGGAGAAATTCAGAGACCAGCAGAGGAGGACAAAGGGCTTAATTAGGAAAGGGAAAAAAGATTATGAGAGAAAGCTGGCAGGGAACATAAAAACTGACTGTAAAAGCTTTTATAGATATGTGAAAAGAAAAAGATTGGTCAAGACAAATGTAGGTTCCTTACAGTCAGAAACAGGTGAATTGATCATCGAGAACAAAGACATGGCAGACCAATTGAATAACTACTTTGGTTCTCTTCACTGAAGACATAAATAATCTTCCGGAAATAGTAAGGGACCGATGGTCTAGTGAGATGGAGGAACTGAGGGAAATACATGTTAGTACGGAAGTGGTGTTAGGTAAATTAAGCATATAAAAGGCAGATAAATCCCCAGGGCCAGATGGTCTGCATCCCAGAGTGCTTAAGGAAGTAGCCGAAGAAATAGTGGATGCATTAGTGATAATTTTTCAAAACTCCTTAGATTCTGGATTAGTTCCTGAGGATTGGAGGGTGGCTAATGTAACCCCACTTTTTAAAAAAGGAAGGAGAGAAAAACCGGGGAATTATAGACCGGTTAGTCTGACGTCAGTGGTGGGGAAAATGCTAGAGTCAATTATCAAAGATGTGATAACAGCACATTTGGAAAGAGGTGAAATCATCAGACAAAGTCAGCATGGATTTGTGAAAGGAAAATCATGTCTGACAAATCTCGTAGAATTTTTTGAAGATGTAACTAGTAGAGTGGATAGGGGAGAGCCAGTGGATGTGGTATATTTAGATTTTCAAAGGGCCTTTGACAAGGTCCCACACAGATTAGTGTGCAAACTTAAAGCACACGGTATTGGGGGTATGGTATTGGTATTGGTATGTGGATAGAGAATTGGTTGGCAGACAGGAAGCAAAGAGTGAAAGTAAACGGGACCTTTTCAGAATGGCAGGCAGTGACTAGTGGGGTACCGCAAGGCTCAGTGCTGGGACCCTCAGTTGTTTACAATATATATTTAAGATTTAGACAAGGGAATTAAATGCAGCATCTCCAAGTTTGCGGATGACACGAAGCTGGGCAGCGGTGTTAGCTGTGAGGCAGATGCTAAGAGGATGCAGGGTGACTTGGAGAGGTTAAGTGAGTGGGCAAATTCATGGGAGATGCAACTTGATGTGAATAAATGTGAGGTTATCAACTTTGGTTGCAAGAACAGGAAAACAGAACGGTGGCCGATTAGGAAAAGGGGAGATGCAACGAGACCTGGGTGTCATTGTACATTAGTCATTGAAGGTGGGCATGCAGGTACAGCAGGCGGTGAAAAAGGCAAATGGTATGTTGGCATTCATAGCAAGAGGATTTGAGTACAGGAGCAGGGAGGTTCTACTGCAGTTGTACAAGGCCTTGGTGAGACTGCATCTAGAGTATTGTGTGCAGTTTTGGTCCCCCAATCTGAGGAAAGACATTCTTGCCACAGAGGGAATACAAAGAAGGTTCACCAGATTGATTCCTGGGATGGCAGGACTTCCATATGAAGAAAGACTGGATCGACTAGGCTTACACTCGCTGGAATTTAGACGACTGAGGGGGTATCTTATTGAAACGTATAAAATTCTAAAGGGATTGGACTGGCTAAATGCAGGAAGATTGTTTCCGATGTTGGGGAAGTCCAGAACGAGGGGTCACAGTTTAAGGATAAAGGGGAAGCCTTTTAGTACTGAGATGAGGAAAAGCTTCTTCACACAGAGAGTGGTGAATCTGTGGAATTCTCTGCCACAGGAAACAGTTGAGGCTGGTTCATTGGCTATATTTAAGAGGAAGTTAGATATGGCCCTTGTGGCTAAAGGGATCAGGGGGTATGGAGAGAAAGCAGGTACAGGGTTCTGAGTTGGATGATTAGCCATGATCATACTGAATGGCGGTGCAGGCTCGAAGGGTCGAATGGCCTACTCCTGCACCTATTTTCTATGTTTCTAAGAGTGAGGTGGTTCATTTTGGTAGGTCAAATATGATGGTAGTATATACCATTAATGGTAAAACTCTTGGCAGTGTGGAGGATCAGAGGGTCCGAGTCCATAGCACACGATGAGGGGCATTGATCGTGTGGATAGTCAGAGGCTTTTTCCCAGGGCTGCCACAAGAGGACACAGGTTTAAGGTGCTGGAGAGTAGGTACAGAGGAGATGTCAGGGTTAAGTTT
The DNA here is from genome assembly GCF_030144855.1 of Hypanus sabinus. Classification (NCBI taxonomy): domain Eukaryota; kingdom Metazoa; phylum Chordata; class Chondrichthyes; order Myliobatiformes; family Dasyatidae; genus Hypanus; species Hypanus sabinus. Next base: position 3,006,869 of record NC_082737.1, on the reverse strand, counting down.
TTTACTCAGAGAGTGGTGAGTGCTTGGAATGGGCTGCTGGCAATGGTGGTGGAGGTGGATATGATAGGGCCTTTTAAGAGACTTCTAGATAGGTACATGGAACTTAGTAAAATTGAGGGCTGCAGGTAAGCCTAGTAATTTCCTAGATAGGGACATGTTCGGCACAACTTTGTGGACCGAAGGGCCTGTATTGTGCTGTGGGTTTTCTATGTTTCTATAACCAGGGTAAATTCAACAGGTCTCATTTAGAATGGGTGATCTTTAGCGCGTGATGTTAAAAACAGGAAGAATCTGAGATAAATATCTATGAATTCTGCAATGTTTCAGTTCTGCTGATCGTATCATGTATGGATTCTGTGTTTCCTTACTGTTTCCCTCACTTTTAACTTTCTTGAATGGGATGTACAGTTTAAATCCCATTACGCATGCTATTTCTGCCCTTAAGGTATTAATTTTGTTTCTTAATCTATCCTGCCATTTCGATGCTTTGATTTCAGATTCAGATTCAGTTTATTGTCATTAAGAAACCACAAATGCAATGTAGTTAAAAAATAAGACAACGTTCTCCGGAATGAAATCACAAAAAAAGCGCACGACTAAACAGACCACACAAGAAAAACCACATAACGTTTGGTAATCCCCAGTCATTCCATTCATAAGTTTCTATTAATAAGTGCCTCTACAATGGACCCATTTCACTGAATGCTGTTAATGCTGCGCAATATCCACATGTGTATCTGACAAGGAAAGTCCAGTTCTGCACAAAAGGCAAGGAAAAGGCATATAACATAGAAAAAGTGAGTCGGAAGTTAATTGTCTGGAAGCTCTTGAAATCCAACAAAAGGCAACCAAAAAAGCTATCAGAAGGGAAAAGGTGAAATCTGAGGACAGTCTAGTCAATAATATAAAGCAGGATACCAGAAGTTTTTTTTTCAATTACACAGAGTAAAAGGGAGGTGAGATTTGGGATTGGACCACTGGAAAATGATGCTCGTGAGGTCGCAATGGGGGACAATGAAATGGCAGATGAACTTAGTGGGCAATTTGCATCTGTCTTCACTGTGGAAGACACTAGCAGTGTGCCAGTGGTCCAGGAATGTCAGGGGACAGGAACGAGAGTCAATGCTATTGGAACCCCAATAGCTGTGACTTGGCTGCATAAGTCTAGGGAAGACACTCTCAGGTCCCGACAAACCCGTGAGATTTGGACGGCTCTCCCACCACAAACTCTGCAGAGTTTGTGTGGATGCTGTGTAATTTGCTATCCTGTAACAAAATAGTGCCACGAAATAATACACAGTGCACTGCACAGGATTAAGGGAATTATAGTTATGAATCTTCACTTAAATAAAGAGCTAGTAGAGAAATGAAAAGGGCCCCTTTTAATTAAACAGCCCAATGCGCACAAGTTGGAGCTCATCCTGAACTTCTCTGTCACTCACGCGCTGGGCCCTCGGTCAACATGAAAGCACCCACCACCTTCTGAACGTCGCTCACAATCCACCTTGAACAAACGGGTCTCCCACGGATCGTGTCCTACGATTGTTCCAACCAGTGTCTTCTCTCTTGGTCTCCCACCGAAAAAAAAATTCACAGTCAAACCTTAGTGTCTTCACCCAGCCTTATGCAACTGGATCCTGGACTTCCGGTCAGATCGCCGACAGATGGTAAGAGTGGGCTCCCACACTTCTCCCCCACTGACCCTCAACACAGATGTCCCTCAGGGCTGTGTACTAAGCCCCCTCCTTTATTCTCTGTACACCCATGACTGTGTGTCCCCCCCCCACATCTCCAATCCGCTAATTAAATTTGCTGAGGACACTACGTTGATTGGCCTTTTCTCAAATAATAACTATGCAGCCTACAGAGAAGAAGTCATCACCCCGACACAGTGGTGTCAAGAAAACAATCTCTCCCTCATTGTGACAGAAACAAAGGTGCTGGTTGTGGACTACAGGGGGAATGGAGACAGGCTCGCCCCTATTGACATCAATGGATCTGGGGTTCAGAGGGTGAACAGCCTTAAGTTCCTCAGCATTAATATCACCGAGGATCTCACGTGGTCTGTACATACCGGTTGTGTGGTGAAGAAGGCACAACAGTGCCTCTTTCAGCTCAGACGTTTGAAGAAGTTTGCTGTGGGCTCCCAAATTCTAAGAACTTTCTACACGGGCACAATTGAGGGCATGCTTACTGGCTGCATCACTGCCTGGTATGGGAACTGTACTCTCTGTATACTCTACAGGACTCTGCAGAGAGTGGTGTGGACAGCCCAGCGCATCTGTAGATGTGAACTTCCCACTATTCAGGACATTTACAAAGACAGATGTGTAAAAAGGGCCTGAAGGATCATTGCGGACTGAGTCACCCCAACCACAAACTGTTCAGCTGCTACCATGCAGGAAACGGTACCACAGCATAAAAAGCAGGATCAACAGGCTCTGGGACAGCTTCTTCCACCAGGCCATCAGACTGATTAATTCATGCTGATACAACTGTATTTCTATGTTATATTTACTGTCCTGTTGTAAATAATATTCACTATTGTGCATTGCACATTTAGACGGAGACATAAAGTACAGATTTTTACTCCTCATGTAAGTGATGGATGGAAGTAATAAAGTCAATTCAATTCAACTCAACTCACAAAAATTCTCCTCTTGGTTCCACCATCCTAATTGGATAACACACATTCCTCATCATCCCTTGTCTTCAACAATAATCCTAACAGGCTGAAAGCAGAGCAAATAGCTCTTACAGAGCTGCTAAATAAAATACCTTTGGCATAACAATAATGGTGTGAACCAGAGAATTACACTCTCTCCCTACTGCAAATCATCATGTCCTCATGACATTGAAATAATTTGTCATCCAGTCATTACTAACTTCTGGGATACTTCTTGGTCTGGTAAGACTCTTGGCAGTGTGGAGGATCAGAGGGATCTTGGGGTCCGAGTACATAGGATGCTCAAAGCAGCTGCGCAGGTTGACGCTGTGGCTAAGAAGGCGTACGGTGAATTGGTCTTCATCAATCATGGGATTGAATTGAGGAGCCGAGAGGTAATGTTGCAGCTATATAGGACCCTACTCAGACCCCACTTGGAGTACTGTGCTCAGTTTTGGTCACCTCACTACAGGAAGGATGTGGAAACTATAGAAAGGGCGCAGAGAAGATTTACAAGGAAGTTGCCTGGATTGGGGTGCACGTCTTATGAGGATAGGTTAAGTGAACTCGGCCTTTTCTCTTCAGAGCGACAGAGGATGAGGGGTGACCTGATAGAGGTGTATAAGATAACGAGAGGCATTGATCATGTGGATAGTCAGAGGTTTTTTCCCAGGGCTGAAATGGTTGCCACAAGAGGACCCATGTTTAAGGTGCTGGGGAGTAGGTAAGAGGAGATGTCAGGGGTAAGTTTTTTACTGAGAGAGTGGTGAGTGCATGGAATGGGCTGCCGGCAAAGGTGGTGGAGACGGATACAATAGGGTCTTTTAAAAGACTTTTGCATAGTTACATGGTGCTTAAAAAATAGAGGGCGAGAGGTAAACCTAGTGATTTCTAGAGTAGGGACATGTTCTGTACAACCTTGTGGGCCGAAGGGCCTGTATTATGCTGTAGGTTTTCTATGTTTCTGTCCCTGTGACACAGTAAATCCCACCACTGTCACTCTCCTTTCACTGTCTCTGACCTGCTCACTATTGGGTTTCACTGTCAGGAAGCCTCCTTCCTCTGCTAACATCATTGTGCATATCAAAATAGCCAATATGTGTGATTGATCAGAGCTCCTGCACCCCATTCATCTCTGGTGGAACATAGCTCATATACCTCGTTCATCTGTGATTGTGCTGCCACTGCAAATATTCATTCTCTGGCTCAGCTGCTTCCCCATTTCCTCTTCCTTTATGAGTCTCGGGTATTTGCAAGCGACAGGGAATATGGTTAAAATTTTCTGGAGAACTGCACAAACCTGTGTTTTTCCTTCCTGTCTCTGCATCCACTTCTCTGTTGGAGTTCTCAGCCATTGTAGTGACAGGCGTTCCACAATTCTGTTGCAATGGAGTAAACAATATCAACAGGAGTGTTAGACCAGCCTTGAGATGAGAAGGAAAGTTTTGCCTTGTGAAGACACACACTGTCTGATCCAGTGACTCTCCAGGCCAAAATCTGACCAATTTGCAACACTCCATGCCCCAGAGCTTTTCAGTTCCTCCCAGCATATCTACAGGATTTTCATCAGGGACTGGACTTCCCCGGGACCAGAGACTGTCAGTTTCTCTGTCAGTCCACATTCCCACAAAACGAGATTGCATCTCTGGCTTGCTTGAGGCCTGATGTTAAACATGGGGCTCGAGTGACCAGAGGTGTCTGCACCTCCAACCGCACCTGGCAGAACTCAATTCCACTCCTCTGGCTGCAGCCCGGTAGTTTTTCATGTCGAGACTGTGCCAATTCTAGTTCCTTTTTCACTCTCACTCATAGACCCATCACTGTGTACAAGGCAGGACAGCTCACTCTCTGCATCACAGCTTGAGACCAAGGACTAATTCTGTGCTGTTGGTTAAGCCGACTTGGGGGTTGGAGACTGTTGAATCACTGTGGAAAGAGCTACAGAAATGGAGTGGTAAACTTGGCGTTGATGGGAGTTGTATACAGACCTCCAAGCAGTAGTAAGGATGTGGTGTACAAATTGCAATGAGAGAGAGTAAATGAATGCAAAAGGGCAATGTTATAATAGTCATGGAGATTTGAATAAGCAGGTAGTTTAGGAAAATTGGTTTGGTGCCGGATTCTATGAGGGAGCATTTCTAGAGAGCCTTCTACATGGCCTTTTGGTACAGCTCCCTAGTCACTGGCTACCAACCAGAAAAGGCTCCCTTTATTCCTACTCTTTGCCTTCTGCAAGTCAGCATCACCTTTATCAATGCTAGAATCTTTCCTGTAATACCATGGGCTCTAAACTTGTTAAAAAATCTTTGTGATTTTTATAAATGACCTGGATGAGGAACTGGAGGGATGGGTTCGTAAATTCGCTGATGGCACAAAGGTTGGGGGTGTTGTGGAAAGTGCGAAGGGCTGTCAGAGGTTACAGCGGGACATTGAAAGGATGCAAAACTGGGCAGAGAAGTGCCAGATGAAGTTCAACCTAGATAAGTGTGAAGTGGTTCATTTTGGTAGGTCAAATATGATGGCAGAATGTAGTATTAATAGTAAGACTTCGGGCAGTGCGGAGGATGAGAGAGATCTTGGTGTCTGAGTCCATAGGACACTCAAACCAGCTGTACAGGTTGACTCTGTGGTTAAGAGGTGTATGGTGTACTGGCCTTCATCAATCGTGGAACTGAATTTAGGAGCTGAGAGGTAATTTTGCAGCTCTATAGGACCCTGGACAGACCCCACTTGGAGTACTGTGCTCAGTGCTGGTGCTGTAGTGAAGGATGTGGAAACCATAGAAAGGGTACAGAGGAGATTTACAAGGATGTTGCCTGGATTGGGGAGCATGCCTTATGAGAATAGGTTGAGTGAAAAGGGTCTTTTCTCTGTCTTTTACGAGACTTTTAAGGGTCTTTTAAGAGACTTTTGGATTGGTACATGGAGCTTAGAAAAATAGAGGGCTACGGGTAAGCCTAGAAATTTCTAAGGTAAGGACATGTTCGGCACAACGTTGTGGGCCGAAGGTGCTGTATTGTGTTGTAGGTTTTTTCCTATGTTTCTAACTCAGATCCCTATGCTACAGGAAGGATGTGCTGATGCACTTGGCTGAGCTCAGCTTCATTCCCAGTTACTTTAGAGTCCAGCCCCCCCCTTCACCTGCCTCAACGTGAGAAAGGTTGGGAATCTCTTCCTCCATGAGTGGGGAGTTAGCAAAAAGTAGCATATACCACACCCCCATTTCCTCATCATCCCAGTTCTTATCCCATTGAGGGGATCCTTCCCACTGCCGGTCCTTTAGTCTCCCCACAGCCCTCTTACTAGGGGTAGGCTCCAGGTCCACATGCACCTCTTCTCCCAGAGGCAGAAGGTTGTTCCGATGGAGGATCTTGACAGGCCCATTCCCATCCTGTGGTTTCACCCAGAAAGCTGGTAGGTTTGACATCTTGCTCTCCACCACGTAGGGCGTAGCCGCTCGGCAGTCAGCCGCCTTATGCTTCCCAGGTAGCCCCAAATTCTTTCTGAGGACTCGGTCTCCAGGCACGAATTGGGAGAACCTAACCTTTTGATCATACCTCCTCTTATTCCCTGGATTCTGCTTGGTAGCTGAGACCTCAGCTACTTCCTAAGCCTTTGGCGGCTGCCTTCTCATATCAGACACGTACTTCAAGTAGATTTTCCTCGCCAGTCCCGAAACAGAGCTCAACAGATAAACTCACCTTGCGCCCAAACATCACATAATACTGTGTGTGCCAGGTAGCTTCATTCTGTGTACAGTTGTAGCAGTGGACAAGATGTCCAATATGTTGACTCCTCTTGGTCGTCCCATTTGCCTCTGTTTGGCGCATCTCCCTTGCAACCTTCCCTACTTGTGCATCCGCCTCCACCATTTTCTCTGACAACTCTTTCCTCCTTCTGTAAAGAACGCGAGAGGCAATGGCCAGGTGGAAGTAGGTGAGAGGGAGGCAGGTGGGTGGTAGAGGGGGGATTAGAGGGGATGATATGGGTAAGAGATGACAGATGGAAGAGCCGACCGATGTAAGGGAAATTTAAAAGGCAAGGACAGGCAACCATGAAATACTGGGAAAGATGTAAGGATCAGAGGGAGTTGATGGGCAGGGAAGAAAGGGGGTTGAGGGGCCACAAGAATAAAGGAGAACAGGACAGAAGCACGAGTTCCCACGTTGTTTAAAAACTAATCCCACCTTGAGGCAACAGATCGTGTGCAGTCACCTCTGTGAACCTCCTACTTTGGTGAAAGTCTCTACTTCTACTCATGTATGGGTACTCTTGTCCTGTTCTTGTCAAAACCTTTCTAACATGTTGTTTGACTGCTGGCACTGGGGTCACAAGCAGCACGGTGACTTCACTATCTGGGCTGTGCCGGGGCGAGCAAGACCCTAACTGGAAATCTGAAATCAGCTTGGCGAGCACCCAAGCTCCCGACATTTTTCTCTGGCCTGACAAAAGTGAGGTGCAAAACAAGCTCAGGGTTCGAAATGGGGAAATGAAAGACGTTGCTGAACTCCCACAGCTGTTCGGGGAGGAATTTGAGGACACGGAGCTGTACAGCATGGAGACAGTCCGTTTATCCCAGTTTGTTCATGCCGACCACCCCGTGGTCGTCCCATTTGCCTCTGTTTGGCACACCTCCCTCACAACCTTCCTTACTTGTGCATCTGCCTCCACCATTTCCTCTGGCAGCTATTTCCTTCTCCTGTGAAGAATGTGAGAGGCAACTACTTTCCCCTCGGACCTGTGTCCTCTAGTTACAGACTCCACTACCCTGGGGGAGAAATCTGCTCCAAAGAGGTCATTCTTACCCTCGGCCCTCTGACTCTATAGACAGGGAAGTGATGAGCCCCTCCTGTTAGACTGCTAAACATTTTTTTATCCTTTCTCACTTCTCTTCTGATATTTGTATATATATATATCTGTGCAGTTGTAACACTACTGTGATACTGTAATTTCCTTTGGGATCAATAAAGTATCAGTCCACCTAATGCTCTAAAGTCAAAGTACATTTACTGTGTTTGCAGCATACAACCCCAAGATTCATCTGCTCGCAAACAGTCGCAAAATAAAGAAACATCATGTAACCTATTCAAATATAGTACCACACACACACCAAGGAAGAAGGCTCCAGTTTCTCCTTACGACTGAAATCCTCCAGTCACTGTAACGTCCTCTCCAGCCCAACAAAATGGGAGATGGAGTTGGCCAGTTGCTCCACTAATTGGTAACAATGTGGCCAAACTGGCATGGATTTTACCCCACTGCTTGCCTTCCATGTTGCATTGGGGTCTGTTATCATTTTCCTTGTAGTTTAACTTCCTTTCTGTTTGCTTATACATTCTGTATATCACCTGTCCCTTGATGAACGTTCAGTAGACTTTGTCATTTGAGTTGTAGTTGGTTTTGCATTTGCAGGACAATTAATGCTCGTGTCATTTTCTTGAATCTCAAGGCCCAGAATGAGCACCTAGCTGCCAGACCTCAAAGTCTTCGAGGTAGGACAGAGTACCACCCTGGTTAAGATGTTTACTGCCCTGCTGCACAGGATGCTCAATTTTGCAGTTTTGTAAGAGCAGTCTGTTCTGCTTTCAGCCTGTTTGGGTTTGAGGCTTAGGAATGTGGTGTCAGCCAGTCAGGGTGGTATGGAATTGGGAGAAGGCTTGAGAGAAGGCTGGGCAGAGTGTTTTTGTGAGCGATGCTGGTATGGGTCAATAACTTTTTTGACAGGAGCTGGGAGAAGACAGGAGGGACGACGGCTTTGGCTGCTGTCCCTGTTGCACAAGGTGCTTTGTGTAGATGAATGGCTGCAAGGAGGAAGGACTGATACTCCCGTGGCAAAGCCTGTTTGTTCGGGATGAATTTCAGGTGACGTTCAAAATATGTGTGCTTTCACGCTGACCGAGGGCCAAGTGCACAAATTACAGACAAGTTCAAGATGAGCTCCAACTTACGTGCACATGTGACTGTTTAATTAGAATGGGCCCTTTTTCTCTTTACTAATTCTTTGGTTAAGTTAATGTTCATCAATACACTTTCTTTATAATTGTATGCAGTGTGCAATCTGTTACTTCTTGCCGATGGGCAATTGCAGGAGGCTGGTAAACCACAGGGCATTCACAGAATCCGTGGTTTGGTTGGGAGAGACATCCCGCCCTCACGGACTTGGCGGGAACAAACTCGTGTACACCCGAGACGTACGAAGCCCGAGTAGGGTGGATTTCTCGCCACGGAATCCAGTGGCTCCTAGCAACGGGCAAACGGGCCACATTTCCAGAGATGCCTGGTAAAAGGGGGTTTCAGTAGTATTGATGGAAAATGTTTGCCTCAATTGAGAGGCAACTAGGTACATGTAAAGGGAATTTTTTCTCTCTCTGGTTGAGTGAATTAAGGTCGGTACTCTTCCTGCATCAGTCAATGCTGTCAACGATGGTTCCTGCTATTGATTTCTCCTGAGTGAAATAATGTATTTTAGCCAAAGGTAACGTGAAAACTACGCGTCAGTTCTGAAACGTTAGGAGGGCATGGGGAATGAGTTGCATTGTGGACAATTTCCAAGATCTGCGGTTCTGTAAGAGCATTGTCCGCTAAAATCGGGAAAATGGCAACTGGCTGTGAATCGTTGATGCGCACCGATTGTTTTCACTGTTGCCTTTGCTATATCAACTCTGTACGGTACGAAGGGGACAGCAGAAGATTCTTGAACTACAGAAGTGACACGAGCAACAACCTACACAAATCAAACTGTCTTTGGCATTTCTGATAGAAGTAACTGTTTGACTAAGCTTTCATCATAAGATGACCACGGCTTCTTTGTCCTGGCTCTTGTGCTCTTGCTCCTTACTTACAATAAGGGAGCTTCTGGACACAGAGCAGAGACACAAGACTTTCCAGCCTTAATGGTATTGGTCCATGGCATAAAGAGGCTTGGGAGCCCGTACAATCGAGTAAGTTGGTAACTATTATTTCACAAGATTTTTACCCCCATTCAAACCTCCTGGACAACATCATATCTGGATCCAACACCCAGAGCCATTAGTTGCCCTGCTATGTAATTACCTAACCATATCTTAAATCCATTGAATAAAGTACCCTCTACTGTTTCCTGAGGCAGACAATTACACAGATTCCTTTTCTTCCCTCTGGGAAAAGCAGTTTATCCTTATCTCGGTCCTGAATCTTGAAGCCATGTCTCCTTGTTCTGCTGCCACCCACCCACCGGTGAAAGCAACTTTCCTGCCAACACCCCTTTCATAACTTTATATGTCGAACACTGCAAGACGCAGGAGCAGAATTAGGCCATTTGGCCCATCGAGTCTGCTCCGCCATTCAATCATGGCTGATCCCTTTCTCCCTCTCCTCAGACCCACTCCCCAACCTTCTCCCTGTAACCTTTGATGCCGTGTCCAATCATGAACCTTAAATACACCCAACGACCTGGCCTCCACAATTGCCTGCAGTAACAAATTCCACACATCCCAGTGAAATGGAGGCACCTCTTTTTCCCTTATTGGGGGAGGGGGGAGGGAGAAGGCCTGTGGTATGTCAAATACCAGGTGAACGAGTGGCCTTTGGGGTGCTGCAAGTCTGTGTCTTTATTGATGCTTTGCTGCACATTTGAGTGCTGGGGTGGGGGCGATGCTTTTTTTTGCTGTTGGGGGAGGGGGATCGTTGCTTTGCTGTTGTTTACACGTGGGAGGGAGGGGAGCTGGGGAGGGGGCTTCAGGGTTCTAACATCTAACTATCATTCATTCTTTGGGGCACTGCTCTGTTTTCGTGGATGGTTGCTAAGAAAAAGGATTTCCAGATGCATTTTGTATACATTTCTCTGACACAGTCATGGTCATGGTCCCTTCTCCGGAATCAACCTGGAGCACCTTTCCCTCAAGTTCAGGAGACCAGAAATGCATGCAGGGCTCCAGGGGAAGCCTCACCAGCCTCCGTACAGTTGCAGCATCACCTCCCTGCATGCAAACTAAATCCCCCTCACAACGAAGGCCAACATTCTTGATAGCCTAAACACAGCTTCTGAGCAAGCAGAACTGCACACAACACTCCCAGTGCGATTTCATCACAGTTGTGTCCAGGCGTAACACTGACGCGCCCATGTCTTGTCGTCAGTGCGTCACTATCGACGAAGGCAAGCGTGCTGAACGCTCTCTTCGCCAACACGGCGACCAGTTTCGGGGTGACTGACAGATATTCCACCAGCTTATCCTATTCACATTCCAGCACATTTAAAAAATATTTTATTTAGTTATTACCCAGTAAAATTAATACAATCTCCTGTGTGTAAGGAAGGGGTTCCGACGGATTTGAAGGGGAGTGGTTAAGGTGGGGGGGCGGGGGGGTCTCGGAGTTTGAAAGAGGCGGGGAACGGGGTCCAGGATACAGGGAATGGTGAATGGAGTCCTGGGGAGTCCAAAGGGAATGGGGAAGTGGTAAGTCTGTAAGCAGCAGCGAACACGGTCCTGGGGAGACTTTGAGGCCGCAGAAAACAGTGTTACCGGGGATTTCAGAGGGCCCCCAGAGAGTTCAAACAGGGTGGGGAATGGGGGCTGGGCCGTGGGGAGATAGATACCCAGTCCTGGAGCAGATTCCTGGACCTGAAATCGGGGGTGGAGGTATGTGGGGGGGGGGGGGGTGACAACATATATCGTTACAACAACAGGCTTGGTTCAGAAGGATCCAGAGGTCGGAAAAGGGTCACGTTGAATGTTTAATTCTTGCATCAGAGTCTTAATTCTCGGAGTAAGATGAAGGATTGTGCAGCAACCGTCACACCACTGAAGAAGGGACAGGTGAAGACCACACCACCCCGGAAGTCCGACGTCACAGCCAGAGTGGGGTGCTCTTTGGGAAAGGGGCAGTGCGGAGATCTCTCTGCGCCCCCTTGACCCTGGGACGGAGTCGTGTATCAGTGGGGAGAGACGAGCGAAGAGCTGGGAGTCACTGGAATGAAGAGAGTCAGGCTGCCGCCGTCCCGGGGGACCTCCAGTGTTGCCGGCCATGCTGGATCACCTCAGACTGAAGGCGAGTACGATGATGAGAGTGACAGTGAGGATCAGCAGGGAGGGGAGCCAAGTGCGGAGAAATCCTGCAAAGCTGGCGGGGAGAGAGAGAGACGATGGATATCTAGGTCAGCCTGACTCCTCCTTGTCACTCCCCAAGCGCCCGGATTTTGCCAGGGACGGGGTCAGACGAGCCACCCGGGTAAAGACCTGCAAAATCATCCCCCCTCCTCACAGGGTAAGTAGAACAGCCAGGTGCAATCGGGCGACGTGGGCCCACTCGCTCCAAATCTAAATCAGGGGCTCCAAATCTGGGGCCCACGGGCCCCTCAGTTAACGATACTGACCCCTGCTCCAAGTGAAAACAACAGCCCAGTGGTCACGGGGATGGGGAGCAGGAACCCAGGCCCGGTTCACCTGAACCCGGGGATGGGGAGTGAGAAAAAGATCCGAGGCTGATTCACCCTCCCCCTGCTATCGAGCTCAGGGCCTGATTCAGCTCCTCCCTCAACTGGGAATGGAGAGCAGGAATCCTCAATCAGCCCAGGGATGGGGGGCAGGAACCCAGGGACAATTCACCTCCTCACTCCCCAAACAGGAAAGGGGAGCGGGAAGACAGGGCTGGTTTAACCCAGCCCTTGCCCTTGGAGTTGGAGGACCGGGGGCAGGACTCCGGGGCCCTGTTAACCCTCAGGAACCAGCACCTACCTGACATAGCGACCGTGCACCAGCATCAGGAAGCAGAGCTTCACCATGTTCCAGGAGGTCTTGTTCTCGTATCGCATCAGATTCAGGGCCATGGCCACGTGGGAGTGACAGTTATCGCAGCACAGGTTGTGCTGGAAGAGGAAGCAAGCCATTACAACCGTCCAGAAACTGCACACCCCAGACCAGGGTACAGTTGTACCCTCACAGCCCCGACAACAGACAGCAGAGGGGTGTGAGGAAGTGCGACCCTGCTGATACCCACAGGCAGTCCTGTAGTAGTAAAGGGGGCAGTGGGACCATGGGGACACCGATGGTCCATGGGTGGGGGGGGGGGGGGGGCAGCAGGACCCCGAGGAGAACTCCCAGCAGGATCATGAAAAGAACTGGAGGAGTGGGGGCAGCGGGACCCTGAGAATTCCCAGCAGGATCCTGGTGAATAGTGGAGGAAATGGGACCCTGCTGAATCCCAGACAGTCGGTCCTGTAGTAGAGAAAGGGCAGTGGGACCCTGCGGACGCCGACGGTCTCTGGGTGGAGGGACAGCAAGACCCCGAGGAGTATTCCCACCCTCTGGACAAGAGGACACTGGGACCATGGCTACACAGTGAGGTCGTGTCTGTGCATGGAGTGGCAACGGGACGCTGACCCGCCCAAAGGGAGAGAGGAAAGACCACACTGGATGCTCCAGAATCCCTGGGTAGATGGGACACTGGAAGCCTGAAGCGCCATGCCAGTCCCCGGGTGGGAGAGAGGTCCCCGTAGAAAGCCCCAGTCCCATGGCAGAGAGACACTGAGGCCCTGCGAATGCACCCTGCCCTCTGGGGGTGTATCAGGAACGTGGAAAGAAGCCCAGTAATGGGGGGGGGGGCAGCAGGACCCTGCAGGAACACCCCAGTCCCAGATCAGAGGGAGAGTGGGACCCTGCAGACAACCCAGAGAGCAGGAGAGCCCTTGTCAGCAGGAGGCTGAACATACCATCCGATGCTTGTACTCCTCAGACGCCTCGAGCACACCCGTGTCCCAGGGGTTGGATCCCATGGCGTAAACCTTGGCGGGGTCCAGCTGCCAGTACCTGCGGGCAACGAGAGGTCCCACACCAGTGATCGGACGCTGACAAGAAGCACGCTGCCTGTCAGCAGGGGGCAGGGCATGGCACACTGTAACGCGCACACACACACACAGTCATTGTATACCATCCCATTGCCACGTACACACACACAGTCACTGTATACTGTCCCATCTGCTTGTGTACACGTACACACACAATATCTGTATACAAAGAAGAGAAAATCTGCAGACGCTGGAAATCCCAGCAACGCACACAAAGTGCTGGATCAACTCAGCAGGCCAGGCAGCATCTATGGAAAAGAGTGAACAGTCAACGTTTCGGGTCGAGATCCGACGGCAGTCCTGGAGAAAAAAAGCTGATGAGTAGATCCGAAAGGGCGGGAGAGAGAAACACCAGGCGATAGGTGAAACCTGGAGGGGTGGGGGGGACGAAGCCAAGAGCTCCGAAGTTGATTGGTGAGATGAGATGAGGGAGGGAAAACGGGATGGGAAATGGAGAAGGGAGGGTTGGAGATCGATGTTCGTGCCATCAGGTTGGAGGCTGCCCACACAAAACATAAGGTGTTGTTCCTCCATCCCGAAGTGTGGCCTCATCACAACAGTAGAGGTAGCCATGGATGGACATATCGGAATGGGAAGAGGAATTAAAACGGGTGGCCATTGGGAGATCTCGCTTGTTCTGGAAGACGGAGTGTAAATGCCTGTCGAAGCGGTCTCCCAATCTATGTCAGGTCTCACTGATACACAGGAGGCCAACAAGGAGGACCGGACTCCAACAGTCTCACCTGGAAGGGCTGTTTGGGGCCTGAAAGGTAGGGATAGAGGTGGCGCAGAGACAGGTATAGAAGTTGTTCCGCTTGCAAGGAGAAGGGCCAGTAGCGAGATCGGTGGGGAGGGATGAATGGACAAGGGAGTCGCGTAGGGAGCGATCCCTGCGGAGGGGAGGGAATGGTGTGCTTATTGGAGGGATCCCGTTCCAGATGGCGGAAGTTTTGGAGAATGACGTGCTGACGCAGAGGATGGTGGGTGAGGACAAGAGGAACCCTACCCCTGATAGGGTGGGAGAGGATGGAGTAAGAGTAGACATACCTGAAATGGAAGAGATGCAGTTGAGGGCAGCATTTATGGAGAAAGGGAAGACCCTTCTTTGAAAAAGGAGGACATCACCTTCATTCTAGAAAGAAAAGCCTTATCCTGAGAGCAGATGCGGTGGAGATGGAGGAATTCAGAGAAAGGGATGGTGTTTTTACAAGTAGCAGGGTGGGATGAGGTAGCTGTGAGAGTCCGTGGGTTTGTAATAGATGTCAGTGGATATCTCCAGAGATGGAGACAGTGAGTCTCGTCACCACACACACTCTGTATACTGTCCGATCAGCACCTAAACATGCTGGCTGAATGCACCTGGCTGTTACTCTGTACCGAAACACACACACCTGGTGTCTGTATACCGTCCTGTCAACACACATAGTCTCTATACCGTCCCATCATGACATGAGGAATTACATTGCAGAATTAAAAAGCTAGACCCTAACTGATTTATTCGTAGCTTGGCATATCGTGCTGTGAGAATAATGTATGAACAAAGAAGTGTTTGTTGCATGAGAACTACACTGTGTACTCCTTATCAGAATATATATGTGATAACAATGTATATCAGTAGCTCCAAACAGTACTCTGGACTCCTTCGGCTGCAGATTTTCTCAAGCTCAGTGTCAACTGAGACGCAAGCTTGCTAATAAAGAGTATGTGTTTTGAAGTAAACTGTGTTTGACAATTATTCCCTGCATCTGAACCTGAAGGCCTCGGGTAGAGAGGCAGATTGACACACACATACACACGGTCTCTGTATGCCATCACTTTACCAGACACTGTATACTGTCCCGTCCCCACACACATGGTCTTCGTGCACCGTCCCGTCCCCATGCACACGGTCTCCGCGTACCGTACCGTCACCACGCACACGGTCTCCGCGTACTGTCCCGTCACCACGCACACGGTATACCGTCCAGTCACCACACGCACAGTCTCCGTATACCGTCCCGTCACCAAGCACATGATCTCTGTATACCGTCCCCTGACCACACACACAGTCTCTGTATACCGTCCAGTCACTACACACACGGTCTCTGTATACCATCCCGTCAGCACCTGCACAGACTGCCTGAACACAACTGGCTGTCACTCTGTATAGATACACACACACATACACAAACAGACTCTGATTCCCATCCCATTAGAATGGACCCACACGCAGACTCTGTATACTGTCCTGTCACCACGCACTCAGAATCTCTTTAAAGCGTCCTGTCACCACACACACACACTCTGTATATTAGCATGCATACAGACTGTCTGAACACACCTGTCACTATGTACAGACACACACACACGGTCTCTGTACACCGTCCCGTCAGCACCCACACAGACTGTCTGCACACACCTGGCTGTCACTATGTACAGACACACATAGACGACCCGCAGATTCACTCACTTGGTCGGGCTGCCAAACGCCATGTTGTCCTCCTGCAAGGAGAAATGGTGAGGGGTGAGTGCGATCCCACACCGGGACCCCGAGCCGAGGACTGAACGCACGAACAAGTACGGCCAAGCTGGATCCCCCACAGATACTCACAGAGACATAGTAGGGTCCTGCAAAGTCACGGATGATGCCAGAGAGAGTGCAGATTCCCATGTGCCCAATAAAGGGGAAGATCCAACTGTGGACAGGAATGAGCAGACAGTGAGTAAGGTAGGGGGAGGGGAGGAGGGAGCTGAGGAGGAGATGCGAGTGGTCAGAGAGGAGTGCAGGTCGTGTTAGGGGAGGCGGGTCTATTCTCTGGTCGTTCTCACGACATCATGGGACTGGGGGGTGGGGTGGTCTGGTAGGGTTGGGAAGTGGGATTAGGATTCGGGGGAGGTGAGGTCAGCGTTTAGGGGAGGGTGGGGAGGGGCGGCATCAGGGATGGGAGGCACACTCTCAGCGATTCAGGAACAGCTTCTTACCCTCTACCATCCAATTCCTAAGTGGACTTTCAACCCACGAACACTACCTCACCATTTCTTCTATTTATGTTCTATTGCACTACGCATTATAACTTAACGAGTTAATTTACATATTTATACTTAATGTAACTCATTTTTTTCCCTGTATTTATTTATCATGCATTGTATGGTAATGATTGCATAGAGGTAACAAATTTATTAAACATGATTCTGTTTGGCACTGAAGCCGCTCAACAATGCAGGTTTAAAGGGGGGTTGAGTGGGGTCAGGGTTTAAAGGGGGGTTGAGTGGGGTCAGGGTTTAAAGGGGGGTTGAGTGGGGTCAGGGTTTAAAGGGGGGTTGAGAGTGGGGTCAGGGTCTAAGGGAGGGGGCAAGAGTGGGGTCAGGGTTTAAAGGGGACGAGAGTGGGGTCAGTGTTTAAGGGAGGGGGTGAGAGTGTGGTCAGGGTTTAAGGGAGGGGGCGAGAGTAGGGTCAGGGTTTAAAGGGGATGAGAGTGGGGTCAGGGTTTAAAGGGGATGAGAGTGGGGTCAGTGTTTAAGGGAGGGGGCGAGTGGGATTAGTGTTTAAGGGAGGGGGTGAGAGTGGGAGAGAGGGGTCAGGGTCTAAGGGAGGGGGCGAGAGTGGGGTCAGGGTTTAAAGGGGACGAGAGTGGGGTCAGTGTTTAAGGGAGGGGGCGAGAATGGGGTCAGTGTTTAAGGGAGGGGGCGAGAGTGGGGTCAGGGTTTAAAGGAGGTGAGAGTGGGGTCAGAGTTTAAAGGGATGAGAGTGGGGTCAGGGTTTAAAGGGGATGAGAGTGGGGTCAGGGTTTAAAGGGGATGAGAGTGGGGTCAGGGTTTAAAGGGGATGAGAGTGGGGTCAGGGTTTAAAGGGGATGAGAGTGGGGTCAGGGTTTAAAGGGGATGAGAGTGGGGTCAGGGTTTAAAGGGGATGAGAGTGGGGTCAGTGTTTAAGGGAGGGGGTGAGAGTGGGGTCAGTTTAAGGGAGGGGGTGAGAGTGGGGTCAGTGTTTAAGGGAGGGGTGAGAGTGGGGTCAGTGTTTAAGGGAGGGGTGAGAGTGGGGTCAGGGTTTAAGGGAGGGGGCGAGTGGGGTCAGTGTTTAAGGGAGGGGTGAGAGTGGGGTCAGTGTTTAAGGGAGGGGTGAGAGTGGGGTCAGTGTTTAAGGGAGGGGTGAGAGTGGGGTCAGGGTTTAAGGGAGGGGTGAGAGTGGGGTCAGGGTTTAAGGGAGGGGGCGAGTGGGGTCAGTGTTTAAGGGAGGGGTGAGAGTGGGGTCAGGGTTTAAGGGAGGGGCGAGAGGGGTCAGTGTTTAAGGGAGGGGTGAGAGTGGGGTCAGGTTTTAAGGGGAGGTCGGGGGGTCAGGGTCTGGACTGAGGTGAGAAGTTGAGTTGAAGCTGCTCCTGGTGACAGCGCGGGTCGGACAGGGGACAGGGGGCAGGGCTGGGGCGAGCCGAGACCGGGACGGGGCCCGGGCCCAGGAGCGATTGGCACTCACGACAGCACGGGAATGGGCGTCCACACCACGCTGTGCGGGAACCGCTGCCGCTCCGGGTCCGGCTCCATCCGCTTCATCGCCGCCGCCGCCGCCCACCGCGCCCCACTTCCGGGTCACGGCTGCCCCACTTCCGGGTGAACCATGTCACGTCCGGCTCGGCTCGGCAGCGTGGAGACCTGGTGAGCGAGTGAGGGAGGTAAGTCAGGGAGGGAGATTGTTAATGAGGGACGGAGGGAGGTGATAGGGAGGGAAATCATTAACGTGTGAAGGAGGGAGGTGATAGGGAATGAGGGTGAGTAAAGAAAAGGAAGGAGTGCTTAAAAGTGGGGAGAGAGTGAGGTGTGGGGTGGAAGGAGGGTCGTGTTCATGTGAAAGAGCTGAGGTGGTGGAGTGTGGGAAGAGATAGATAATTAATTGATCCCAAAGGATATTAAAGTGTCACAGCAGTGTTACAAGTGCACAGGTATAAATATTAGATGTGAAGTGCAAAAGAGTGAAAAAAGCTACCTTAAACAGTCGAACAGGAGGGACGGAGTAATCGCTTCTCTGGCTATAGATTGACTCATTATGGAGCCTAATGGCCGAGGGTAAGAATTATTGCGCTCTTTGTCTCGTTGTCACGGTCTATCACTGAAAGTGTTCTCTCTGTTCAGCCAAAGTAGCATGCTGAGGGTGAGAAACATTGTCCAGAATTGTCAGCATTTTCCGTTGGGTCCTTTGTTCTACCACAGCCTCCAGTGTGTCTAGTTTGACTCCTATTACTGAGCCAGACTCTCCAATCAAATGCCTGTTGGCATCACCCGTGTTGATGCCATTGCCCCAGCACACCACCGCATAGAAGATTGTACTGGTGACACCAGACTGGTAGAACATGTAAAGGAGAGGCCTGCATCCTCCAAAGGACCTCAGTCTCCTCAGGAAATAGAGGCGACTCTGGCTCTTCTTGTACCAATCCTCTGTGTTCGGTTCCACTCATCAGTCATCCTGGTAGTGGAGGAGGAATGCAGGTATGTGAGCAAGAGGAGGGAATGAGGGAGAGGAGCAAGAGAAGGGGGGGAGAGGTGTGTGTGGTGTTTAGGAAAAAGTTCAGAGGGATTTTGGGCAAATGCTGGTAAATGGGATTGGATGGGAGTCTAGGCTAGCATTGAAGAGTGGGGCAGAAGGGGCTGTTTCAATGCTGCACGAGACTGTTGACTGTTCCTTCTCATTCCCAACCCTCCAACCATCTACACTAATCTCACAGTGGCACTTTCTCAAAAATTCTCCCCTTTTAGTCAGAGGGTGGCGTATCTGTGGAAGTCATTACACAGGTAGCAGTGGAGGGCAAGTCATTGGGTATAGTATTTAAAGGGGGGACTGGTAGATTCGTAATTCAGAAGGGTGGCAAAGATTTGGAATGAAAGGATTACCGTATGAGGACCATCTGGCAGTTCTTGGGGTGTATTCCCTGGTGTTCAGGAGAATGAGGGAGTACCTCATCGAAACATTCTGAATGTTAAAAATCCTGAACAGATTAGATATGGCAAGGTAGGGGAGTGTAGGACAAGAGGGCACGACTTCGGGATTGAAGGACGTCCTTTTAGAACTGAGATGCGGAGAAATTACTTGAGTCACAGTAAATCTGTGGAATTTGTTGCCACCAGTGGCTGTGGAGGCCAAGTCACTGGGTGCATTTAAGGCAAAGATAGATAGGTTCTTGATTTGTCAGAGCATCAGAGGAAAAGGCAGGGGATTGGGGACGACTGGAAGAATTGGATCAGCCCATGACTGAATGGCGGAGCAGACTCGATGAACGGCCTACTTCTGCTCCTGTATGTTATGGTCTGACGACGGGCAGAAGGCAGGAGAATGGGGCTGAGGGGGCAAATAAAGCAGCTCAAATTGATAATGCCTCATGGTCTGATATTGTCATTAACTCCTCGCTAATTCTCCCAATCTAGTAACGGGGGTGGGGAGGAGGATATTTACGGTCACCATTTCACCCCCCCCCCCCCACACACACACACACACACTCCGCATATCTGTGGGCAATGAGGAAATCGGAGCACCGGGGGAGGGGGAACCCCATGCAATCATAGGAGGAGCGGTTAGACTCTGCTTAGGCAGGGCCCGCGGGTCAGATTTTAAGCTGAGAGTGAGCGTCAGTCCGAGGTCGACATGGTTAATGTGATGCTTTACAGCCATCTTGTGCGTTCTCTCGCTGTGACCACATTGGCTTGCTCCGGTCTCCCCCCCAGTAAATCCGGCTCGGAGGGCCAGTCGGGTCTTCCTCGCCTCCGTGTTGGCTGGTGAGCGGGACCTCACTGTCGGCCAATCTGGTGGAGCGTGCTGAGGCCGAGGAAGAGGGACTTTAGAACGCTTTAGATGGATGGACAAGTCCCCGGGTTTGGACGGGGAGGTGGGTGGGGGAGATTGCTGTGCCTTTTCCAGCGACCCTTGCACCCTCACTGGCCTGGCCACAGGGGTCATTGAAGGGTGGTAAATGCCCATCCTTTGGTCAGGAAAGGTAACATGGAGAGCCCTGGGAATTAGACACCAGTCAGAGCCGAGCCAGCGGTGGGCAAACTGTTGGCGAGGATTCTTAGAGAGGGCAGTGGTTGGCCTCCATCTGTCTCGTGTCCATCACAAGCCTGGGCAGACGGTACGGAGATCCCGAGAGAGGGCAGACGGAGCTCAGTACAGATGAAGCGTCAATCCAGTCGAACTGGAGGGCAGAATACAGGCTGGAGGGACAGAGGGTTCCTGGGAGGCAGGGTGAATTGATGGGCTTGTTATGATGCATGGAACGTTTGCCTTTTTGTAAGTTGGGAAACGTCGTTCGAGAGCCGCAAAGTAATGTTGCAGCTCTGTAAAACGGTGGTTATGCCACACTTAAGAGAGGGAGCCTGTGGTCTGCCGAATTAACGGGCGAACAAGTCGTCTTTGGGGGTACTGGAAGTCTGTGTCTTTATTGATGCACCTTTGAGTGCCCGGTGGGGGCACTTTTGCTTTTTGTTGTGGGGGGAGTGTCGTTGCCTTGCTGCTGCTTGTGCATGGGAGGAGGGAGCTGGTGGGGGGAGCTTTGGGGTTCGAACGTTTAACGGTCATTCGTTCTTTGGGGGACTGCTCTGTTTTCATGGATGCTTGCCATGCAAAAGAATTTGGGGCTGTATATCACATACGTTCCTCTGACACTGAATGCTCCTACTGAGACGCAGAATATTGTGTTCTCTGCTGGTCACCTGACGACGGGAGGGATGTGGAACCTGTGGGGCAAGTGCAGGGGTTTGCCAGGAGTGCTGCCTGGATTAGAGACTGCGCCTGGTGAGGAAAGGTTGAGTGACGGGAGGGATGTGGAACCTGTGGGGCAATAAAGTGCTGGGATTTGCCAGGAGTGCTGCCTGGATTAGAGACTGCGTCTGGTGAGGAAATTTGAGTGAGCTGGGGCTGTTCTCTTTCAAGTGGATGGGGATGAGTGGCGATAGACATCGTTGGCAGCTCGAGCGCCTTTCCTCGGGCAGAAATAGCTCATTCTTGGAGGGGTTAATGTTTGAGGTGTTTGGCGACAAGAGGGAGGTTTTGTTTTAACACAGATGGTGGTGAGTGTGCTGCCGAGTGCGGTGATAGAGGCAGCTATGTTAGGGAAATGTAAGAGAGACCGAGACGGATGCAAGAAGCACCTGGGGTCATGTAGGAGGGAAGCGTTAGGTCCAGCTTGGTGTAGTTTTATATTATTTTGAGGTCGCCGTCATCATCATCGATCACAGGTTCTGTTACAGTGTTGGCAGGTGTAGCTGGTGGGGCCTCCCTCCCTCCCCCCCCGTGTGTTGGAGCCGCTGGGTCTCAGCGGCCTGGCAGTGTTATTCGAGCTGTTGGGCCATGGCAGGATCAGACTAGATGGGCTGAATGGCCTCCCCCCCCCCCCCCCCCCCCCCCAATCTCCCAGTCTTGTTTGGGACGAGGCGTAAAGAGTGAAGACGAATCGAGAAGGTAGCTGGGATTCTGTTCATTGATGCGGGGTGGAAATGTTTCCCTACCGGGGCAGGCGTTGGGCAAGATGTCACAGCTGCTCAGCCCGAACCACCCCACCGATCGTGGCCACGTCAAGCCGTGGGAACAGGGATGGTTGTACGAGCATCCTGGTTGTGCAATCGCTGACGCCAGGCAGATGATCTCTGATGGGTGTTGATAATGACTGGGGGGTGTGGGGTCACCCGTCTTGCGAAGCAGAGCATCGGAAGCCACTTCCGTACAGAGTCTGTCCCCTCGTGGACTGCCCTTCTCCAGCTTTCTGCGTCCCGTGCAACTTCCTCCCTGGTTAAATTAATACCGCCCTCGCCCGCTTTCCCTACCCTCCAGGAGTGCGCCTTGCACCCGTGAGTGGGCGGGCCGACCGGGGGTTGTCCAGGGAGTCGGGCACGTCGCGGGTCACGGTGCTGGCTGCCGGGGTGCCGGAGCTGTACGTCTGCTCCTGCGGCTGGCTCTCCGGATTCTTTGGGGGGCTTGGAGAAACGGCACTGCGGCCGGCCCTTCTGGCCTGGTGAGCCCAGTCGTGCCCACAAGCCAAGCGGCCCGTGCGTCTGCACCCGGAGGGGGCCCGTGCGGGTTGCTGGTGCCGGCTTGGCGTTACGCGAACCGCCTGTCACCCAGGAGTCAGGGTGGAGGCTGCATCATGGGCTTGAGGACCCGAGCTATTTGACATTCCTTCCCATGCATATTTATCCTCTAGTTCCCATTGGCTGCTGGCTGATTACAGTCATATTGAAGGTATGTATTCCATAGTCGTGCCTCTAGTTTTTGTTGGCTGTCGGGGGCCGATAACAATCCCAGCAAGGGAATGTGTTCCATATTTATTCCTCTAGTTCCCATTAGCTGTCGGCTGATCACAGTTCCAGTGAGGGAATGTGTTCCATATTTATGCTTCTAGCTGCTGATGGCTGTCGGCCAGTAACGTTGCTCCTCAGCTCCACTAAGATCCACGCTGGACAGTCCTGGGGCAATTTCATCTCGGACTGCCCACTGCCCGTCGTGTGCTCTTCTTCATGAGAAACGCGCCTCCTTAACTCTTTTTCCATTCCCCTACCCGCTGTATTCTCCGTTTCATACCCCTGTGGCAGTGATCCAGCAAGAGGCGAGGATGGGAAGGAGGGACGGGGCAAGGAATGGGAGAGGCTGGGTGTGGTGGTGGGGGGGGGGCACACTAATGGAGAGAGCGGGGTGGACTGAGGTCCAATCACTGAGGCTGGCAGCTGGCCACAAGTGAACGAGGCAGAGCGAGGGGTGGGGGAACCTCCGGGGCAGGCAGAGGGGTGGGGGAACCTCCGGGGCAGCCCACACTCAGAGGCGGGATCAAAAGGCCGAGGACCAGCGTTCTGCGTCGCCTCCATTTTGACGCAGGGACCTCTGTAGGAAAGGCAGGCGATGACGCTTGGAGCACGGGTGGGGTAATGGTGCTGGAGAGGCTAGTGAGACTTGGTCGCAGGAGGGGCAGGGCCAGTGGCTCAGTGCTGCAGACATTCCCTTGTAGACGTGACAGAGGAGGAGAGATTGTGGGGGTGGGTGGGCAGCCTTGCCAGTCGATTTGATGGACACTGATCAGACTGTCTGGGGCTTCAAGGATGGAAACGAGAAATATGAGAAGACTGTGTTAATGGTACATTATAGAACACCCAATGGCAGGTTTTAGAGGGGCAAATTTGTAAAGGGATTGCAGGCATTTGCACAAAACTTCGGTTTGTGATGGAAGATTTTACTTGCCGATTTACGTATTTATTTTTATTTAATTTTTTTTATCTATTATGTATTGCGATGAGATGCTGGTGCTAAGATAACAAATTTCACGGCACGTGCTGATTTAACTTTTCCCGTGTTGCTGCAATTTCTGCGCCGAAAGGATACAGGTTTGTCATGTGCGTTTGAGGAAGCTTGCTCTGTCGATAGAAGAGGTCCCGATGGGAGAGAGTGCTGTGCTGGATCTCCTGCTAGGGAACGAGTTGGGGTCGCTGACTCAAGTTTGAACAGTGGAACACTTTGGATCAGGCAATCGCTGTTCTGTTATGAGGCGAGGGCTTCTGCAGGTCAGGGTTGACTGTGGATCCGAGCTGTCCAGACGTGCAAGGCAGGGCAGTACGATATGGAGTGAAAGCTGTTGCCCATGTTGCAGGCTCCCCCTCGCCGCGCAGCTGATGAACCCAAAGGAAGAGCAGAGACTGATTTCAGTTGGCAATCAGCAGTATTGCAGGAGTTGCCAGTCAGCGTCGAACTCCACGTAGGGCTGCCTCAGGGACTCCAGCTCCTGATTTTTTTCCCTCGGGGTTTACTCCCGAAGCCTTCCCCGGGACTGGGTATAGTCGCAAGGCAGCGGAAGTTTGGGATCGGAGATTTTCTCCCAGATGAGCTGCCAATCATGGCAGGCGAGCCCCGTCTATCCGAAGCGACTGGTTTTGAGGTGCCAGTCACCCGCCTTTGCCCCTTCCCCTGTCAGTAGAGACGGTCCCACTGGGCTTCGTAGCTGAGCCACACGTGACGGCCGGGAACCTGGTTGTCATTGAGAGCGTTTAATAGGTGGAGGGAGCTTGTCTCCGTTACCACCCCCGGCTATAGCAACCTCATGGAAAAGGATAGGGTCTGGCCCTCAGGTTAGGGTTCTAAATTGGCCAGTTTTGATGGAGTTAGAAGGGATCTGACAAGTGTGGATTGGGCTAAGTTGTTTTCTAGCAAATGCGTGCTTGGCAAGTGGGAGGTCTTGAAAAGTGAAATTCTGAGAGAGCAGGGTTTGTATGTTCCTACTGGAATAAAAGGCAAGGCCTGACAGGGTTGGGGATCCTTGTTTTTTGTGGCCCTGGTTAAGGAGGAGGAGGAGGTGCGAGGCAGAGGGGAACAAATGAGGTACTGGAGGAGTATCAGGAATGCAAGAGAGCACCGAAGAGGCGGAAGGAAAGCGTGAGGTTTTTCGCATCTGCATTTAGTTGTTTAAATTGTTAGAAAGTATTCTAAAGGACTGAATATATTGAAGACTGGTTAATAGATAAAGATTGAATAAAGGGAGGACAGGAGGATGAATACCGGGCCCCGGTGGAGGACTTTGTCAAATGGTGCAGGCTGACTCATCTGCAGCTCAACATCAGTAAGACAAAGGAAATGGTGATGGACTTTAGGAAGACTCAGACTGCTCTGCTCCCTGTTACTATGGATGGTGAGGACATGGATGTGGTGAGGACCTAACAGTATTGGGGGGCGGGGGGGTGCACCTGGATGACAGATTTGAGTGGAAACCAACACAGAGGCTGGGTACAAGGGTCTGTGGTAGAACAAAGAACCCTCCAGAAATTGCAGGGAATGTCGGCAGCGAGGCTTTGTCAGGAGCTTGAAGTGAAATGGTACCTTCGCAGATTTTTACAGATGCACGGTGGAGAGGATTCTGACTGGCTGCATCCCCGCCTGGTATGGAGGGGGCCTCTGCACAGGATCAGAGAAAGCTACAGAAAGCTGCCAACTCTGACAGCTCCATCGTGGGCGCCAGCCTGCCCAGCATCCAGGGCAGCTTCAAACAGGTGGCATCCAGCATTAAGTACCCCCATCACACAGGACATTGCTACCATCAGAGAGGAGGTACAGGAGCCTGATAAGACACACTCAGCGTTTCAGGAACAGCTTCTTTCCCTCCTACGTCAGATTTCTGAACGGACAGTGAACCCATGGACACCTCCTCTGTATTCTCCTTTCCTTTCTTCATTCAATTTAATCTTCTTTTTCTGTATCTGCTCCCTGTTACTATTGAAGGTGAGGACGTATTGTGGAGGGGGTGGGGGGTGCACCTGGATGACAGATTTGAGTGGAAACCAACACCGAGGCTGGGTACAAGGGTCAGAGTCGCCTCTACCTCCTGAGGGGACTGAGGTCCTTTGGAGGATGCATGCCTCTCCTTCACGTGTTCTACCAGTCTGGTGTCACCAGTACAATCTTCCGTGCGGTGATGTGCCGGGACAACACGGGTGATGCCAACAGGCTCAATGAACTGATTAGAGAGTCTGGCTCTGTTATGGGAGTCGAACTGGACACACCAGACGCCGTGGTAAAACAAAGGACCCTACGGAAAATACTGGACAATGTTTCTCACCCTCTGCATGCCACCTTGGCTGAACAGAGGAGAACTTCTAGTAATAGACTGAGACAACTGAGCTGTTAGGTTCCATAATGAGTCAGCCTCTCACTGGGGAAGTGATGACCCCCTCCTGTTAGACTGTTGGAGGTAACTTAATTTTTACTCGTCTCCCCTTCTCCTGTAGTATTTATACCTGTGCACTGGCAATGCTACCGTGACACTGTCATTTCCTTTGGGGGTCAGTGAAGTATCTGTCGTCATTTCCAGTACACAAGTGTAAAGGAGAATGAAATAACTGTTACTCTGGATCTGAGGCAGCACAAAAAGAAAGTCCATCAGATAAAAAGGTGATTTTAAAAAAACAAAGCCACAACAGATATAGGTACATAAGCTCGGAGGTATATGTAGAGTGACACTCGGCGCAGGAACCAGGGGGTAAGTGATAAGGTAGCGGCGCTGGGCCTCGCTGCCTGAGGAAAGTAAGCGTTGTCGAATCTGGTAGCCCAGGCTGCCTCCCCTCCAACGGGAGTGGAGCAAACAGGGTGGCTGGATTCCTTCGGGCTGCCTCTCTCCGGCGGGCCGCTGACACTTTGGGCAGTTTCAGCGACCCGTGGTAGAACCCTCCTGTCCGTACCGTGCTGGGGTGCTCTCTCCGGCGCACGTGGGGAATGATCCGCAGATCTGCACTGTCCCAGCTCCCTTCCACCCCCTGGAGGCGCCCGCCAGACCCCCTGAGGGTGTGCTTGGGGACCGTCGGAGGTTGAGCAAAGCGTGCACTGTGCTCGCCATTCCGGCTGCTGTTCCGCTAGCATAAAGAGGGGCGCGAGCTCCCTTGTGATTGATATAACCATCTTGTTGACATTGAGGAAGAGGTTATTCGTTGGTGACGAGCCCCACTATCACTGCGGCACCATTGGCAGACTTGACCAAGCGACCGCGTGGGTGGGCTGGGCACACACACACACACCCAGGGTGACGGCGAGGGAGGAGCAGTCGTGCATCCTGCCTGCCTGAGGTCTGCTCGTTCGGACGCCCGGTTGTTCTGCAGTGCATTCACAGTGAAGTTCTCAGGGTATTCAGCCCCCAACCCTCTGCACATAAATGAGTATCACACACAAGCATTTCAACCTTTTTAACTGAGCGTTTCATTTGTGAATCACATGCTCCTGTTTTTTCAAAGGGCATGGAAAACTAGAAGTTCAAAACCAAATGTCAGAAATCAAAAGCGTCCATTCCCCTTCTCGTTGTTGAGTGGAACCATCTCTCACTGCTATTACGGAGAGCGGTCTTTTTTGGATAAGACTGTATTAGCTTTGCACAAGGTGGTGGAGCAAGGTTTGCCTGTTCCTGCTGGCAAAGTTGCTTATTTGGGGAGCAAGAGCGGATAGGAATCTTGACATCTTGCCAGGGATGTTTGATCGGGTTAAGGTCAGGACTCTGACTGGGCCACTCAGGGACATCAATTGTCTTCATTTGAAGCCACTCCATGGTTGCTCTGGTTGTTGTCTTGCTGAAAGATGAACTTCCTTCCCAGTTTAAGATTCCTGGCAGAGGCCAACAAGTTTTTATCCAGCAAACACGAGGAAATTTACAGATGCTGGAAATTCAAACAATGCACACAAAATGCTGGTGGAACACAGCAGGCCAGGCAGCACTGTCGATGTTTCGGGCCGAGACCCTTCGTCTGGACTAACTGAAAGGAAAGATAGTAATTCAAATCTCTCACGAAACGTCGACAGTGCTTCTCCTTATAGATGCTGCCTGGCCTGCTGTGTTCCACCAGCATTTTGTGTGTGTTGATTTTATCCAGGATCTCTCTGTATTTAGCAGCATTCATCTTCCCATCAATCCTGACCAGATATCCGGTCTCTGTTGCTGAAAATCATCTTCGTAGCATGATGCTATCTCCGCAATACTTTAAAGGAGGGATGGTGTTACCTGGCTGACTGTGCTGTATAAGATTTACACCTCAAGTACTGCTTGGTGTTGAGGCCAGAAAGTTCCACTTCAGTCTTATCTGACCACAAGACCTTCTTCCACACCTTCACAGATTCTTCAAGCCGAGACTTTGCCAAGTGTTTGCAGGCAAGGATGAGTTTATTTAACTAGGGCTTCCTCCTTGCCAGTCCGTAAATACCCTTTTTGTGCAAGGACGGACAGATTGCACAGCCACTGACTTATGCAGCTTGCTCAGAGTCACCGCTGACATCACAGTATCCTCTCTCACAAGTGCCAGTCTTCTCCAGGGAGTACATTTAGAGGGGCCGCCTGCTCTAGGCAGTGTGGCTATGGTATTTCCGCTTTTTCCTGATGGACTGCACTGAGCTTTGAGGTGTGGTCAGTGCCGTTGCGATGGTCTTGCCCCCTTCCCCAGATTTGTGCTTCTCTATTATCATTTCCCTGACTTGTCTTGACGTCTTTTTTGACTTCCTTGGTCGAAAATCGGCCTTACCATTCACCTTACAGGGGGAGGGTCTATTTATTCAGGATATCCTCCAATTTTCCACATCAGCAAATTGGGCGAGTTGTAAACGCATTGCTCCTGTGGAAAGTTGGCATAGTAACATAGGAAATCTACAGCACAATACAGGCTTATTTGGCCCACAAAGCTGTGCAGAATATGTCCTTACCTTAGGTATTACCTAGGGTTATCCATAGCCCTCAACTTTTCAGTTCCATGTATCCATCCAGGAGTCTCTTAAAAGACCCTCTTGTTTTCGCCTCCACCACTGTCACCGGTAGCCCATTCCACGCACTCACCACTCCCTGTGTAATAAAAAAAAAAACCCTGACCCCTTCTCTGAACCTACTTCCAAACACCTTAAAACTGTGCCCTCTCGTGCTAGCCATTTCAGCCCTGGAAAGAGCCTCTGATTCTCCACACGATCAATGCATCTCGTTATCTTATACACCTCTATCAGGTCACCTCTCACCCTCCGTCTCCCCAAGAAGAAAAGGCCAAGTTCACTCAACCTATTCTCATAAGGCATGTTCCCCAAACCAGGCAACGTCCTAGTAAATCTCCTCTGCACCCTTCCACATCCACATTACAGGAAGGCTTCCACATCCTTCCTGTGATAATTAGAAAGGGGGCGACTCCTTTCTCACCCTCACAATTTAGGTTTTAAATTTTTAGTTTTTGGAATTTTTCTTCTGATTTGATGCGATGCACAACATTTCATTGATTAGATCCAAAAAATTCCTGCTGTAATATATTTTAAAATTAGAAAATGAGACAGTAAACCGTGAAGATAGTTGTGGGAGCTGAATCCTCCTTGAAGGCACCGTGAGCGAGTAGTACGGGTGTGCAGAAGCAGCAATCCAGCATGAGCGTCTGCTCTCGGGCCAGGTGCCTGACAGACGTTAGAAACTTCATGGTGAGAGTCCAGAGAGGCAGGAATGAAGTTTCTGATGTGAGCCATTCGAAGTGCTTCATCGTAAACATTGCCACTGGGCATTGGTCGTTTCGTCCTGAAGGTGTCTCTGGTACAGGGCTTTTGAAGCACCCTCGGTGAATGACGTGTTGCAGGTGTCCGTGAAGGCGACATTGAGCTGTGTGAACTCAGTGCAACGGTCCTTTTTTGTTTTGGTAAAAGGAACAATAGTGCGGACTATTATCATAATGGGGAGAAGGTTCAAACATCAGAGGTATAGGGGGAATTAAGAGTCCACGTGCAAGACCATGACGGTTAATTTACAGGCTGAGTGTGGTAAAGAAGGCAAATGCAATGTTGGCATTCATTTCAAGAGGAATAGAATATAAAAGCAAGGAGATAACACTGAGTCAGGCCTCACTTGGGAGTGTAGTGAACAGATTTGGGCCCTTTATCCGAGAAGGGATGGGTTGACATTGGGGAGAGTCCAGAGGAGGTTCAGGGATGATTCTGGGAATGAAGGGGTGATGCACCATCAATAACTCTTGGAGATGGGAGGCGAATGATAGGCTTTTATTAGCAGCAACCGACCACCACACCACATGCTGGAGACTGAGGGAGGAGCAGTGCCTCCAATCGCCTTTATACAGAGGTCTGTGGGAGGAGCAGTCAGCAGAGGGGCGTGTCCAGACAGGTATATGTAGTTCACCACAAGGGGTTAACACAGGAGGAGTGTCTGGCAGCTAGGGCCTGTACTCACTGGGATTTGGAAGAATGGTGGGGGGTGGGGGGGATCTCATTGGAACCTACCGAATGTTGAAAGGAGTGGATTGGGTGGTTATGAAGAGGATGTTTCCTGTGGTGGGGGTATCCAGAACCAGAGGTCACAGACTCAAATTGAGGGCGACCATTTAGAAAAGAAGTAAGGAGGATTTTTTTTAAGCCAGAGAGTAGTGAATCTGTGGAATACTCTGCCCCAAGTCCGTGGGTATATTTAAGGCGGAAGTTGATTGCTCAAGGCATCAAAGGATATGGTGAGAAGGGAAGTGTATAGGATTGAGTGGGATCCGGAATAAGCCATGATGAAATGGCGGTGCAGACTCGGATGGGCTGAATGGCCTAATTCTACCCCTAGTTTCATGGGACGGATCAGAGTTTGTCAGTGCGGCTTGTGTGTGGTGGGTTGTATCGAACCAATCTTGTAGAGTTTTTCGAGGCGGTTACCAGGAAGTTGATGACAACAAGACATGGACTTTAGCAGGGGCTTTGACCGGGTCCCTCGTGGGGAAACTGGGAGAAAAAGGTTCCGTTGCCCGGCATTCAGGATGGGGTAAAACAGATTCAACATTGGCTTTGTGGGAGAAGCCAGGGCGAGGTAGGAGATGGTTGCCTCCGGCCAGAGGCCGCAGGGATCGATGCTGGTTGTTGTTTGTGTCAGTGAAAAGGATGATAATGTGGCCAACTGGATCAGCAAATTTGCAGGTGACACCAGGAGCTTGGGTGCAGAGGGTCTGCCACAGGATCTGGAACATCAGGAACGGGGGCCGAAGTGTACGGGTGGAATTTAAAGCACAGAAGTGTGAGGCAGTGCACTTTGTGAAGACATCAGTGAAGGACTTGCATGGTGAGGAGGGTGGGAGAACTGAAGGATCTGGGGGTACGGACCACAGTTCTGTGAAAATCGCATCTCGGAGAGACAGTGAAGAGAGCTTCTGGCGCACTGTGTTCATAAAGGAAAGAATCGAGCGTGGAATTAAACGAGAAGTCGCTGAGGCCTGATTTCCAGTCACCTCCCTACAGGAAGGAGATTGAAAGAGTGCAAGGGTGCAGCTGGGATGAGAGGACCTGAGTTTCTGGGAAAGGTTTAATCGGTCAGGACTTTACTCCCTGGAGCAGAGGAGGCGAAGGAGAGATGTGAGGGTTGCAGAGAGAGGAAATGCAAGCGGGCTCTTTTTCCACCCGGGCTGGAGCATAGATTCAGGGTGAAAGGTGAAATGTTTAAGGGGAGCATGGGGGTGGGGAGTGGCTTCGTCATTCCGGGGCCGGTGAGAGCGTGGAGCCAGTGGTTCGAGTTCAGACGGGAGGGGAAGGTGGTGGTCCAGGTGCAGGTCGATAAGACCGGGCAGAATAAAAGTTCAGTGTTTTCCAGAGGGCTGGGGAACCTGTTTCAATGCTCCCTGGCAGACTGGGGGTGGGGGTGAGTGGGGCTAGAATGATGGGCAGAAATGTGAGCATGTTTGTAGGCTGTGAGGGAAGGAGGGAGCGGGGGCAGAGAGGGAGGGAGGAGAGGGCAGAAGTGGGGAGAGGAGCGGGGGCCGCAGGGGCAGTTGCAAACCTTCTCTGCTTTCTCCCCAGCCCAGCACCGTGAGGCACAGGCTCTTCTGGAGGATGGGGCGCAAACAGGAGCCTGGCAAGAGGCCGGTCCGAGGGCCCGGCAGGAAGGCCCGCAAGCAAAGGGGGGCCGAGAGCGAGGTTCCTGCCGAGCTGCTGGAGGGTAAGCGAGGGAACGAGGGAGGTGGAGATGGGGGACAGGTGGCCATCCTGGCAGACAGCAGTGTCGCGGAGAAAGGAGGGGCACAAAGGGGGGGGGGATGGGAGCATGGGAGGGAGCAGAGAAGGGACCACAAGGGGAGAGGTGGAGAAAGCAGGAGCGGAGATGAGAGGGAGAGGGTGGGGAAAAGGGGGAGTGGAGGTGGGACTGCGGAGGCAAGGAGGGCCTTGCAGAAGGGGAGGAGAAGGTGGCAGCTGGGGGGGAGGAGGTGGAGACCAGAATGGGATGGAAGGAGGGGACGAGGCGGAAGCAGAGAAGTCGGGAGGGGGTGGAGGTGGGAAGGATAGTGAGGGTGAAACCATTCCCCCGGCCCCTGCTAACACCACCCCCTCTGCCTCCAGACCATCAGCCAGAGACACGACGCCTCAAGAGTCGCCAGAGGAAACGGTGAGAGATTGAGACAGCGACCTCCCATCCCTGTCCCTGCGGCTGTCCCCACCCCACCAGCCCCTTCAGACTGGCCCCTTCTCCTCTGACTCCCGGTGCCTTTTCCCCCTCTTCCCCAGACCCCCGGGAGCCCGTTCCCAGCTATGATCCTCTTGGCCCACAGCCCCTCCTGTATCCACCCCAGCCCCGACCGCCCCCCCCCCCCCCCACCCCCCAAGCTCCTGACCTGACGACTCGGTGCCAGCCCCGTCCAACCTTTCCAGCTGAACCTGGACAATCCGCCCTCTCCTTTCACGGCACCCGCCCTCCCGCTGCGGCTCCTGACTCTCCCTGCTCCTCCTGGCAGGGCCCTGAAACGTGCCCGTCTGTCGGCAGGGGATTCTGGGGAGCGGCCGGTTCAGGAGAAGAGGAAGCGGACTTCTGGTAAGTGCCAGGAGGTCACCCCCTCCGCAATCCACGCCTTGCTGTTCCTCCCACTGCACCCCACCTCCCTGAGGAGGTCATCTTCCCCCACGCTTGCTGTTCCTCCCACCTCCCTTCCACTCCCTGAGGAGATCATCTTCCCCCACCCCCTCCGCAATCCACACCTTGCTGTTCCTCCCACTGCACCCCACCTCCCTGAGGAGGTCATCTTCCCCCACACTTGCTGTTCCTCCCACCTCCCTTCCACTCCCTGAGGAGATCATCTTCCCCCACGCCCTCCACAATCCACACCTTGCTGTTCCTCCCACTGCACCCCACCTCCCTGAGGAGGTCATCTTCCCCCACGCTTGCTGTTCCTCCCACCTCCCTTCCACTCCCTGAGGAGATCATCTTCCCCCACCCCCTCCACAATCCACACCTTGCTGTTCCTCCCACTGCACCCCACCTCCCTGAGGAGGTCATCTTCCCCCACGCCCTCCACAATCCACACCTTGCTGTTCCTCCCACTGCACCCCACCTCCCTGAGGAGGTCATCTTCCCCCACGCCTTGCTGTTCCTCCCACCTCCCTTCCACTCCCTCATACCTTCAACCCTCCCTCTCCTGCCTGCGCTATTTTCCTCCACTTACACCCACTCACTCCCTCCCTTGCCCCTCACAGCTTATCTGCTCCTCCCCAACCCCCTTCAGTAACACCCACCATGCCTTTAGCCACCGGCATCCACCTCCCCTCAGCTGGCCTCCTTCCACTTCTCCCTCCTTACCTATCCCCTTCCTTCTGTCCCCATCATCTCCCTCTCCCCCCTCATCCCTTGACACCGCCCCCCACTCTTTTATCCCCCTCTGTGTTGTCAGCTGACGTCCCCCAGGGTTTCAGCGACGAGGACAGCCAGCGGCCCCAGCCGAGGGGGCAGAGGACGGCCCAGCAGCAGCCCGGCCAGACCGGGGCGCCCCGGCCCCGCCTGTTGTCTTTGGGCTCGGAGGAGGAGGAGGAGGATGCGCCCTCGGTATCCGACTCTGGCAGTGACCTGCCGCTTGATGACTTCGGGGTCTGCTCGGATGAGGACGAGGGGGATGAGGAGGAAGAGGGGGAGGATGAGGAGGTAAGAGCATACAGTGTGTCTGAACCGGTACTGAGAATGTGGTTGGTCACTGATTGACAATCCTGTGGCCCTTTATGGAGAGACAGAGGGCTGATCCGCAGACAAGGCAAATACTCTTGGAAAACCTACGTGCTCCGACACACTCCACCCTCCTGCGATACAGCTTCACTCTGTACTGGACCCCAGGAAAGTGAGATCGAATGTCATTGGGAGAGATTCACTCTGTGTCTGACCCCGGGAGTGTGTGATGGGACGGTGTGGAGGGAGATTCACTCTGTATCTGACCCCGGGAGTGTGTGATGGGATGGTGTGGAGGGAGATTCACTCTGTGTCTGACCCCAGGAGTGTGTGATGGGATGGTGTGGAGGGAGATTCACTCTGTGTCTGACCCCAGGAGTGTGTGATGGGACGGTGTGGAGGGAGCATCACTTTGTGTCTGACCCCGGGAGTGTGTGATGGGACGGTGTGAAGGGAGATTCACTCTGTGTCTGACCCCGGGAGTGTGTGATGGGACGGTGTGGAGGGAGATTCACTCTGTGTCTGACCCCGGGTGTGTGTGATGGGATGGTGTGGAGGGAGATTCACTCTGTGTCTGACCCCGGGATTGTGTGATGGGACAGTGTGGAGGGAGATTCACTTTGTGTCTGACCCCGGGAGTGTGTGATGGGACGGTGTGGAGGGAGATTCACTCTGTGTCTGACCCCGGGTGTGTGTGATGGGATGGTGTGGAGGGAGATTCACTCTGTGTCTGACCCCGGGAGTGTGTGATGGGACGGTGTGGAGGGAGCTTCACTTTGTGTCTGACCCCAGGAGTGTGTAATGGGATGGTGTGGAGGGAGCTTCACTTTGTGTCTGACCCCGGGAGTGTGTGATGGGACAGTGTGGAGGGAGATTCTCTCTGTGTCTGACCCCGGGAGTGTGTGATGGGACGGTGTGGAGGGAGATTCACTCTGTGTCTGACCCCGGGAGTGTGTGATGGGACGGTGTGGAGGGAGATTCACTCTGTGTCTGACCCCGGGAGTGTGTGATGGGACGGTGTGGAGGGAGATTCACTCTGTGTCTGACCCCGGGAGTGTGTGATGGGATGGAGTGGAGGGAGATTCACTCTGTGTCTGACCCCGGGAGTGTGTGATGGGACGGTGTGGAGGGAGCTTCACTTTGTGTCTGACCCCAGGAGTGTGTAATGGGATGGTGTGGAGGGAGCTTCACTTTGTGTCTGACCCCGGGAGTGTGTGATGGGACAGTGTGGAGGGAGATTCTCTCTGTGTCTGACCCTGGGAGTGTGTGATGGGACGGTGTGGAGGGAGATTCACTCTGTGTCTGACCCCGGGAGTGTGTGATGGGACGGTGTGGAGGGAGATTCACTCTGTGTGTGACCCCGGGAGTGTGTGATGGGACGGTGTGGAGGGAGATTCACTCTGTGTCTGACCCCGGGAGTGTGTGATGGGATGGAGTGGAGGGAGATTCACTCTGTGTCTGACCGGGTGAGTGTGAGATGGGACGGTGTGGAGGGAGATTCACTGTATGTCTGACCCCGGGAGAGTGTGATGGGACGGTGTGGAGGGAGATTCACTCTGTGTCTGACCCCGGGAGTGTGTGATGGGACGGTGTGGAGGGAGATTCACTCTGTGTCTGACCCCGGGAGTGTGTGATGGGATGGAGTGGAGGGAGATTCACTCTGTGTCTGACCCCGGGAGTGTGTGATGGGACGGTGTGGAGGGAGCTTCACTTTGTGTCTGACCCCAGGAGTGTGTAATGGGATGGTGTGGAGGGAGCTTCACTTTGTGTCTGACCCCGGGAGTGTGTGATGGGACAGTGTGGAGGGAGATTCTCTCTGTGTCTGACCCCGGGAGTGTGTGATGGGACGGTGTGGAGGGAGATTCACTCTGTGTCTGACCCCGGGAGTGTGTGATGGGACGGTGTGGAGGGAGATTCACTCTGTGTCTGACCCCGGGAGTGTGTGATGGGACGGTGTGGAGGGAGATTCACTCTGTGTCTGACCCCGGGAGTGTGTGATGGGATGGAGTGGAGGGAGATTCACTCTGTGTCTGACCGGGTGAGTGTGAGATGGGACGGTGTGGAGGGAGATTCACTGTATGTCTGACCCCGGGAGAGTGTGATGGGACGGTGTGGAGGGAGATTCACTCTGTGTCTGACCCCGGGAGTGTGTGATGGGACGGTGTGGAGGGAGCTTCACTCCGTGTCTGACCCCGGGAGTGTGTGATGGGATGGAGTGGAGGGACATTCACTCTGTGTCTGACCGGGTGAGTGTGAGATGGGACGGTGTGGAGGGAGATTCACTGTATGCCTGACCCCGGGAGAGTGTGATGGGACGGTGTGGAGGGAGATTCACTCTGTTTCTGACCCCGGGAGTGTGTGATGGGACGGTGTGGAGGGAGCTTCACTCCGTGTCTGACCCCGGGAGTGTGTGATGGGATTGAGTGGAGGGAGATTCACTCTGTGTCTGGTCCCGGGAGTGTGTGATGGGATAGAGTGGAGGGAGATTCACTCTGTGTCTGACCCCGGGAGTGTGTGATGGGACAGTGTGGAGGGAGATTCACTCTGTGTCTGACCCCGGGAGTGTGTGATGGGACGGTGTGGAGGGAGATTCACTCTGTGTCTGACCCCGGGAGTGTGTGATGGGACGGTGTGGAGGGAGATTCACTCTGTGTCTGACCCCGGGAGTGTGTGATGGGACGGTGTGGTGGGAGATTCACTGTGTGTCTGACCCCGGGAGTGTGTGATGGGACGGTGTGGAGTTAGATTCACTCTGTGTCTGACCCCGGGAGTGTGTGATGGGACGGTGTGGAGGGAGATTCACTCTGTATCTGACCCCAGGAGTGTGTGATGGGACGGTGTGGAGGGAGATTCATTCTGTGTCTGACCCCGGGAGTGTGTGATGGGACGGTGTGGAGGGAGATTCACTCTGTGTCTGACCCTGGGAGTGTGTGATGGGATGGTGTGGAGGGAGATTCACTGTGTGTCTGACCCCGGGAGTGTGTGATGGGACGGTGTGGAGGGAGATTCACTCTGTGTCTGACCCCGGGAGTGTGTGATGGGACGGTGTGGAGGGAGATTCACTCTGTGTCTGACCCCGGGAGTGTGTGATGGGATGGTGTGGTGGGAGATTCACTGTGTGTCTGACCCCGGGAGTGTGTGATGGGACGGTGTGGAGGGAGCTTCACTCTGTGTCTGACCCCGGGAGTGTGTGATGGGACGGTGTGGAGGGAGATTCACTCTGTGTCTGACCCTGGGAGTGTGTGATGGGACGGTGTGGAGGGAGCTTTACTCTGTGTCTGACCCCGGGAGTGTGTGATGGGACGGTGTGGTGGGAGATTCACTGTGTGTCTGACCCCGGGAGTGTGTGATGGGACGGTGTGGAGTTAGATTCACTCTGTGTCTGACCCCGGGAGTGTGTGATGGGATGGTGTGGTGGGAGATTCACTGTGTGTCTGACCCCGGGAGTGTGTGATGGGACGGTGTGGAGGGAGCTTTACTCTGTGTCTGACCCCGGGAGTGTGTGATGGGACGGTGTGGAGGGAGCTTCACTCTCTGTCTGACCCCAGGAGTGTGTGATGGGACGGTGTGGAGGGAGATTCACTCTGTGTCTGACCCCGGGAGTGTGTGATGGGATGGTGTGGAGTTAGATTCACTCTGTGTCTGACCCCGGGAGTGTGTGATGGGATGGTGTGGAGTTAGATTCACACCGTGTCTGACCCCGGGAGTGTGTGGTGGGACGGTGTGGAAGGAGATTCACTCTGTGTCTGACCCCAGGAGTGTGTGATGGGACGGTGTGGAGGGAGATTCATTCTGTGTCTGACCCCGGGAGAGTGTGATGGGACGGTGTGGAGGGAGATTCACTCTGTATCTGACCCCAGGAGTGTGTGATGGGACGGTGTGGAGGGAGATTCACTCTGTGTCTGACCCCAGGAGTGTGTGATGGGACGGTGTGGAGGGAGATTCACTCTGTGTCTGACCCCGGGAGTGTGTGATGGGACGGTGTGGAGTGAGATTCACTCCGTGTCTGACCCCGGGAGTGTGTGATGGGACGGTGTGGAGGGAGATTCACTCTGTGTCTGACCGGGGGAGTGTGTGATGGGACGGTGTGGAGTGAGATTCACTCTGTGTCTGACCCTGGGAGTGTGTGATGGGACGGTGTGGAGGGAGATTCACTCTGTGTCTGACCGGGGGAGTGTGTGATGGGACGGTGTGGAGGGAGATTCACTCTGTGTCTGACCCTGGGAGAGTGTGATGGGACGGTGTGGAGGGAAATTCATTCTGTGTCTGTTCTGTAGCTTTGGGCTGTAACTGTTGCGGGGACATGAAATCTTGGGGGAGTGTGCCAGGGGTGGGGAGAGTGGCATTGCTTGTGATATCTGCCTCCCTCTTGTCCCCAGCTCTTGCCGATCGAGCGGGCTGCTGAGCGCCTGAGGAAGAAACAGAAACTAGCGCAGACTCGGTGAGTGGCTGACTGGGTGAGTGGGACGGGGACTGGAATCTGGGTGGTGTGGCGAGAGAGTTCCCCTGTATCGAAAAGAGGGACAGAGGGAGCTCCCGATCTTAGATGACTGAGGGAGCTCCACGGAGTCAGTGTCTATCGGAGATGGTGGTGAGTAAGCTCCGTCAAGTGTGGTCAAAGGCAGCTCCCTCGTGTACAGGAGTGTGGGTTTGAGGGAACTCCTGGCCTGCAGGACTGAGCAAGCACCCCTGATACAGTAGGCCCCTCGAGTGCTCTCTCGATGTACGGCTGAGGGACCATAGAACCACGGAACATTACAGCACAGAAACAGGCCTTTTGGCCCTTCTTGCCTGCACCAAACCATTTTTCTGCCTAGTCCCACTGACCTGCACCTGGCCCATATCCCTCCAAACCCCTCTCATCCATGTACCTGTCCCAAGTTTTTCTTAAATGTTAAAAGTGAGCCTGCATTTACCACTACATTTGGCAGCTCATTCCACACTCCTACCACTCTCTGTGTGAAGAAACCCCCCCCCCCCAATGTTCCCTTTAAACTTTTCCCCTTTCATCCTTAACCCATGACCTTTTTTTTCTCCCCTGGCCTCAGTGGAAAAAGCCTGCTTGTATTCACTCGATCTATACCCGTCATAATTTTATTCACCTCTATCAAGTCATACAAAGTAAATGACAGGATACTTGGTAGTGTGGAGGAGCAGAGGGATCTGGGGGTACATGACCGCGGATCCCTGAAAGTTGCCTCACAGGTAGATAGGGTAGTTAAGAAAGCTTATGTGTTAGCTTTCATATGTCGAGGGATAGAGTTTAAGAGGCGCGATGTAATGATGCAGCTCTATAAAACTCTAGTTAGGCCACACTTGGAGTACTGTGTCCAGTTCTGGTCGCCTCAGTATAGGAAGGATGTGGAAGCATTGGAAAGGGTACAGAGGAGATTTACCAGGATGCTGCCTGGTTTAGAGAGTATGGAGTATGATCAGAGATTAAGGGAGCTAGGGCTTTACTCTTTGGAGAGAAGGAGGATGAGAGGAGACATGATAGAGGTGTACAAGATATTAAGAGGAATAGACAGAGTGGACAGCCAGCGCCTCTTCTCCAGGGCACCACTGCTCAGTACAAGAGGACATGGCTTTAAGTTAAGGGGAGGGAGTTCAAAGGGGATATTAAAGGAAGGTTTTTCACTCAGAGTGGTTGGTGCGTGGATTGCACTGCCTGAATCAGTGATGGAGACAGATACACTAGTGAAGTTTAAGAGATTGCTAGACAGGTATATGGAAGAATTTAAGATGGGGGGTTATATGAGAGGCAGGGTTTGAGGGTCAGCACAACATTGTGGGCTGAAGGGCCTGTAATGTGCTGTACTATTCTATGTTCTAAGTCTCCCCTCGTTCTTCTATACTTCAGGGAATAAAGCCCTAACCTATTCAAACTTTCTCTGTAACTCAGTTTCTCAAGTCCTGGCAACATCTTTCAACCTTATTATTATCCTTCCTGTAATTCGGTGACCAAATTAGGGACCTTGAGGGTCTTCGATCTCCTCGCATGGGGATGGGGGTGACTGAAGGGGCTCCCTGCATGTGGGGACGGGGGCCTGCGGGAGCTCTCCTCTCGGGGGCCTGAGGGACGTACACTGCCAGGAGAGATGGGCAGCTTGCTGAATGCAGGAGCAATGGTCCGACGGTGCTCCATCTCCATCCCCCCCTGCCCCCGCACGGCGAGGGGAGGCAGGTGTGTGGGAGAGCTCCCTGGTAGGTTGGCATAATGACTCAGACGGATGAATCTGTTCCAGGCCAGTCAAAGAGGATGGAGGGACAGCGGAGGAGGAGGAGGAGGAGGTGCAGATCAACGTGGCAGAGGTCGAGAGGTTCACACTGCCGAGTGGGCAGGAGATTGCCCGGGAAGATATCCTTTCTGTTTTGTGTGTGTGTGTGGTGATCCGCGAGGGTCTTGTAGAGCGACACACCTCAGAAACGTGCTGATCCGTGGCGGCCAAGATCCCCGTCGAAGCAAGTCTTTATTCTGAGGCCGTGCCCTCGGGTGGCAGAAATTCCCTCCCTCCCGTGTCTGTTCTACCCCTGCGACTTCCATCCTGGCAGCTTTCAATGAGATTCCACCCCCAGCACCCCCCACCACCCTCCCAGGCGTGTGTTCGTCCTCGGGATCGTTCCCGCCAGCTGTCCCCGTCGCCGGCTCATCGTTCCTTGGATCGGGGGGGGGGGGGGGGCCAAGGCTGCGTCTGCAGGTGCTTTCCAGTTCAGTGTCGAACTGGCCCCCGTTGACCAGACTCCGGCTTGGGCTTGTGCCTCGTCCCTCGAAACCCTTTGCTACCCCGTGCACCCGAAACGCCGACTGTCCACTCGTCTCCGTCAACAGTGTCTGCGGAGTTCCTCCAGTGGTTTGTCAGTGCCTTCAGGGTCAGTGTCACTGGCGTGTGCTGTGAAATGGATCATTTTGCAGCAGCACTCCTCTGCAATATGTAAGCAAGACCATGAGCATGTAGATAGATGGACAGATACTTTGTTGATCCCAAAGGAAATTGCAGTGTCACAGTAGCATTACGTGCACATATTTATAAATATTAGAAGTGAAGTAAGAAAGAGTAAAAATTAAGTTACCTCATACAGTCAAACAGAAGGGGAGTCATCACTTCCCCAGTGAGAGGCTGACTCATTATGGACCCTAATGGCTGAGGGTAAGACTGACCTCATATTGTGCTCTTTGGAGCAGCACAGTTGTCTCAGTCTATTACTAGAAGTTCTCCTCTGTTCAGCCAAGGTGGCATGCAGAGGGTGAGAAACATTGTCCAGTATTTTCCGTAGGGTCCTTTGTTTTACCACGGCGTCTGGTGTGTCCAGTTCGACTCCCATAACAGAGCCAGACTCTCTAATCAGTTCATTGAGCCTGTTGGCATCAACCGTGTTGTCCCGGCACATCACCGCACGGAAGATTGGACTGATGACACCAGACTGGTAGAACACGTGAAGGAAAGGCATGCATCCTCCAAAGGACCTCAGTCCCCTCAGGAGGTAGAGGCGACTCTGACCCTTGTACCCAGCCTCGGTGTTGGTTTCCACTCGTCTGTCATCCAGGTGCACCCCCCACCCCCTCCACAATACGTCCTCACCTTCAATAGTAACAGGGAGCAGATACAGAAAAAGAAGATTAAATTGAATGAAGAAAGGAAAGGAGAATACAGAGGAGGTGTCCATGGGTTCACTGTCCGTTCAGAAATCTGACGTAGGAGGGAAAGAAGCAGTTCCTGAAACGCTGAGTGTGTCTTATCAGGCTCCTGTACCTCCTCGCTGATGGTAGCAATGTCCTGTGTGATGGGGGTACTTAATGCTGGATGCCACCTGTTTGAAGCTGCCCTGGATGCTGGGCAGGCTGGCGCCCACGATGGAGCTGACAGAGTTGGCAGCTTTCTGTAGCTTTCTCTGATCCTGTGCAGAGGCCCCCTCCATACCAGGCGGGGATGCAGCCAGTCAGAATCCTCTCCACCGTGCATCTGTAAAAATCTGCGAAGGTACCATTTCACTTCAAGCTCCTGACAAAGCCTCGCTGCCGACATTCCCTGCAATTTCTTTTTAAATGGCTGCACGGACTGATGGGCAGGAAATTTTTTTTGCAACGGCCCACTTCCTGTGTGGTGCTTTAACAAAGCGCTTTACAATCCCTTCTAGAAATAATTGCATTTCAAGGTTGCATTCGCCTTCTCGATAACCAGTTGCACTCGCAAGCTGCTAGCTCCTCTGTGGAATCTCTCCACTTTGGAGAGTCTTGTGAGGTGGGGGCGATAGGGGAGAGCTCTGTTACCCTTTCCTTCACTCCACCCTACCCAGCCAGCCCCCAGACTTGAAGCTGATCTTCCAGAGGATCCAGGACACGATGGAGGTGCTGGCGGATTTCCGCGGGAGACGGGAGGAGGGCCGCGACCGGCAGGAGTACCTGCAGGTCCTTCGCAGAGACCTGGCCGCCTACTACAGCTACAACAGCTACCTGATCGAGAAGCTGATGGAGCTGTTCCCTCTGCCGGAGGTGGGGTAGGGAGAGAGGGGGCGGGAGGATGGAAGAGGCAGGGAGAGACATGAAAGGAGGGGGACGGAGGATGGAGAAGGGAAGAAAGGGAGGGAGAAAAAGCTAGAATAGGGAGAGCAGTGAAGGGAAGGGGGTAAGAGGTGGGGTAAGAGGTAGCGGTGAGCGCAACGCTCTGCAGTCCCAGTGACCAGGGTTCAATTCCCGCCGCTGCCCGTGAGGAGTTTCCACGCTCTCCCTCCCCAAGACTGTGTGGGTTTCCTCCAGGTGCCCCTGGTCCCTCCCACAGTCCCGAGACATACCGGCTGGTAGGTTAGTTGGTCGTTGTAAATTGTTCTGTGATGAGGCGAGGGTTAAATTGGGGGGTTGCTGGATGGTTAAGATAAAGAGAACGGGAGAGGGGAGAGAGAGGGAGGAGGGAACAGCCCTCGCCCTCCTGTGACCGTGACCCCCTTCTCCTCCCTTCGCAGCTGCTGGAGTTCCTGGAGGCCAGTGAGGTTCAGCGACCCGTGACCGTCCGTACCAACACCCTGAAAACCCGCCGGCGGGACCTGGCCCAGGTGAGGGGGTGGGGGAGAGGTGGGACGTCTCGCTGTAAAGGGGACAGGCATTGGCTGGGGAGAAGGAGGGAGATACCTGGGGTGGCAGTGGGGTCGGGCAACTGGAGTCCGTGAGGCGCATGACGGTGTGGGGTCAGTCCCGGCTGCGGTGAGGTGGGGGGATATGTGGTGTCTCTCCGTGCGTGACCTCCCCCGCCCTCGCTCGACGTGAGGGACAGTGTGCGCGGGGAGGGTGGAGTGACTGGGACTGGCTGACCGCCTCTTCTCTGCACAGGCGCTGATCAACCGCGGGGTGAACCTGGACCCACTGGGCAAGTGGTCAAAGACTGGCCTGGTCATCTTCGACTCTGCCGTGCCCATCGGTGAGTTCAGGGGCGAACGAGGTTCTGTCTGTCTCC
This sequence comes from Hypanus sabinus, assembly GCF_030144855.1. Classification (NCBI taxonomy): domain Eukaryota; kingdom Metazoa; phylum Chordata; class Chondrichthyes; order Myliobatiformes; family Dasyatidae; genus Hypanus; species Hypanus sabinus. Next base: position 2,963,549 of record NC_082737.1, on the reverse strand, counting down.
CACCCTCTCTCGCCATCATTGCTCCCTGTCTACCCTCCCTTCCCCCTTTTCCACCCTCATCCTCTTGCCCCCTGACCTATCTGATCTGGATTCCTGCTGCCTTCCCACCCCTCCCATTCCATCCCCTCCTGTTCCCTCCCCGCCTCCACCTCGAACTCTCTGACCCTGTGTCCTGTCCCCAGGAGCCACCCCCGAGTACCTTGCGGGCCACTACATGCTCCAGGGTGCCTCCAGCCTGCTGCCGGTGATGGCCCTCGCCCCTCAGGAGGGAGAGATGCTCCTCGACATGAGCTGCGCCCCAGGGGGGAAGACTACCTACTGTGGTGAGTGGGGAGCGGGGAGCACGAGGTCGAGCTGAGGGGCGGGGGGGTCATCTTGGGTACAGGGAGGTGGGGCATAGGAGAGGCAGAAAGGGAGGAGAGTGACGGATGGGGTGCGGAGAAGGGGCAGAGAGAGTCGAGGTGGAAGTGTGCAAGGAAGGGGAAGAGGATGGGGAGAGGTGCAGTGGATATGGAGTGTGCAGAGAAGGGGGCCAACGGAGAGCGGCAGTTGGGGCTCAGAGAGGGAGCAGAATGGAGACTGGCAGGGGATGAGCAGGGAGCGGAGAGGTGGGGAGAAGGGAGGTAAGGGCAACTGAGGGGGCAGGGAGAGTAGACGGGGTGGACGAGGGAGGGAGAGCTGAAGGGGAGGGGGATAAGGCCAGAGGGATAGCAGTTTGTGGAGAGAATGAGGGAGTGGGAGTGGATGGGGAGATGGGAAAGGGGGCAATGGGGCAGAGAGAAGAAGTGGCAGGCGAGAGGTAGAAGAAAAGGCAGAGAGGAAAGTGAATGGGGAGCTGGAGGAAAAGGAGGTGTTAGGGAAACGAGAAGAAAGAAAGGGGATAGCTCATGTGGCTCTGTTGCTTAAAAAAGGCTCAAAAAGTAAGCCGGGAAATTATAGGCCGGTAAGTTTGACATAGGTAGTAGGTAAATTATTGGAAGGAATACTAAGAGGACCTACAAGTATTTGGATAGACAGGAACTTATTAGAAACAGTCAGCATGGCTTTGTACGTGGTAGGTCATGTCCGACCAATCGTTTTTCGAGGAGGTTACCAGGAAAATGGATAAATGGAAGACAGTGGATGTTGTCTACATGGACGTCAGTAAGGCCTTTGACAAGGTCCCACATGGGAGGTTAGTTAGGAAGATTCAGTCGCTAGGTATACATGGAGAGGTAGTAAATTGGATTAGACATTGGCTCACTGGAAGAAGCCAGAGAGTGGTGGTGGAGGATTGCTACTCTGAGTGGTGGCCTGTGACTAGTGGTGTGCCACAGGGATTAGTGCTGGGTCCATTGTTATTTGTCATTTATATCAGTGATCTGAATGATAATGTGGCAAATTGGATCAGCAAATTTGCTGATGATACAAAGATTGGAGGTGTAGTGGACAGTGAGGAAGGTTTTCAAAGCTTGCAGAGGGATTTTGACCAGCTGGAGGAATGGGCTGAAAAATGGCAGATGGAGTTTAATGCGGACAAGTGTGAGGTGTTGCACTTCGGAAGGTCAAACCAAGGTGGAACATACAAGGTACATGGTAGGACACTGAGGAGTGCAGTAGAAAAGTTGGATCTGGGAGTACAGACACATAATTCCCTAAAAGTGGTGTCACAAGTAAATAGGGTCGTAAAGAGAGGTTTTGGTACATTGGCCTTTATAAATCAAAGTATTGAATATAAGAGTTGGAATGTAATGGTGAGGTTGTATAAGAAATTGGTGAGACCGAATTTGGAGTATTGTGTGCAGTTTTGGTCACCTAATTACAGGAAGGATATTAATAAGGTTGAAAGAGGGCAGAGAAGGTTTACAAGGATGTTGCTGGGACTTGAGAAACTGAGTTACAGAGAAAGATTGAATAGGTTAGGACTTTATTCCCTGGAGCGTAGGAGAATGAGGGGGTGATTTGATAGAGGAGTATAAAATTATGATGGGTATAGATAGAGTGAATACAAGCAGGCTTTTTCCACTGAGGTCAGGGGAGAAAAAAACAGGTCATGGGTTAAGGGTGAAGGGGGAAAAGTTTAAAGGGAACATTGTTGGGGGCTTCTTCACGCAGAGAGTGGTGGGAGTGTGGAATGAGCTGCCAGATGAAGTGGTGAATGCGTGCTCGCTTTTGACATTTGAGAAAAACTTTGACTGGTCCATGGATGAGAGGGGTTTGGAGGGATATGGTCCAGGTGCAGGTCAGTGGGACTAGGCAGAAAAATAGTTCTGCACAGCCAGGAAGGGCCAAAAGGCCTGTTTCTGTGCTGTAATGTTCCATGGTTCTATGGGAGAGGGGTAAACTGGGGGAGAGTTGAAAGGGTAGTGGATGGAGTAACAGGGGTAAATCTGGCAGATGGGAGGGAGAGGTAGGTGGGGATGCCCTGGGCTTTGTTTCTTGGTCTGACTGTTAACTGTTGGCACGCAGCCCAGTTAATGAAGAACACGGGGGTAATTGTGGCCAACGACCCCAGCGCAGAGCGTCTGCGCAGCGTGGTGGGGAACCTTCATCGGCTCGGTGTCACCAACGCCATCGTCTCCAACTGTGACGGCAGAGACTTCCCCAAGGTACGTCCTCCACCCCCCTCCAGACCGGCCACTGCTCGGAGCAGGAGAGCCTGAGAACCATATTGACTTGACTTTATTATTTACAGGAGGATTAAAAATCTTTACGTTACATCTCTCTCTATATGTGCAATTTATAGTAAATATTATGTACCCCAGGAGTCAATATAACATAGAAATACAGTTGTCTCAGTGTGAACTAATCAGTCTGATGGCCTGGTGGAAGAAGCTGTCCCGGAGCCTGTTGGTCCTGGCTTTTATGCTGTGGTACCGTTTCCCGGATGGTAGCAGCTGGAACAGTTTGTGGTTGGGGTGACTCGGGTCCCCAATGATCCTTTGGGCCTTTTTACACACCTTTCTTTGTAAATGTCCAGAACAGTGAGAAGTTCACATCTACAGATGCGCTGGGCTGTCCACACCACTCTCTGCAGGTTCCTGCAATTGAGGGAAGGACAGTTCCCATACCAGGCAGTGATGCAGCCAGTCAGGATGCTCTCAATTGTGCCCCTGTAGAAAGTTAATCTGAATGTTAACTTTAACGTTAACATTTAACTTGTTAAAATGTTAACATTAGTGTTTAGGGCAATTTAAATGTTTTGATTGGAAAAATGCATACTGTGAATATCTGGAAAGAAAACAAAAAAAATCACAGGCTTTTGATTTTATTTATTGAAGTGTGTCATGAAATACGGTACTGCAAAGAAAATCTTTTGTATTTCTCCTCTGTTTGTAACACCGTCCAGCTTAATTTCGCATCCAGATGAAAGATTCATCTAAATCCTCATCAGTTCATCCAAAGGTCCCACTTTTCGACTATTTCTGGATTTACATTTGATTAAGTTTACGAAACCAAATCCGCATTCACAGTTAGCACTGGGAGCTTGAAAATTTCCAATGATGTCAGCAAAAATTGTCAGTTCTTCCTACTCTGAGCCTCTTGGTGCATATTTCAAATATCAGTGGCCGTTTCAATCGAACCAGTCTTAGCTTTCTCAGAAAGGACATTCTTTAACATTCACAGTGTTGCTGCCACCTTTTTGAGGCTTGTCGTAGGTCGCAATGGTAGCTGAGTGTTATTTTGCCAGTCGTGCAGCATTCTTGTTTACAAACTCAGAATCGGTTGTGTTTTCAACAGCAGCAGGGTCGAAACCTTGCCATTCTCTGATCCCATCTAATTCAGGAAATCTATTACCCAAGTGATTACATGCACGCGGAACAGTATCGGTGCCAGAACTAACAGATGCAATTGGCTCTTTCACCTTGTCACTCCAACAAACTGTATCGCCGAGATACTGTGACCGTAACTTGTTAAATTTTGCTTCTGCATATTGCAGCGTTTCAATTGGAGTCAGACAGCTTTTCAGAAGGAATTTTCAGAGATGCCGGGTCTAGATGGGTCATATTCTTCATGGAGGTCGGTCAGCAGTGGGATGCCTCAGGGATCTGTTCTGGGACCTTTACTCTACTTGTTTTTTATAAATGACCTGGAAGAGGAAGTGGAGGGATGGGTTAGTAAATTTGCGGATGACACAAAGGTTGGAGGTGTTGTGGATAGTGAGGAGGGCTGTCAGAGGCCTGTAGGTTTTCTATGTTTCTATGCCTTTCTAAAACAACTTACAGTAAAGTTAATGTTACTCGATCAGGTGGTGTAGTCAAAATCTTCGGGCAGTAGCTGCTGATTGGATCGTAGCATTCATTAATTCAATTTTTTTGCTAAATATGAAAGAGGATGTCAGAAGTGGTTCCATTCCGATATGTCCATCCATGTCCATACTGTCGCGATGAGGCCACGCTCAGGCTGGAGGAGCAACATCTTATATACTGGCTGGGTAGCCTTCAACCTGATGGTATGAACATCAATTTCTGGAACCCAGTAATACCATCCCCATTTCCCTCTCTCACCTTTCCTCTTACCTGCCCATCACCTCCATCTGCTGCTCCTCCCCCCCTTTCTTTGTTCCATGGCCTTCTGTCCTCTCCTATTAAATTCCCCCTTCTACACCCCTGTATCTCTTTCACCAATCAACCTCCCAACTCTTTGCTTCACCCCTCCCTCCCTCTCCCGGTTTCACCAATTACTTTGTGGTTCTTCCTTCCCCCCTCCCCGCACATTCTAACTCTGACTCCTCATCTTCTTTTCTCCGGTCCTGACAAAGGGTCTCGGCCCAAAACGTCGACTGCACTCTTTTTCATGGATGCTGCCTGGCCTGCTGAGTTAATCCAGCATTTTCTGTGTGTTGCAAGGAAGTAATAGACCAGTTAATCTGACCTGAATGGTTGGGAAGGTGTTGGGATCGGTCGTTAAGGATGCAGTACCGGGCATACTTGGAGGCACACGATAAAGTAGGCCGTAGTCAGCACGGTTTTCTCAAGGGAAAATCTTTTCTGACAAACCTGTTGGAATTCTTTGAAGAAATAACAAGCAGGACAGACACACAGGAGAATTGGTGGATGTTGTGTACTTAGATTTTCAGAAGGCCTTTGACAAGGTGCCACACAGAGAAAGATAGAAAATGTACAGGCCCTTCAGTCCACAAAGCTGTGCCAAACGTCTCCTTACCTTAGAACTACCTAGGCTTTACCCATAGCCCTCTATTTTTCTAGGCTCCATTTAGCCACCCTAAAAGACCCTATTGTTTCCGCTTCCACCACTGCCGCCAGCAGCCCATTCCACCTCTATCAAGTCACCTCTCATCCCCCATCGATCCAAGGAGAAAAGGCCGAGTTCACTCAACCTATTCTCATAAGGCATACTCCCCATTCCAGGCAACATCCTTGTAAATCTCCTCTGCACCCTTTCTATGGTTTCCACATCCTTCCTGTAGTGAGGCGACCAGAACTGAGCACAGTACTCCAAGTGGGGTCTGTCCAGGGTCCTATAGAGCTGCAACATTACCTCTCGGCTCCTAAATTCAGTTCCACGATTGATGAAGGCCAGTACACAATACACCTCTTAACCACAGAGTCAACCTGCGCAGCTGGTTTGAGTGTCCTATGGACTCAGACACCAAGATCTCTCTCATCCTCCGCACTGCCCGAAGTCTTGCCATTAATACTACATTCTGCCATCATATTTGACCTACCAAAATGAACCACTTCACACTTACCTAGGTTGAACTCCATCTGCCACTTCTCTGCCCAGTTTTGCATCCTTTCAATGTCCCGCTGTAACCTCTGACAGCCCTTCGCACTATCCACAACACCCCCAACCTTTGTGCCATCAGCGAATTTACGAACCCATCCCTCCAGTTCCTCATCCTGGTCATTTATAAAAAGCACAAAGATTTTTTAACAAGTTTAGAGCCCATGGTATTACAGGAAAGATTCTAGCATTGATAAAGGTGATGCTGACTTGCAGAAGGCAAAGAGTAGGAATAAAGGGAGCCTTTTCTGGTTGGTAGCCAGTGGCTAGTGGTGTTCCATAACAGTCTGTGTTGGGACCAACTCTTTTTACATTCTGTGTCAAATGACTTGAATGGTGGAACTGATGGCTCTGTGGCTATGTTTGCGAACGATACGAAGACCGGTGAAGCAGCACGCCATTTGGATGCTACAGATGTCGTAGTTTCTTGAAATAACCAGGAGACGCAGAAGATTCTTCGAGAAATTTAAGCCTTTATTTGCAAACAAAAGTTGAGACAATTAATGAACGTGTCACTAATTGTCCGCTGAGCCTAGTACACAGTATTCTTTATAGTAATTTCTTATCTCAGTTACATTAGCATACCCCGTCTCCTATCTCAGTTACATTAGCATACCCTCGTCTCCTATCTCAGTTACATTAGCATACCCTCGTCTCCTATCTCAGTTACATTAGCATACCCTCGTCTCCTATCTCAGTTACATTAGCATACCCCGTCTCCTATCTCAGTTACATTAGCATAACCTCGTCTCCTATCTCAGTTACATTAGCATACCCTCGTCTCCTATCTCAGTTACATTAGCATACCCCGTCTCCTATCTCAGTTACATTAGCATACCCTCGTCTCCTATCTCAGTTACATTAGCATACCCCGTCTCCTATCTCAGTTACATTAGCATACCCCGTCTCCTATCTCAGTTACTTTAGCATACCCTCGTCTCCTATCTCAGTTACATTAGCATACCCTCGTCTCCTATCTCAGTTACATTAGCATACCCTCGTCTCCTATCTCAGTTACATTAGCATACCCCGTCTCCTATCTCAGTTACATTAGCATACCCCGTCTCCTATCTCAGTTACTTTAGCATACCCTCGTCTCCTATCTCAGTTACATTAGCATACCCTCGTCTCCTATCTCAGTTACATTAGCATACCCTCGTCTCCTATCTCAGTTACATTAGCATACCCTCGTCTCCTATCTCAGTTACATTAGCATACCCTCGTCTCCTATCTCAGTTACATTAGCATACCCTCGTCTCCTATCTCAGTTACATTAGCATACCCTTGTCTCCTATCTCAGTTACATTAGCATACCCCGTCTCCTATCTCAGTTACATTAGCATACCCTCATCTCCTATCTCAGTTACATTAGCATACCCTCGTCTCCTATCTCAGTTACATTAGCATACCCTCGTCTCCTATCTCAGTTACATTAGCATACCCCGTCTCCTATCTCAGTTACTTTAGCATACCCTCGTCTCCTATCTCAGTTACATTAGCATACCCTCGTCTCCTATCTCAGTTACATTAGCATACCCTCGTCTCCTATCTCAGTTACATTAGCATACCCTCGTCTCCTATCTCAGTTACATTAGCATACCCTCGTCTCCTATCTCAGTTACATTAGCATACCCTCGTCTCCTATCTCAGTTACATTAGCATACCCTCGTCTCCTATCTCAGTTACATTAGCATACCCTCGTCTCCTATCTCAGTTACATTAGCATACCCTCGTCTCCTATCTCAGTTACATTAGCATACCCCGTCTCCTATCTCAGTTACATTAGCATACCCTCATCTCCTATCTCAGTTACATTAGCATACCCTCGTCTCCTATCTCAGTTACATTAGCATACCCTCGTCTCCTATCTCAGTTACATTAGCATAACCTCGTCTCCTATCTCAGTTACATTAGCATACCCTCGTCTCCTATCTCAGTTACATTAGCATACCCTATTCACTTGCAATGCTTATCACCAGCACATTAGCTTCTCGATTCGCCACCAATATTTCTGCTCAGTAGTCCATACTTGCTGTGGTCTACTCTCTGGAACACGTGTCCCCCTTCCCGGCCTTGACTGGTCACTATACCATCACTCCACTCCATGATCCTGTCTACCACCGTAATCTCTACATGCTTACTTTTACTGTTAGCTACATTCTGAAGGCACTGATGCGCTCAATAGTACAGAGACAATACAGAGATCATATTCTGGCCAATAAATTGGATACATAACAAATAGCAAACACAAGGCTGGCCACACAGCAAACGTTACAACCTTATTCTCCAATACAGACAGACGTACATGCTTTATTGATCCTGAGGGAAATTGGGTTTCGTTACAGTCGCACTAACCAAGAATAGTGTAGAAATATAGCAATATAAACCATGAATAATTAAATAATAATAAGTTCATTATGCCAAGTGGAAATAAGTCCAACACCAGCCTATTGGCTCAGGGTGTCTTATACACTGAGGGAGGAGTTGTAAAGTTTGATGGCCACAGGCAGGAATGATTTCCCATGACGCTCAGTGTTGCATCTCGGTGGAATGAGTCTCTGGCTGAATGTACTCCTGTGCCGAACCAGTACATTATGGAGTGCATGGGAGACATTGTCCAAGATGGCATGCAACTTGGACAGCATCCTCTTTTCAGACACCACTGTCAGAGAGTCCAGTTCCACCCCCACAACATCACTGGTCTTACGAATGAGTTTGTTGATTCTGCTGGTGTCTGCTGCCCTCAGCCTGCTGCCCCAGCACACAACAGCAAACATGATAGCACTGGCCACCACAGACTCGGAGAACATCCTCAGCATCGTCCGGCAGATGTTGAAAGGACCTCAATCTCCTCAGGAAGTAGAGGCGGCTCTGACCCTTCTTGTAGACAGCCTCAGTGTTCTTTGACCAGTCCAGTTTATTGTCAATTCGTATCCCCAGTTATTTGTAATTCTCCACCACGTCCACACTGACCTCTTGGATGGAAACAGGGGTCACCGGTGCCTTGGCCCTCCTCAGGTCCACCATCAGCTCCTTAGTCTTTTTCACATTAAGCTGCAGATGATTCTTCTCACACCATGTGACAAAGTTTCCCACCGTCGCCCTGTACTCAGCCTCGTCTCCCTTGATGCATCCAACGATGGTAGAGTCATCAGAAAACTTATGAAAACTTCGGTAAATCGGAAATCAGAAAACTTCGGTACAGGATGAGACAGGACGTCTTCCACAGCACAGGGACCCTCTGGAGAGTCAGGCTCAGGTTGAAAACATGGTGAAGTACTCCACATAGCTGGGGGGGTGGGGGGCACAGGCTTTGAGCACCCTGGGGGTGACGCCATCCGGGCCTGCAGCCTTGCTTGGGTGGAGACGTTTCAGCTGTCTCCTCACCTGTACAGCTGTGAAGCCCACCGTGGTGGTATCAGGTGTGGAAGGGGTGTAGTCACAAGAGCAGTGTGGGGGACTGTGAGGAGGGGTAGGAGGGGAGGTGGCGTATGTGTTGGTTGGGGGCCGACAACAGATGAATCGTGTGGGGGATGGGCAGAGGCCAGTGTCAAATCTGTTGGAGAACAGGTTAAGCTTGTTGGCCCTGTCCGCAGAAGGAGTTAGACAGATAGGAGATATGGGAAAAGAAATGGAATACAGTGCTGGGTAGTGTATGGGTCCTGCACCTTGGCAGAAGAAATAAAATGGAAGACTCCTTTCTAAATGGAGAGAAAATTCAAAAATCTGAGGTGCAAAGGAACTTGGGGGTCCTTGTGCAGGATTCCCTGAAGGTTAATTTGCAGGCTGAGTCTGGTGCAGAAGCCAAATTTAATGTTAGTATTCATTTTGAGAGGATTGCAATACAAAAGCAAGGATGTAACATTGATACTTTGTAAAGCACTGGTGAGGCCACAGTTGGAGTTTTGTGAGCAGGTTTGGGCCCCTTATCGTAGAAAGGACGTGCTGAAACTGGAGACGTATCAGGAGGCGCGTGAAAATGACTCCCAGTGTGAAGAGTGTTTGGCTCTGGGCCTCTGCTGACTGGAGTTCAGAAGAATAAGGGGTGACCTCATTGAAAGGCCTGGACAGAGTGGGGGTAGAGAGGACGTAACCTATGGGGGGGAGAGTCTCAGACCAGAGGGCACAGCATCAGAGAATACTCCGAGACACGAATCAGTCCTCACGGGACAATTTGCAATGACCAATTAACCTACCAACTGGGTATGATTCTGGGCTGTGGGAGGAAACCCACGCAGTCTCGATTCAATTTTGAGAGAAGATGGGGCTCTTTGGCCAAATTTTATCATTTAATTTGAATTATTTTATATGGTTTCCTTCCAATCTTATTCTGTATAAACATGAATTGGCAGTTGATGAATTTTATATATATAATGGTAAGACATATTGCTCCGGGGGTTGATTCCTAATGGGTTGTTTCCTTGTTTTGTAGTTAGTGGGGTTTTTTTTAGTTGGGGTTCTCTGTTTTTTTCATTCTTTTCCATATATAAAAATTTTTTCTTTTCATTTTCATTTTATTACGATCAGCTTTTTTCTCTTCAGCTTTATTAATTGTGTATATATCAATTTGTTGAAGTTTTGGATCATTTTATAGCTGTAGAAGATTATGTACCAATAAAAAGATTCTAAAAATGAAAATGGAAGCCCACACGGTCACAGGGAGAGAATGTCCAAACTCTTCACGAGCAGGGGCAGGAATTGAACCCAGGTCGCTGGCACTGTAGAGCGTTGTTCTCACCACTACGCTACCGTGCCGGCCCGTTTTAGAACGGAGATGAGGAGGGTTTTTTGTTAGCCAGAGAGTGGTGAATCTGGATTTTGTTGCCACGAGTGGCTCTGGATTCCAAGTCTCTGGGTGTATTTAAGGCAGAGGCTGATAGATTCCTGGTTAGTCAGGGTGTGAAGGGATATGGGGAGAAGGCAGGAGATTGGGGGGCTGAGAGGGAAAATGGATCAGCCACGATGAAATGCTGGAGCAGATTCGATGGGCCTCAAGGTGGAATTCTCCTCTATCTTTCGGTCTTAAAGTTGGATCAAAACTTCGTAATTCCTCTTTATGAACGCGAGAGATCCTGCAGAGGTAGGAAATCCAGAGTAACACAGACAGGAAGTTTCTCTGTGCGCGGAAGCGTTTCGGTTACTGCCATCGGGTACAGTGGCCCAGGTGGAGGACAGTAAACCTAGACTGATTCACCCCCTCCCTCCCTGACTCAGGGGTCGCTGGAACAGGGAAAAGGAGCGTGATCTGGGGACTGATTTAAACCCTCCCCAAACCCAGAGCCCAGAGTCTGGGACAGTGATCGGGAGGGTAAAGCCAGCACTGACTCACCACTGGCTGGGTTTCTGGGTGTGACTCACTCTGCCCTGTTTGCCCAGGTGATGGGGGGATTTGACCGTGTACTACTGGACGCACCCTGCAGCGGGACCGGTGTCATCTCGAAGGATCCCACTGTCAAGACCAACAAGGTGTGTGGAGCCCTGTGTACGCTGGACCATCGAACACGGGCCCGTGACCTCGTCTTCCTCCCTGTCACCCCCCCTCATTCACTTTATTCTTTCCTACTCCTTCCCCGTTCATGCCTCCTCCATCCCCTTTCCCTCCACCTTCCCCCTCTCCCTCGCCCTGACATGCCCTTCCTCTCTCCCCACCGCCCCCTCTCCTCTCGCTCCGTTCTGCCCCCTTTCCCGCCACTCCAACACCTCTCGCCTCGCCTCACCCTCCCTTGCCCACACTGACTCTGCCACTCCCCCACAGGAGGACGTTGACATTAAGAAGTGTGCTCAGCTCCAGAAGCAGCTGCTGCTCTCGGCCATCGACTCTGTGGATGCGAACTCCCAAACGGGCGGTTACCTCGTCTACTCTACCTGTTCCGTCACGGTGAGTGCCATGGGGACCCGTTGTCAGTCCAAGCTAGCTCTGCTCACCCTTCCACCCTGACTCCCTCTCTGTCTCACAGGTCGAGGAGAACGAGTGGGTTGTGGACTACGCTTTGAAGAAACGCAACGTAAAGCTTGTATCCACTGGTCTGGAGTTCGGCGTGGAAGGGTTCACAAAGTAAGGCCCGCTTTCCCCTTGGTCTGCGTTTACCCCTCGGTCTGTTTACCAGGGCTGTATTTACCCCTCAGTCTGCTTGCTGGGTCTGTGATAACCCCTCATTGTTTACTGGGTCTGTGTTTACCCCATTCTGTTTACTGGGTCTGTGTTTACCCCTCATTCTGTTTACTGGGTCTGTGTTCACCCCTCTGTCTGTTTACTGGGTCTGTGTTCACCCCTCTGTCTGTTTACTAGGTCTGTGTTTACCCCTCTGTCTGTTTACTGGGTCTGTGTTCACCCCTCATTCTGTTTACTGGGTCTGTGTTTACCCCTCTGCTTGCTGGGTCTGTGATAACCCCTCATCGTTTACTGGGTCTGTGTTTACCCCTCATTCTGTTTACTGGGTCTGTGTTCACCCCTCATTCTGTTTACTGTGATTGCATTTACCCCCCCGGTCTGCTTAGTGGGTGTGTGTTTACCCCCACTCCCAGCCTGCATTTACCCCACTTTTGTTCTTTCAACCCGCCCCTCCCTGGCCTGTGTTCAACAACTCCCCTCCTCTGGTCTGTTTAACCCCCTCCCTGGTCTGCATTTGCCCCCATTTCGCCCAGTGTTTAACACTTCCCTCCTAGTCGGTGTCTACGCCGGGGGTCCAGTTCTGCTGTGACTGACCGCTCTTCCTCTCCTGTCGTTGCCCCCCTCAGGTTCCGGGAGCGCCGGTTTCACCCGTCCCTCAAGCTCTGCCGCCGCTTCTACCCACACACCCACAACATGGACGGCTTCTTCGTGGCCAAGCTCCGCAAGTTTGCCAACTCGCTGCCGCTGGCCCCCGCCCCTGCCCCCGCCCCTGCCCCGGCCCCTGCCTCTGCCCCCTCCCCCGCCGGGGCACAGGCACCGCCCTTGCCAGCAGAACAGCCCGCACCAGTGAGCCCAGTGCCCGAGAAACGCAAGGCGCCGGCCAGCGGGCGACCCCGCCAGAGGACGGGCGCGGCGTCCAGGATGCAGAAGGCCCTCCAGTTACGCAAGATGAAGGCAAAATTCAGGAGGAAGAAGGCTTTGTGAGGGGAGGGGTGGCTGCAGTGCCGGCTTGGGAGTCTGTCTTTCTATCCAATAAATATCGATCACTTTTCCTTGCCGTGTCTGCACTCGTCTGTGGGTAGCGGGCGAGAGGTCTGTGCTGTGGGGGAGGAGGCGTATGGAGGTAGGAATTGACTCCCAGTGCTTGTTACCCTTGTGAGGGGGTAGGAATATGAGGGGCCAGGCGTCAGAGTCCAGAGCAAGGCCGTCTGGCCCCACTTGATAGCGTTCAGTGCCCCCAGGAGGAGGAGGACGGTCGACATACCGGGTGGAGGTGTGAGTGCATGTGTGTGTGTCTCTCTGTGTCAGTAACAAGGCCAATTTAAACCAAGCAAGGTTGCATAGCGGTGGCCAGGAGCTGGCAAGGTGAAACCCAGCCCTAGGACAGGCAGAGGGTGAATGAGGGTCAGGTAAAGTGGGAGAAGAGAGAGGAGAGGATGGAGGAGAGAGCGGGGTTGAAGAGCAGCAGATTGCAGGGGCTTGGGGGGGGTTGGGGGTCAGTTAGCTGGAAAGGATGGGGGGGTGTCAAAGCCTGAATAATGGTCTGGTGGGGGTGAGGGGGTGGGAAAGAGCACAGGCTGGCGGGTGGTGGGGGTATTGTGTGAGAGGCGATGAGGGGGAACAGGCAACGGCATGGAGGAGGAATCAGATGGCAGCGGAGCAAGGAGAGGAGGGGAGCCAGTGGGGAGGTGATAGGCAGGTCCTGAGGCCTGGGGCGGGAGCAGGGAAGGGGGTGAGAGGGTCTCTGCAGTTAAATAGGTAGGTATGGCTGGGGTTAGGTGGGGGTGTGGGGCACAGTGGAGGGAGGGGGGTATCAGAGGTGAGCGAAGGGATATCTATAGAGAGTAGACCAGCTGTAGGAATGGCAAGCGAGGAGAGGGGTTATCCGAGACTGATTTAATCGGCCATGGTCTGGAGCTTCCAGTGGCAATGGAGAATGGTCTTACAGCATCGTCACGGGCACAGACTGTCCCATGAGCAACTTTCAAAATCCCTTTCTGCCTCTCTGTCCTCCTTCCTCAAATCCACCCTCTGATGCGATGACCGGGGTGGGGGGTGGGGATTCCACTGACTGGCCACGAGTGCGTGTGTGACCGCCTCTGCGGTTTCAACGTTCGAAGTGAGCTCACGCGTGCTGTCACCACGTACCAGGCAATCCCAGAGCAGAGCAATACAACAGACAGCTACCCAGGCAAAGGACAAGCTGTGCAGACACATGAAATAACAGTTCACGGATAGACAGACAAATAAATAATTCCGGGAACGCGAGTCCGTAGGTTGTGGAATCAGTTCAGCATTGAGGTGAGTGGGGCCCGATGGTTGAGGGTGATAACTGTCCCTGAACCTGGTGGTGGTGGGACCAGAGACTCCCGAACCTCTTCCTTTGCGTATGTATATTTTTCACAAATCCCTTTGTGTCTCCCCATAAGTGCTGCTAGAAATGGAATTTCTCAGGGTAATGTAGCATATGTGCACTTTGAGAATGAGCCTAGACATCACTCCAGCAGCTTCTCTGTGGATTTCCAGCTTCTGCATATTTCCTCCAGTTTGTGGCGGGCAGCTCCCACAAGAGAAGCATAGTCAGCATTAATTTGGACGTGACCAGTTTGGCCGGTGGATGGGGACCAGAGCGCTGGGTCAGGGAAGTGGAGGGATGGGGACGTCAGGGGCGGTAAAAGCTGGCAGGGAGTAATTTGGGGCAGGTAGTTTGAAGTGTGTGTATTTTAGTGCTGGAAGTATTGTGGGCAAAGGTGATGAACTCAGAGCATGTTGTCGAACTATGAAGTGGTGGCCGTTATAGGGCCCTGCTTGAGAGAGGGAGAGGAGTTCCCCTGAGGAGTTTTGAAAAGATGGAGGGGTAAAAGAGTGCGAGGAGGGAGTTGCATGACTAATCAAGGACAATATCACAGCTGCATTGGAGGGTTTGACCACAAAATCAAAAAAATAAGAAGGGTGAGATTGTTCTACAGTCTCCCCAGTAGCCAATGGGACACTGAGGAGCAGATATACAGGCAAATTCAGGAAAGATGCAAAAACCACAGGGTTGTGATCATGGGAAAGTTGAACTTCCCTCATAAACTGGGATCTTCTAAGTGCAAGAGGTTTAGGTGGGGCAGAATTTAGGGGAATGCAGGAGGGTTTCTTAGCTCAATGCATAGATGGTTCAAGAAGAAGACTTTGTGTTGAGTAATGCTGCGTTGCTTGTATTTCCAGCATCTGCAGGTGTTCTGCTTTTCCAGCGTCTGCTGGTTTTCACTTGGACTTCCAGCATCTGCAGATTTGGAGGGTGTTTAAAAGCAAACTACAGGGCAGGTATGTTCCAGTCAGAAAGATGACAAGGTATGAGAACTTTACATATTGAGACAAGGGACGAACTTAGCCATAGAAGATAAGAAATCGGAGGAGGGTTTGACTATCTGGCCTGTCGAGCCTGCTTCATTGGGCAGAGAAATCCACAGATTCATCACTCTTTGGGAAAAGCAGTTCCTTCTTATCTCCAAAATAAGTTTACTCCCCCAAATCTTGAGACTATGTCCCTTAGTTCTTGCGTCATCTACCTACTTCTGTCGTATCTATCCCTTTCATAATTTTATGTTTCTATAAGATCTCTCATTCTTCTGAATTCCAGCAAGTACAGTCCCAGGTGACTCGATCTCTCCTCATAGTCTAACTCCTTCATCTCTGGAATTAACCTGCTGCACCAACTCCAAAGCCAGTTCTGTATATCCTTCCTCAAATAAGGAGACCAGAACTGCACACAGTACTCCAGATGCGGCCTCACCAGTACCATGTATGATTGCAGAATAACCCCTCTGCTCTTAAATTCAATCCCTCTAGCAATGAAGGCCAACATCCCATTTGCCTTCTTGATAGCCTTTTGCACCTGCAAGCCAATGTCATGCACAAGTGTTCCCAAGTGTCTCTGTACAGCAGCATGCTGCAATTTTTTTGTCATTTAAATAATAAACTGCTCCTTCATTTTATCTTCCAAAGTGGATGACCTAGTATTCACCTATATTGTACTCCACCTGCCAGTCCCTTTCCCACTCACTCAACCCTCTATATTGTGTTGGCGCGGGCCTAGTGGATAAGGCATCAGACTAGTAACCTGAAGGTCTCTGGTTCGAGTCTCAGCTGAGGCAGCGTGTTTGTGTCCTTGAGCAAGGCACTTAACAACACATTGCTCTGCAACGACACCGGTGCCAAGCTGCTTGGGTCCTAGTGCCCTTCCCTTGGACAACACCGGTGGCGTGGAGAGGGGAAGGCTTGCAGCTTGGGCAACTGCCGGTCTCCCATACAACCCTGCCCAGGCCTGAGCCCTGGAAAAAATTTCCATGGTCTCACAAGACTAATGGATACCTATAAACCCTCAATATCTCTCTGCAGACTCTCCACATCCACGGCACAATTTGCTTTGGATATTATCCAAGCAAACTTGGATCCACAACACTTGGTCCCCTCTTCCAGATCGTTAGTGTATATCATGAACAGCTGCAGGCCCAGCCCTGTTACCCTGACCCCTGCGGCACACCGCACACCACTGGTTGCCAACCAGAGTAACACCCATGTATCCCAACTCTCTGCTTCCTATTGGTTAACCAATCCTCTAACCATGCTCATACATCACCCCCATCTCTATGCATCCTTATCTTCAAGATAAGTCTTATCGAAAGCCTTTCCCAAGCATTTTCCCAACTGCAGATGTTAAACTAACTGGCCTTTTGCCTATGTCCTTTTATGAGCAGTGGCGTGACATTCACCATCTTCCAGTTTGCTCAGAGTCCAGAGAATTTTGGTAAATTATCACCAAAGCCTCTGCTATAACTTCTGCCATTTCTTTCAGTACCTTGGGATGTATTCCACTAGTCAATAAGAAAGGGCAATTAATGTATAGCTTAGGGAGCTGGAATCAAAACACTTGGGGTTTATAGAGCAGCCAGAAAAAAGCTAAAGAAGGGAATTAGTAAAGCGAGGATGGGCCATAGCGAGTTTATTAAAGGTAACACCGAGGCATCAGGAGCAAGACGATAGCCAAGGGGAGTGTCAGACCTCTCAATATGGGGGGGAGGATGTTGGTGAGGTCCTTAATGAGTGTGCAATAGTGAGAAGGACACAGTTGACAGATTGACTTGAGATAAAAGAGGAGGTAGTGTTGGGTTCTTAAACAGCAACAAGATGGATAAATGCCCAGGGCCCAAAGGGACGTACCCCAAGCTATTGAAAGAGGCAAGAGAAGAGATTGCAGGGGTCTTGGCCACTATCTTCTTGTCCTCTCTAGCCACAGACGAGGTTCCAGAGAACTGGGAAGTGGCTGATGTTCCATTATTCAGGACTGAAACCCGGGGTGATCCTGGAAACTTGTGACTGTTACGTCAATGGTAAGGAATCCCTGGGGACAGGACTGATGAGCATTTGGAAAACCATGGCCAAATTAGGGAGTCCAATCACAAACGAGAAAATCTGCAGATGCTGGGAATTCAAGCTGCACGCAGTCTTCTGGAGGGTCTTGGCAGGCCAAGCAAAAAAGTACAGGCGATGTTTTGGGTCGAGTCTTGGCATTTGACAAGGACCCTCATGGGAGGTTCACCCAGCAGGTATCCATGGTGAGCTGGCTTGCCCAGAGCGCACGGGGGATAGTTAGTTCAAGGGATTCGAGGTCTGTGATTAGTGGTGTTCCACAGGGATCTGCTGGGACCCCTGCTGTTTGTGATGTATATAAATGCAGATGGGTGGGTTGCAAAGTTGGCAGATGCTGGGAAGATTGGCGGTGTTGTGGATGGTGCAGTCGATTAGTGAAGAATACAGTGGGATATTGTTCAGCAGCAGCTATGGGCAGAGAAATGGCAGATGGAGTTTTAAACTGGCGGAAGGTGAAGGGACCATTCAAGGGAAGACTTTACTGTGTGTCACCCGGGCAGCCGGAGCGATGAACTGGGATGCCAAGATTCCTCAGACCCTTAGTGCCCAGGAATCTTGGTGTCCAAGCTCAGAGCTCCCTCACAGTCGAGGCACTGAGCTTGCAATACTCCAGCTGTGTTGCAGGAAGTGTTAGGACACTTATTATAAAAGTGTTATTATAATAATTATAAAGCATTATTATAAGTGTTAGGATAATTATAAAATTATGAGAGGCATAGATAAAGTGTCTTCCACCCACCCCCCGCCCCCGGGGTTGAAATGTCTAATACCAGAGGGGGTATTTCAAAGATGAGAAGCGCAAGGTTCATTTTACGCAGAGACCGCTGGACACCAGGAATGTGCCACTTGCGGTGGTGGTAAATGCAGATAACATTGACAGACGTTAGAATAGGCTCGTGTATGTGAGGAAAATTTAAGTACATGGACATAATCACGTGGCTCCTTTATATAGATCAGAAACAGTGGGGGTCCCAGCGGGCCACTAATTACAGACTTCCTTTGCAATAACTACCCGCTATTGTTTGGACCCGGAGCGTTTTTTTCAGGCGTCTTTTATCCCCACGGCCATTCCGCCCCTTCGTTTTCTAGCGCATTACAGCCACGCCTCCGGGTGACGTCAAAAAACCGCAGCATCCCGTTCATCAAATCTACAGGCTCCGCCTCCCCTCGCAAACGTCCTCCTCTTATCAATTAGTTTCCAAGGCGACCCGCCTCTCAATGG
Organism: Hypanus sabinus; assembly: GCF_030144855.1. Lineage (NCBI taxonomy): Eukaryota > Metazoa > Chordata > Chondrichthyes > Myliobatiformes > Dasyatidae > Hypanus > Hypanus sabinus. The sequence continues at coordinate 2,945,070 of NC_082737.1, read as the reverse complement.
TGAAGTTGCCCAATCGCAGCACGCCCTGCTCGCCAGGTCCCGCCCTAAATTTCGGTACGGCCCCGCCTCTCCGGGAACTTCCTCCAACCGGAGCGCGTCTACTCCGACAGGTCCCGCCCCATCTTGACGTCACCTTACCGCAGCACGCCTGTCAAATCTGAGCCGCTCCGAACCCGGCTCCCCATGACGTCGGCTTACCGCAACGCCCTTCCCGGCCGGGCGGAGCCGACCAACCGTAGGCCCCACCCCCTGACGTCACGAGGCGACACTGCGCAGCCGCTGGGTGGCCTCGCATCCACCATGAATTCGTTGCTGGGGCCCAACTTCTTGCTGGTGGCTGCGGCGGCGGCCGAGGTCGAGGACGTGGGCCTGGGGCTGCCGCCGGGACCCTACCCGGCCACCATGGCGCTCCGCGACGACCTGGGCTCCAACATCAGCCTGCTGAAGGCGCTGAACCTGCGCTTCCGCTGCTTCCTGGCGCGGGTGCACGAACTGGAGCGGCGCAACCGGCAGCTGGAGCAGCGGCTGGAGAAGGGGTCGAGCCCGGGCTCGGGCTCCGGCTCCGCCACCCGGGACCGGGCCGTGCAGGTTGGCGGCCCCATCGGCCTCGGCCTGGGCCTGCCCTACACGCTGGCCCTCGGACCTGCCAATGGCATCGGGAGCCGGCCACTCAGCCCCGGGGCCGAGCTGCCGCCGCCCGGTGGGGGCGGCGGCGCCGCATCGGGTCTCCCCGGTGCGGCCGTGCAGGTGGACACCATCAGCCCCGAGCTCCGCGCTCTCTACAACGTGTTGGGCAAGGTGCGCCGGGAACGGGACGAGCTGCGGAACAGGTACCGGGGCGGGGGGAGCTGCGGCAAAGAGAGGGAGGGAGGGTCGCGGGGAGCCCGGGATGAAGGCGTGGGAGGGGGAGGCGGAGGCGGTGAAGCGCAGATACGGGGGTCCGGAGCGACACCTGTATTTGGGTCACAGAGAGGGGAGAGCTGAGGCTCGGAGCGAGCCTCATGGATGAGTTGGGTCAGAGTGGAGAGCGGAGGATCAGTGCATCAGAGAGATCCTCATTGATGGAGGGTAGAGCTGAGTCTCAGGCAGGCTGACCGGGAGGATGAGGAATCTGAGACGTGATGGTGACTTAAGTTGGTGCGAGGAGGGGGTTGATGTTGTGGAGAGGCAGAGGGCGGGTGGTCGGGGGCAAGTTGAGACACAGGTGGCTGAGGGGGAGATGGCCACGGGCAGCGAAAGGACATGCATGGTCCTGAGCTTTGGTAGAAGGAATAAAAGGTGCACACTGTTTTCAAAATGGGGAACAAATTGATAATCTTGAGGGCTAAAGGGCTTGGGACTCATCTTGCTGCATTCCTTTGAAGGTTAATTTGCAGGCTTGGTCAGCAGCGATGAGGAGAAATTTCCTCAGAAGGTGGTGGAACAGTGGAATTCAATGTTGGAGATGACTGTGGAGGTCAAGCTACTGGGTATATTTAAAATGTCGGCACATTCTTGATTAGTATCGCCATCAAAGGTTTTGAAGAGAAGATGGGAGAATGGGGTTGAGAGGAGAAATCAGCGATGCTGGAAAGATGGGCCCAATGGCTTAGCACTGTTCCTTTGGCGTATGGGAGATGTGGGTGGTCAAGCTGGTGAGGGGGAGTGGTGGAGTGGTTTGAATTGAGGGTCTGGGGGAGCGGGTGGGAGGGGCAGGTGGAGATGGCAACAGTGTGAGGGAGTGTGGCGGGGAGTTTGGGGGAGTGAGCCGGAGATGGTAGCGGTGAAGAGAAAGAGGAGTGGGCACTAGAGTGGACGGGGGTGGGTGGGTGGTGACTGTGAAGCCCTGACTGACCGCGCTCTGGCTCCGCAGGTGGGAGCAGGAGTACCGGCTGCGAGTGGAGCTGCAGGACAGGGTGGCCTTGCTGGAGGAGGTGAGCACGATGAACTTGCCCCCCACCCAACCAACCAAAAACAAAAACAGAACTGTAAACGCATCTTCTCACCAACCCTGGTGCCCCTCCTCCTCCCCTTTCTCCTGCAGTTCACCCTCCTCTTCTGTCTGATCGCTCCCCGCCCCTCCAGCCCATGGTCATTTCCACCTAACACCTCCCAGTTTCTTACTTCACCCTGCTCACTGTCGACCTGCCTTCATCTGTTGCCCAGCTTATTCTCCTTCCCCCACCTCTTTAGTTCTGGGGCCTTTCCCCCTTCCTTTCCAGTCCTTATGAAGGATCTCGACCTGAAACACTCGACTATCCATTCATTCCCATGGAACGTCACCTGGCCTGTTGAGTTCCTCGGGCATATTTATTGTGTGTGTTGGGCTTAATTTCCAACATCTGCTGAACCTCTTGTGCCGTCGCAGTGAACCTCACATGCCGTCCCCTAAAGATAATATCTTCTGTGGGTGACCACTATTTGGAACGGAAGGTGCTGGCTGGGTGCTGTCCTCACCCGCTCTATAACATGGTCGGGGGTCAGGTCCCTACTGTGGTGTCTGCCTGTTTTGGTGGGCAACCCTCCCCCCTTCCAGACCACAGTGGTAACGCCATATCCTTTACCCTTCCGCATCTATTCTGGCCAGTTCTTGCTGGCTGCCCCGACCACTGACTCGTGAAGCAAGCCCTTCGTGTCCTCACGGCAGAAGGTACATCCACTACAGTCACTTCTGGGCTTCTCTTCCCCCTCCCCTTCCGGTCGATCTCCCCAGCCCAGCTGGGGTAGGTTCATCCCACTGCTATCCCAAGCCTCAAGCTTCCTGCTGGGCTGGGCTGGACCTTCAGTGAAAGTGGACTGTCCAGCCCTGAGGACTCCGTATTCTTACAAAGATATTTACATCCTGCAACATCCACAGCAGTCTCATCATCTCTTACGTGATCCTTCCCTGGTTCCCGCTGCCCCTCACTTCTCCCTCAGGGCGGTGATATGTCTCCATTACTGGCATTGCCGGTAGTTGCCTGCATTCCTTCCCTGGGCCATACTGTCCCACGTCTTCCTCGGGCATCCCACTTCAGCTGGCGCCTGAGTATCTTTCGGGAGGTAATGTTGCATCTCTTAGGACCCTGGTCTGACCCCACTTGGAGTACTGAGCTCAGTTCTGGTTACCTCACTACAGGAAGGATGTGGAAGCCATAGAAAGGGTGCAGAAGAGATATACAAGGATGTTGCCTGGATTGGGAAGCATGTCTTATGAACATAAATTGAGTGAACTTGGCCTTTTCTCCTTGGAGCGACGGAGGATGAGAGGTGACCTGGTAGAGGTGTACAAGATAAGAGGCATTGATCGTGTGGATAGTCAGAGGCTTTTTCCCAGGGCTGAAATGGTTGCCACAAGAGGACACGGGTTTAAGGTGCTGGGGAGTAGGTAAGAGGAGATGTCAGGGGTAAGTTTTTTACTCCGAGAGTGGTGAGTGCGTGGAATGGGCTGCCGGCAACCGTGGTGGAGACGGATACGATAGGGTCTTTTAAGAGACATTTGGATAGGTATGTGGAGATGAAAAAAATAGAGGGCTATAGTGATTTCTAAGGTAGGGACATGTTTGGCACAAATTTGTGGGCCGAAGGGCCTGTAGGTTTTCTATGTTTCTATATTCTTAAAAACTTCCGAAGACAGAGAACCAGGTGCCCAAGTGTTGTGAGAGCTGATTCTCTGGGTACACAAATTATTTGATAGTATCTGTTTGGGTCTGCAAGCTCCTTTGAACTTGCTTGCAGTGGTGCAAAGTACTTAAACCCATAGTTGCCTGAGTTTGGGCCGGCCAATTAACGCAGCCTCGTTGTCATAATGTTGATCTTTTGAGCAGCCAGCCCCGTGTTTTCGGCCAGCCTGTGCTCCACGGACACTGTTTATTTGCAAAGGAGTTCGTTACTGCACACAATTTACGTTAGGGACTGAGACTGGTTCTTGAATTCAAATCTGCTACATTCAGGTACTTCCAGAGTACTACCTACTGGCCCCCTTAATCTACGATCTGTCCACGCTAGTGTCTTTCCCGTAATGGCATAGCTTCTGACCTTGCTTCAGCATCCCCGTGTGCAGCGCGTTGTCGTCGTCTGAAAGCGCAAGTAAAGAGCATTCACTTTGTCAACAGTGTCTGTTGTTTCCACAAAGAGTTTCAGCAGACGTGTCTGGCTAGATATCTCCATGAGGAAGCTACGCTGACTTTGGCCTGTTTTATAATGTACCTCCAAGTACCCCAAAATCTTGTTCTTAATAATGGACTCAAAAAATCTTACCAACCCACTAACTGGTCTATAATTTACTGCTTTTTGCCTTCCTCCCTTTTGACATTAGCAATTACCCAATTCTCCAGAACCATTCCAGACTCTACTGATTCTTGAAAGATCACTGCCCATGCCTCCACAATCTCTTCCTGGCCAATCTGTCTATCTGCCTTCAGACTCTTAATCTTCCCAAGCACCGTCTCCTTAGTAATAGTGACTACCCTCACTGGCATTGTTAGATTTCTGACATATCTGGTGTCTTCCACAGTGAAGACCGACATATTGAGCTCATCTGCCATTTCTTTGTTCTTCCCCCGCCCCATTAGTATCCCATTTCCCAGTGGTCTGAAATATTGACGTGCCTGTTTATATATCTGAAAATACTCATTATTGTTTAGCGTACCTTCGCATTTATTCTTTTCTCTCCTTTACTGCTATTTAGTTGGCTTTTAAAAGCTTCCCACTAATGCCCCCTCTTTTGCTGTCTGTGGCTTCCCTCATCAGCCAGGGTTGCTTCATCCTCCCTTTAGAATGCTTCTCCTTTCGAATGGGGGGGGGGGGGGGGGAGAGAGAACAAAGAAATGGCAGATGAGCTCAATAAGTCGGTCTTCACTGTGGAAGACACCAGATATGTCAGAAATCTAACAATGCCAGTGAGGGTAGTCACTCCTGGAGCCTCCTGCCAATGCTGCCGTGCCATTGTCCCTGCTAGTCTCCCCTTCCAATCAACTTTGTCCAGCAGCCCCTCTCTCACTTCTCTGGTTCCCTTATTTCCACTGTAATATTGCTACATCTCAGTTTAGCTTCTCCCTCTCAAACTGCAGGATTGAAATCCCCGACATGACCTTGCCGATTTTTAGATGTCATCTCCATTACCTGCTGTAATTCGTACCCACATCCAAGGCCTGTCTACCGCTCCCATCAGGGTCTTTTCACCCTTGCACTTTCTGAACTCTACCCAGGAGATCCTATGCCACTTGTTTATAATGATTTGATTTCTTTTTTAATTTACTAATGGTGCCAGACCAACCCCTCTACCCACTTGCTTGTCCTTTCGATAGGAAGAGCATCTTTGGATGCTTAGCTCCCACTGCAGGTTTCCTTTGGCCATGACTAGGTGATGCCCACAACTTCTTATCTGCCAGTTTCTCTTTCAATATGTTTGTTAATGTATACAAGAATATATAAGTGAGATAAAAGCTAGAACATACAAGTCTGAGGGAGTTAAAGTTGTATCTTGAGTTCTGAGAATACCAGAGAGAGCAGTAAGAGGATTAGGATTAAGTTAGTGTTAAAAAGTTGAGAAAAAGTAGAAAATACATCTTTCCAAAATTTTTCCAAGCTGGGACACAACCAAAACATATGAATTAACAAAGCATTGGCTGAATTACATTTGTCACAAGTTGGAGAAATATCAGAATAAAAACGGGATAATTTCTCATCAGATAAATAGACTCTATGTACCACTTTAAATTGTACCAAAGAATGACGAGCACAAAAAGATGACTTATTCACTAATTTCAAAATGGCATTCCAATCTTCATCAGAGATTTGCATATTCAGATCATGCTCCCAAGCTTGCCTAATATTATTAAAAGATAGCTGCTTAAACCTGCCAGTTTCTAACTGCTCTGCAAGATTGAATGCTGCATGCATTCAAATGTAACTCCTTTAGTACTGTACTCATCACACTTTTCAATTCTGTCTCTGTTGCCTGAAGTCAAATCCTTAACCCTTTTAAGATGTGGTCCTTTTTTTTTATTCTGGTGACTTTCATAACCGCTCCTGCACTCCCCCATCCCACTTACTTTATCCTTACTTTTCCAAGCTGCTGAGCAACCCCCGCCCCACCACTGCTATTTGGTCCTCAGCCCGAGTGATACGATTGACCAGTGTCCTCGCCCCTGCATAGTTCAGGTGGAGCCCATCCTGTCAGAGCAACTCCCTCCTTCCCCAAGAGCCCACAAATTCATATCCACTCCTCCTACACCAATCTTTGAACCATGCATTTAGTTCCCCGATCTGATTAATCCTTTGCAGATTTGCACGTCTCCGGTAAGAGTCCAGGGATTATTGCCGTCTTTGGCTTTGCTTTTTAATGTCACACCCAGCTGCTCAAGTTTCCTCAGCAGAGTCTTGTTCCCCATTGGCCCTCTCTCGTTGGTCCCCATGTGGGCCACGACAACTCCAGATTCTGCTGGGGTTCAAATGGACACGGGCAATTTGCTGTATTGGGGCTTTTGATGGTTACGTTATCCATTCGGGAAGCAGTGTGGAGATCTGTCCCGACAAAAGAAGGTGTAAGCCTCCTCTTCCCTCCTCTCGGCTGCAGCTCGCCCCTGGGCCTGGTGCAATTGCTGCTTAGCCCCCCCCCCCCAGCCCCACGAAAGGCTGTGAAAGTAAACCAGGAAATTATAGGCCAGTGAGCATGGTATCAGGAGTGGAAAGTTATTGGAAGGTGTTCGAATGGACTGGATGTCTGAATATTTGGATAGGCAGGGACTGATCAGGAATAGTCAGGATGGCTCTGTCACGGTGGGCCATGTCCAATCAATCTTGTAGAGTATTTCGAGGAAGTTACCAGGAAGGTGGATGAAGGCAAGGCAGGGGATGTTGTCCACTTGGACTTTAGCAGAGCACTTGACAAGGTCCACACAGGGGAGGTTGGACAAGAGGGTTCAGTCGCTTGGCATTCAAGATGAGGTAGCAAATTGGACATTGGCCTTGTGGGAGAAGCCAGAGAGTGGTAGTAGATGGTTGCCTCTCTAGCTGGAGGTCTGCTACAGGGATGGGTGCCGGACCTGTTGTCGTTGGTCATCTGCGTGGTAATGTGGTAAGATAAATCGGCAGGTTTGTGGATGACAGGAAGATTAGGAGTGCAGTGTATAGTGAGGGAGATCATCAGAGCTGGCAGCGAGGTCTGGACCAGCTCGAGATTGGTTTGGAAAATGGCAGGTGGGATTGAATGCAGACAAGTGCGAGTGTTCACACTTCACTAGCACCAACCAGAGTTGGGTCTTATGCAGTGAACAGGAGGTCACTGAGGGAGCAAAGGAATACAGGTCCATGATTCATTGAAAGTGTCATCACAGGTAGATAGAGTTGTAAAGAGAGCTTTTGGGATGTTGTCCTTGATGAGTATTGAGTCCAGGAGCTGGAACATTATGTTGAAGTTGTACAAGACATTGGTGAGGCCGAATTTGGAGTATGGTGTGCAGTTTTGGTCACCTACCTACAGGAAATAAGGTTGAAGTGCAGAGAAATTTTACAAGGATGTTGCCAGGCCTGGAGGACCTGAGTTGTTAAGAAAGATTGGATGGGTTAGGACTTTATTCCTTGGAGCATAGAAGGTTGAAAGGAGAATTGATAGAGTTGGTTTAGACAGGGTAATTGTAAGCAGACGTTTTCCACTGAGGCTGGGTGGGACCACAACTTGTCATGGGTTAAGGGTAAAAGACGATAAAGTTTAAGGGGGACACGAGGGGAAACCTGTTTCCTATGGCGGGAGAGTCTGATCTGTGGAATTTGTTGCCACAGGCAGCTGTGGAGGCCAAGTCTTTATGTATATTTAAGGCAGAAGTTGATAGATTCTTGATTGATCAGGGCATGAAGGGATATGGTGGGTGGGGAGGCAAGAGATTGGGACTTGGGACAATTGGATCGGCCATGATGAAATGGCGGAGCAGACCAGATGGCCTGTAATTCTGCTGCTATATCTTATGGAAATATCTCACTCTCAGGAACAAGCTGCCAGCACAAGTGGTGCTCGTGAGCTTGATTTCAACATTTAAGAGAAGTTTGAATGGGTTCACGGGTGCAGAGGGCTGTGGTAAATGGGAGTAGGTAGTTTGGATGGTTCAGCATGGGCCAAAGGGCGTGTTTCTATGGTGTACTCTCCTGCGATTCTGTATAATGATCACTGCCTCCTTTGGGTTTCTTGACTTCAATCTCCCAAATCTCCCCAGTTCATTACCCAACACGCGATCCAGAATTGCCTTTTCTGCAGAGGGGTCGACCACAAGCTGCTGAAAAAGACCGTCTCATAGACCTCCTCTTGAGGTCCAGCCAGCGCCACCCTGATGATTTCCAATCTACCTGCATATTGAAATACCTGGTGGCCACTGTGACATTGCCCTTTTCACATGACTTCTCTCTCTCCCCTGGTAATCTCTATCCCTAACATCCCGGCCTCTGTCAGGATCCCATCGGGATATCTATGTCTTTAAGTCTACCTGTTGTAACTTGTACCCCACACACGTGCAGGTCCTTTGACCCAAGATTTGCTGCTGACCTTTGAACCTGCTGTGACCAACCTAACCCTTCCAGCATGTCGCCCTCTGGTTTTCTCTCATCCAATTCATAGATTATTAAATGCCCCTGACGTATCTGCCTCATCCACGCACCCACCAGTCTCTGTGGCATGCCCCCAACCCCCCAACCATAAATTCATCTGCTTGCCCTAAAATTAATGAGTTAGCCTTTTCTGGGTTGGGGGGGTGGGGGGGCAGAAGTCTCTGGCTATCATCTCGATCTCTGTCTCATTATCACTTTCGAGTTGCCTCTTCTCCTGCTCTGCCCCAAAGAGAAAAGCCCGACTTGGCCTATCCTCATTCGTGTCATGCCCTCTGGTCCAGCAGCATCCTGGTAAATCTCTGCACCCACATTCCCTTGTAACGGAGTGACCAGAACTGAGCTAGATATTCCATGCAGAGGGTTTTGTCACAGGCTACGACGTTACCCCAAAGCTCGTGAACTCAATCCCCTGACACGTGAACGCCGACACACTGTGCACCTTCTTAAAAATCCCATCAAATTTGAGGGAGTTGTGGTTGTGGACCCTGTGATCTCTGTTCCTCCACCTTGCCGTTAACCCTGTATCTCTCTCAAAATGCTGGAGAAACTCTTCTTTCTTTATCAATCTTTTTATTGATTTAAAAAGAGCATATACGCACGCAAGAGGGGAATTATCTCAAACATATATATGTCAATAACAATACATAAAGATGAAATAAACATCAAAATCTGATATAGTATGTATAATAAGGAAAATAATAATTAATTCTCATCAATTCATAAAAAGAAAAAAACTTTTAAAAATTTTGATATGGAAACCCCCCACTATTCCAGAACTGGCCTGTTTACAGTGTTTCTTTCGTTATCAATCTTTTTATTGACTTAACAAGAGCATATACACAAGCAAGAGGGGAATTATCTCAAACATATATATGTCAATAACAATGCATACAGAAGGTGAAATAAACATTATCAAAATCTGATATAGTATGTATAATAAGGGAAAAGATAACTAGTTCTCCTCTTATTAATTCGTAAAGAGAAACCGTGCCGTTAACCCTGTATCTCTCACAAAATGCTGGGAAAACTCTGCTGGTCAGGAATCTATGGAAATGAATACACAGTTGATGCTTGGGGCCGACGCCCTCCCTCGGGCCCTGCGTTCCGCTTGTAAATTTGACGTTGCAAAGTGACTGGAAAGGTCCTTTTCTTTCTGGACTCAGGAAGGGTCTGGACCCGAAACGTCGACTGTTCACCCTCTTCCTGGCCGGCTGAGTTGCTCCAGCATATTGTGTGGGTTGTTCATTGGAATGCTGCCAGGGTGGAGGAGTGCGAGGTAGAAGAGGAGGGAGTGCTTTGTGTGGAGTAGCTGAGTGGAGACGTGATGGAGGTTGATGAATAAAATTGTGGAATGCAGAGATAGGGTAAGCAGTGAGAATCTTTTTCTCGCAGGAACAGAGGTGACGAGGGCATGCTCCTCAGCGTGGGGGTGATGGGCGTGAGCAGGGGGTTTTTGTACTGCGCCGGGTGCCCATGGGATGTGCTGCCAGAGGGTGGTGGTGGAAGCAAATGCACTTGTGGGTTTAAAGAGGCCTTCAGACAGACACAGGAGCCTGTGGAGAGCGGAGGGGCATTGGTCACGTGCAGGCTGGAGAGGCAGATTACATTTGGCGCTGTGGCCAGCACAGATGTCGACGGCAGGAAAGGCCGACTGTGCAGGCTTTGGTGGGGGTGGGGGAAGGTGCAGAAGAGGCTCACTGGGATGCTGCCTGGAGTAGAGAGTATTGGAGAAGTTGGACAAAACGGAGTGGTTTTCTGCAGCAAGTTGGAGGCTGACTGAAGATCGAGGACAAGGAGTGGAAATTCCCCCACCACCCAGTGTAATATCTGGTGAGCATACGTTTCAGATGAGAAGGGGAAGATTTTAAAAAGGATATGCAAAGGCGTTTTGTGTTTTTTACTGGGAGTGGAGTGTGCTGCCTGGCTGGCGGTCAGGCAGGTGTGACAGGTGTTCACTAGTCCTGGTCACAGACACATGAACACACATCAAGACGAGGGACGAGGGCCACATGCAGGCGGTGGGGGGGGGGGGGGGGTTAGTTACATCATATTCGGCACTGATGTTATCAGCACTGTCCCGTTTGATGTCCGTCTCTCAGGCTGTCTGGTCCCCACCAATGTCAACCTTCACGTTTGATCTGAGGACCAGCACCAGTCTCCCCCCCACCCCCCCACCCCAAACATCCGATTCCACCAACATGTCTGACCCCCTGATCTGCCCGATTTTCTGGGAAATGCCAAGGCTGATGAGCCTGGCTAAAGTGTTGGAGTAGCTGCTGGAGAGGATTTTTGGAAAAGTGAAGCTTGACTGGGGAAGGCAGCTTGGGCAGGCCGTCGTGGGATGGGTTCATTGTAGTCACATTCTGAGGCACGGTGAACAACTTTTACACGTTGTTCAAAATGAATTTCTGATCAAAGTAAGACTGTATATGTCACCATGTACTACCCTGAGATTTGCTTTTTTACAAAGAGGGAGAGAGAGAGATGGGTGGGAGGGGTAGAGGATGGGGGGACAGGAGGAGAGGGAGAGACGGGGAGAGGAAGAGAGATGGTCAGGGGCAGAGTTTGAGGGGGACATACTGACTAGATGGACAGATACACAAAAGCAATGTGTAAAAGAAGATAAACAGTACAGGTGAAAAAAAAAGTTGATAATAATAAATAATGCTCAGAGCAAAAGCTGCGGAGTCTGTAGGTTGTGGAATCAGTTCAGTTATGAACAAGGTTCAGAATGATCCTTGAGCTGTTCCTGAACCTGGTGGTGTGGGCCCCGAGGCCCCTGCACCACCCTCCGGATGGCTGCGGCGAGAAGAGGCCATGGCACGGGTGGTGGGGGTCGGTGAGGAGGGGTGCTGCATCCCTTCTGGACCTGCTCGGTGCTGGGGAAGGGCTTTCAACGTGATGCACTGGGCTCTGTCCACCCTTCAAGTTTCATACAGATCACTTCGCTGCTCAGTGCATCGAGGCAGAACAAGTTGTAAAAGAGTAACAGAGTGAAGTATCACAGAGAGAAAGTACAGTGCAGGTAGACGGGGTGCAAGGTCATAGCAAGTCGATGATGAGGTCGGGAGTCCATTTCATCACAGTAAGGAGACATTCAACACTGGGCATAATTTTTCTTGGGTCTGGTGGTGCGTACGTGCTTCTGCCTGACGGGAGAGTGGAGGAGACAGAATTTGTCAATTCAATTGGATTAACATGAGAGTAAAATCGAGCAAGTTTATCCCTGGGCATGTGAGCCCTATGTATAACCTTAAATTGTATTAGGGCATGTTTAGCATAAATAGAAGAGGAATTGACTAATTGTAAAATTTTCTCCCACTGCTCAGTGGGTATAAGACAATAAAGTTCTTTTTCCCATTCCTTCTTAATTTTTTCTGATACTTCTGGCTGTATTTTCATGATCATATTATAAATGACGGCTACTAAATGCTTCTGGCAAGGATTCAGAGCTGAAAAATTTTCCATAATGTCCATTGGACATAATTTCGGAAAAGACTAACATATTATTCAAGAAATTTCTAACTTGCAAATATCTTAAAATAAAGAGTTTTAGGTAAATTATATTAATTAGATAACTGTTCAAAGGACATAAAACTTATCTAAAAATAGATCACGAAAACATGTTATACCTTTTGTTTTCCATAATACAAAGGCTTGATCCATAAAAGAGGGTCAAAAAAAAAAGGTTAGGGCTTGATAAGATAAACTTATTCAAGCAAAAAAATTTACGAAATTGAAACCATATTCACAATGTATGTTTAACTATGGGATTAGTTATTTGTTTATTCAATTTAGATAAAAAGGAAATGAAGATCCTAAAATTGAAAACAATGAAAAGTACAGATTTACATTCCAAATTTACCCATTGTGGGCAAGATGCTATAATCAATTCTTGTGTCTAAAATATTAAATGTCATATATTAACTGCCCAATAGTAAAATCTCAGGTTTGGCAAAGCCAAATCACCCTCCTTGGGCTTCTGTAAATATTTTTTGCTTAGTCTAGGATTTTTATTCTGCCACAGATACGAAGATATTTTAGAATCAATAATACCAAAAAAAGATTTAGGAATAAAAATTGGTAGTGCTCGGAATAAATAAAAATTTTGGGTATCACTATCATCTTAATAGCATTAATTCAACCAACCAATGACAAAGATAATGGGGACCACCTGGTAACAAGTTGCTTAATTTGGTCAATTAAAGGTAAAAAATTAACTTTAAATAAATTCTTTGTAATTTTAATACCCAAATAAGTAAAATGATCTGTGACAACTTTAAATGGTAAATGTTTATAAATTGGAACTTGCATATTTAATGGAAATAACTCACTCTTATTAAAATTCAGTTTGTAACCAGAAAAGCTACTAAACTGAGCTAGCAAGGACAAAATAGCAGGAATAGATCTCTCAGGGTTAGATATGTATAGTAACAAATCATCAGCATATAATGATAGCTTATAAGTCCCTTCCCGACGGGTAATACCCAAAGTATTAGGTGATTCAAGAATGGCGATAGCTAAAAGTTCCAAAACAATGTCAAATAGTAAAGGACTTAAAGGACAGCCTTGCCTCGTACCACGGAATAACTGAAAAAAAGATCTTTGATTATTGGTGAAAACCAAAGCCAAAGGTTTATAATATATTAACTTAATCCATAATATAAATTTCAAACTAAAATTAAAATGCTGCAACGTATTAAATAAATATGGTCATTCAATTCTATCAAATGCTTTTTCAGCATCTAAAGAAATGACACCTGGTATTTTGGATGAAGGAGTATAAATAATATTAATCAATTTTCTGATGTTAAAAGATGAATTACGATTTTTAGTAAATCCAGTCTGATCTTCAGAGATAATTCGAGGTAATATATTTTCTAATCTAGTGGCCAAAAGTTTACTAAAAATTTTAGTCCGTATTCAGCAAAGATATAGGCTGATAGAATGCCGATAGTGGGGTCTTTATCTTTTTTAAGAATTAGAGAAATAGAGGTATCATAAAAAGATTGTGGCAATTTACCTACAGTTAACACATCTTTAAAAATTTTACAAAGCCAAGGAGAGAGTATAGAAGAAAAGGATTTTAAAAATTACGGAGTATAACCAGGGGCCTTACCTGAATTCATTGAAAAAAATAACCTCTTCTATTTCAGTTTCCGTAATAGGTGCGTCTGGAAGTACACTATCTTCTGTAGTTAATTCTGGGATATTCAATTTTCTTAAAAAATTCATCCATTATAGAAGAATCCTCAACAAATTCTGATTGATATAAAGAATTATAAAAATTTTGAAAGGCTTTATTTATCTCTTTATGATCAATCGTCAAAGCGTCATCTCGTTTACGAATCTTAGTAATTTGTCGTTTAACCGAAGCAGTTTTCAATTGATTAGCCAATAATTTGCCAGATTTATCTCCATATACATAAAACTGGGTTCTAGATTTAACTAACTGATTTTCAATGGAAGAGGATAATAACAGACTATGCTCCATTTGAAGTTCAACTCTTTGTTTATAAAGCTCTTTGCTAGGGGTCACTGAATAAATCTTATCAATTGCTTTAATTTTATCAACCAATGGTAATATTTCTGAATTAGTTCGATGTCTAACACCAGCAGAGTATGAAATAATCTGTCCACGAATAAATGCTTTAAAAGTGTCCCATAATGTTCCACTAGAGATCTCTTCTGTAAAATTTGTTGAGAAAAACAAATCAATTTACTGTTTAATAAAATTAAGCAAGACTGGGTCCTGCAATAAAATAGAGTTGAAATTTAGCATTAGAAGATGAATCCACTGTCTTAATAGAGAGCTTCAAAGGTGCAATGCCCCCTGTTTCCAGTCTTACCTACCAGTGGAAACAACAACCCTGCCTCTATTTTATCGACCCCTTTCATAATTGTACGCTTCTCTGAGGTCCCCTCTCGTTCTCCTGACTCCCTCATTTGCAGAGTCAGTCTGGTGAACCTCCTGCACAGAACCCCATAGCCAGCGTACCTGTCCTGAAGTGAGGAGGCCAGCCCTGCATTGGGAGTCTGGCTGCAGCCGTATAAATCTAGATTCTGCCCAATGTGTGCAATTCTGGTCACCCCCTTCTTGAGAAGGGTGTGGGGCCTTTGCAGAGGGGGTTTAGTGGGGTCCAGGATCAGCCATGATGGGCTGGCAGAGCAGACTCGATGGCTTAATCCTGCTGCTCTGTCTTATGGTCTCATTAAGAGTTGGGACGTTTTATTGAGATTAACAAACGACACGTTTGTTAGTGAGGGAACACCAGAGCTCTTGTGTCAGGCCTTGGCCACCCTGTTACGGGAAAGACATGATCGAGAGTGCAGAGAAGACGTGCGAGGGTCTTTCCATCTGAAGAGCTGCTAACTGCGGGGACGTGGATCACGTGCGAGAGGGGTTGAGGTTATTTTAGTCGGACACTGACTTGGCGGGCCAGTTCCAGTGCGTTGTAACTCCTTGTAACGTTGAGCCCCTGTCCGGTCCCGGTGCTGTTCACCCTCCTGTCCGGCCTCCACCCTGCCCCCGATCCCACTGGTGCCGACCTTTAACCCCCAGCCTGCGCGGTGCTGACACTGACTGGCTGTTTCAGGAGTCCCAGGAGGCCGAGGCGGTCCAGGAGGAACTGGTGATGAAGGTTCGGCAGCTGAAGGCGGAGCTGGTGGTCTTCAAGGGGCTGATGAGCAACGTGAGTGGCTGTTTGTGGGGGTGGCCTGGGGGTCGGGGAAGGAACAAGGGGTGGGGCTGCTGTTCGTGGCCTCATTCCCCCCCCCCCTCTTCTGGGACGGGGTCACTGGAGCTAGACCCACTCGTTCTGTCCTGTGTCGGTTGATACCCAGGACAGTGGCCTCCTGAGCCTCGGTCCCTCTCTACATCTCACCCTGAGCTCTCCCACGTTATCAGTCCCCATTCATCGGCCAAGTGCCCGTCGCCCATCAATCCACCCAGGCCGTGTCCAGTCATTCCTATTTCCTCCCACCGCTTCACCCAGCACCATTCCCAGAATCTAGCGCCCAGCCCTAGTCACAGATCACTCCAGTGCTGTGCAGAACTCGTGAGGCTAATGACACCTTATCCCCTCGTGGTCCATCTCCCTCCGTTTCCTGCACGCCCTGGCTAAGAGCCTCTTAAGCTGGATCATCTTCCTCCAGCACGTCTGTTCCAGGCACCCACCTGTTTATTTTCAAAAAGCAACTTGCACCGCATCTCACCTTCACACCACCCTCCACCACCCCCCCCCCCCGACTGATCCCGCTTTAAATACGTACTCTCCGCTGTGAACTTTTCCTGCTCCGTCTCTGCCTCTCGTCATCTCACGCACCTCTGTCAGCTCTCCCCTCGGTGCCCCTGCTCCAGAGAACACGACGCAAGTCAGCCTGGCCTGTCCTGGTAGCTCATGCCATCTACTCCAGGCAACGTCCCAGAGCACCCTCTCCGAAGGCTCGACACCCTTCCTGTGATCGGGGAGCAGGGTGACTGGAATTGCATGCGATTCCCCAGGCGTGGCCTAACCAGAGTTTTATAAAGGTGCAGTGTATTTTCCAATTTGCTGAGCTCAGTGCCTTGGTGTGGGCGAGTGTTCCGCGCGCCACCTTCACCCTCCCGTCCACCTGGGGAGCTGTGGACCGTGAGCGCTGGGGTCCCTCATTGCAGACTTGCCCAGCACGGTAACAGGTCCCTCGACCCCGCTCTCGTGTCCGAAACGAGTGTTCAGGTCCTCGGTGATGGTAGGAATGGGAAGAGGGCATGTCCTGGGTGTTGAGGACCCTTCTCAAGGCACAGCCTTCTGCAGATGGCCTTAGTGATGGGGCGGGTTGTGGAGGTGAAGGGTCTCGACCTGAAACATGGACAGTGCTTCTCCCTATAGATGCTGCCTGGCCTGCTGTGTCCCACCAGCATTTTGTGTGTGTTGCTTGAATTTCTAGCAACTGCAGATGTCCTCCTGTTTGCGGTCTTTTTCAATCCTTTGCATTGGAGCCTCCTTACCAGGCAGTGACAGGACGCATTAGAATGCTCACCTGGAAAATCTCCTGGAGTCTTTGGAGACAATA
The DNA here is from genome assembly GCF_030144855.1 of Hypanus sabinus. Lineage (NCBI taxonomy): Eukaryota > Metazoa > Chordata > Chondrichthyes > Myliobatiformes > Dasyatidae > Hypanus > Hypanus sabinus. The sequence goes on along the minus strand of NC_082737.1, from coordinate 2,928,456 downwards.
CCAAATCTCCTCAAGTTCTTGACAAAGTTGGTATGCCGCCTTCATGACTGGGCCCGTCTGGATCCTCAGAGCTGGTTACACGCAGGAGCTTGAGGCTGCTCGCCCTTTCCACTGCTGACCCCCCTCGATGGAGTGTTGTGTCTTCTCCCGACTTCAGATCCTCAGTTTTGCTGATGTTGAGTGCAAGGGTGTTTTTTTTTGTTAAATTCCGGTTGAACATCCCTTATGTGAAATTCCACAATCGGAAAACCTCTGAAATTCGCATCTATTTGAAGCGCTGACCTGACGTCACTAATGGAAAATTCCTCAGTTTTCTGGGACGTTTCCTGTGTTCAAGTCTCTGCATCACAGAAGGTGATCTCACACTGGTGACGGACTTGAGTTAATGGAAAAATAGACAGGCACCACATAGAGCAAAATTGGAAGACCTTTTCTCTGTGTTTGTCAGTTTTGGAGTGAACATATGTTGACCATGAAGAAAGCAAAGATCTATCGTGATCAACTGAAAATATTCAGCCGGCTGGGAGCAGGAACTTAACAATGTTGAACTTCTAAAGATTGAAAATTTTTAAAGGTCTGCCTGATGAGTTTGCAAAGACTGACGCTGATGAAAATCTGACACCACAATGAATCCCTCAAAGTTTCTATCCCTCTTTGTTCATTTATTATCAAAGTGAGTATACATTATACAACGTTGAGATTCGTCTCCTAAGAGACCCAAAAGGAACAGTCGAGCGCCCAATGTGCAGAAAGCAAAGAGGAACACACATCAAGCCCATAAAAAAAAATAAATAAAACAACCCGTAAAAGAAAAGGAAGACAGTCGAATGTGCAGAGCCGAGTAAAGGTTGTGGAGCAGCAATCTTAATTGGGCCACGCCACCCTGGCCTTTTCAATCTGGCCTGGCGCTTAAATCGGCAGCCAACCCTCGTGCCTCGATGGGCTTTGGGGCCTGGACCCCACTGCCTCGGTTCGGCACGGAGCTTAGGTCTCTGACCAAACATTGAGTTCAGTGGAACTGGTGCCCGAAGCTTGCCATCTTGATCCGCCCTGCGGCATGGCATTCAAATCGATCACACCTCGGCTCTGCCACGTCGAAGCACCCTCAGGTTCAGAGGGAAGTTACAGCCTTCCACTTGCGGTGATCGCTTGCCAGAAAAAGTGTGACCAACAAAGTGTGTTGTTCGTTGTGTTCCTTGTTTCGTCGCTGAAGTTCACCTGCACCTTCAACCAGAAGACCTTGCATCAAGCCCTTTTTTAAAAAAAAACGGGAGTCAGGTACAAATACAGTGAGCTGTAACCTTTCAATGAAAACATGGCATCGGAGGTGGGGGCTGCCGTTGTTTCACAGCTGATCCAGGTGTCCTCGCGATGCAGCTCAGCTGGTTTTATTACCCCACACTCATTATAGTTTCGTTATATGGCTGGCGTGTAGCAATTTTTACTGCTAAGTACACACAAGTCGACCTTGTGCCAGCGCAGGAGGACACAGCTGGAAGCGGTGGCAATCCCAGGTGTTACACGGTGGCCCAGTATCCGAAACGCTTCTGGCCCCCGCGCATTCCGGATGAGGGGCACTCAGGCCTGTGTCGCCCATCCTTGATTTTTAAAGGCAGGCTTCTCGTGACAGCCTCCACTGTTGTCATGCCTGATTACGTGAACAGGAGCGGCCAGGACTTCAGACTCTGCCAAGGGTGTCAATTCCGGCCGATTTCTGCTTTGTGGCCGCAGAGCTGAGGCTGAGCAAATACGGTGAATGTCAGTGAACCGGGGGTGAAGGGGGTTGGGGGTTAGTGTATATGTATCCCCCGGAATCTTCAGTCCACACCATCAGCCACCCAGTGACACTGATCCTGTTTTGTCCCACACATTGGTATTGACATTGGAACCAGGATTGTTATCACTGATGTGCTTGGTGGCAGTAATGCAAAACATAATTAACACAATTACAGCACAACACAGGCCCTTGGGCCCACAAAGCTGTGCCGAACATGTCCTTACCTCAGAACTACCAAGGGTTACCCATAGCCCTCTACTTTCTAAGTTCCATATACCTGTCCAGGAGTCTCGTAAATGACCCTGTTGTATTCGCCTCCACCACCGCCACTGGCAGCCCATTCCACGCACTCACCACTCTGCATTTTAAAAGAAAAAGCTTACCCCTGACATCTCCTCTGTACCTACTTCCACGCACCTTAAAACTGTGCCCTCTCGTGCTAGCCATTTCATCCCTGGGAAAAGCCTCTGACTATCCACATGATCAATGCCCCTCATCTTGTATACCTGGAATTTTTAAAAATAGTGCAAAAAGTGAACAGCCTTTCCCCCCTGCTGTCGATCGGGTCACCGACATTCGCCGTATTCGCCAGGTTTCCGCTTTGTGAACACACTGGAGGAAATTGGCCAGGATCAGTGCACAAGGACCCATTCCGACAAAGGAGTCTTGGCCCGAAACATCGACTGTTCACTCTTTTCCACAGACGCTGCCGTGTGTGTGGCTCGGATTTCCAGCGCCTGCAGATTGTTCTCTTGTCAGTTCCTGGTCCGCAGATGGTGGAGGGGAGCAGGCAGTTCCTAAACCACCAAGGGGCTCTCCCTCCCAGTGGTAAGAAAGAGACAGGGCATTTCCTTCTCTAACACTTCACGCCTACCCACGTGTGTGTGTGTGTGTGGGGGGGAGATTTACAGTTGGCTGACCCCGGGGTGGGTGGTTTAGAGAGACCCTCGCAGTCGTTTGGAGCGCGTGCACACACAGATAGCACCGTAGGCCAGGAGGGAGCCGAAGGCTTCAGTCTGTGAGGCAGCAGTCCGTGTGCGGAAGGTGGCGGTTGCGGGCTGGCAGGGCAGTGGGAGGGGGGAGTGTGTCGTGCTGTGAGACCCCTCCCGAGTGCCAGTGGCTCTCGTTCTGCCTCCCCAGGACCTGAGCGAGCTGGACACCAAGATTCAGGAGAAGGCCATGAAGGTGGACATGGACATCTGCCGGCGCATCGACATCACCGCCAAGCTGTGCGACGTCGCGCAGCAGCGGAACTGTGAGGACATGATCAGGATGTTCCAGGTAACGGTGCAGATGGACGGGGATGGGGAGGTTGCTATCTCGGGCTCCCTGCTTCAGGTCGGCCTGTCAGACCCTCATCTGTGTGTGCAGACAAACCAGGATAGGACGGTTGGAACAGTGCCGTAGAATGGGGGGGGGGGGGGTCTGGGGGTGCAATCCACAGTTGCTTGAGTGTAGCCTCACAGGTAGATGGGGTCAGAAAGGGAGTTCTGGCAGGTTGGCCTTCATAACTGAGTGCATAACTCTTGCCCTACTGAGGCCACTCTCTTTTCAGGTCACCATTCTACGTTGACGAAGGAGAAATCAGCAGAAAAAAATTCCCTCTCCCTTCCCTCTTTTCCCTGCTCTGGCCTCTTGTGTCTTCTCGCCTGCCTATCACCTCCCCCACTGAAGTCCCTGCTCCGTCCCATTCTCCCACGGTCCACCCCCCTCTCCTATCCGATTCCTTCCTCACCAGCCCCTTAGCTTTCTTACCCACCCGGCTTCACCTATTGCCTTCTGGCTTGACCTCTTCCTCTTCCCCATTTCTTTAATCGTGGCACCTTGGCCCTTCCTTTCCTGAAGAAGGGCGTTGGCTTAGGATGTCGACTGTTTATTCCTTAGATGCTCGAACCTGTGAGTGTGTGTGTGTTGCTTTGGATTTCCAGCATTCAATGAATTGATTGTGTGATGGAGTACAGGAGCTGGGGTGCTACGTCGTGTTGGTGAGGCAATGTTTGGGCCCATGGGCCTATGTTGTGCTGACTACTTGAGCATTGACTTTGGACACTGCTGTCTTGCAGTCTGCATGAAGATTAGTCTAACCCTTCCCTTCCGCATAGCTCTCTGTTTTTCCTTCAATGTCCTGATGTATCTGCCACGTATCACTCTGTATAGAAAAGCAAACCCAATTTCCTGCACCCCCCCCCCCCCCAATATGTTAGAAACATAGAAAACCGACAGCACAATACAGGCCCTTTGGCCCACAAAGTTGTGCTAAACATGTCCTTACCCTAGAAATTATTAGGCTCACCCATAACCCTCTATTTTTACTAAGCTCCATGTACCTATCCAAAAGTCTCCACCACCGTTGCTGGCAGCCCATTCCATGCACTCACCACTCTGAGTCAAAAAAACCTGACATCTCCTCTGTACCTACTCCCCAGCGCCTTAAACCTGTGTCCTCTTGTGGCAACCATTTCAGCCCTGGGATAAAGCCTCTGACTATCCACACGATCAATGACTCTCATCATCTTCTACACCTCTATCAGGTCACCTTACATCCTCCGTCGCTCCGAGGAGAAAAGGCCGAGTTCACTCAAGCTATTCTCATAAGACATGCTCTCCAATCCAGGCTACATCCTTGTGAATCTCCTCTGCACCCTTTCTATGGCTTCCACATCCTTCCTGTAGTGAGGAGACAGATCTGAGCACAGTACTCCAAGTGGCGTCTGACCAGGGTCGTATAGAGCTGCAACATTACCTCTCGTCTCCTAAATTGTGCTGATGGAGATTGTGGAGGGTATGTTGCTGCCAATTTGAACTGATTGGTGTCTGTAAGTGGAGACCAGATCTGAGCTCAGTACTCCAAGTGGGGTCTGACCAGGGTCCTATTTGCTCTGTTTGATTTTGTAACCATTGCAAGTCGCTGCTGGATGGCAAGGACACGAAGTACTGCGGGACTAACCCATTAGCAAGTTGCTCGAGAGTGATGCAGCTGGACCCACTGTTGTTGCTTTGCTGCAAGCCATCGCACCAGGAAGGTGCGCGGTCCAACAGCGATTGTCTCAGACGTCTTTGTAGCGATCGTTAGACCCTGTTGGACATTTGCTTCTGTGGGGCTCCACCATATTGGCAGCATCAATACAGCGACGCTCTCTGCTGCTCTCTAGTGTTGACTCAGTGGAAGAACAACCTGGACTGGGACAAGATAGATACTTTATTGATCACAAAGGAAATTACAATGTCACAGTAGCATTACAAATGCACATATTTATAAATATTAGAAGAAAGCTAAGAGAATAAAACCATCTTAACAGGAGGGAGTCATCACTTCCCTGACTATAGATTGACTCATTATGGACCCTAATGGCCGAGGGTAAGAATTACCTCATATAACGTTCTTTGGAACAGCACAGTTGTCTCGGTTTATCACTGAAAGTGCTCCCTCTGTTCAGCCAAGGTGCCGTGCAGAGGGTGAGAAACATTGTCCGGAATTGTCAGGATTTTCCGTAGGGTCCTTTGTTCTACCACAGCCTCTAGTGTGTCCAGTTTGTCTCCTATAACAGAGCTAGACTCTCTAATCAATTCACTGAGTCTGTTGGCATCACCGTGTTGATACCATTGCCCCAACACACCACCGCATAGAAGATTGTACTGGTGACGACAAGCTGGTAGAACATGTGAAGGAGAGGCCTGCACACTCCAAAGGACCTCAGTCTCCTCAGGAAGTTGAGGTGACTCTGGCCCTTCTTGTACCAATCCTCTGTGCTGGTTTCCACTCAAGTCTGTCATCCAGGTGCACCCCCCAAGTACTGGTAAGTCCTCCCCACATCCATGTCCTCACCATCCATAGTAACAGGGAGCAGAGCAGGTTTAGTCTTCCTAAAGTCCATCACCATCTCCTTTGTCTTACTGATGTTGAGCTGCAGATGAGTCAGCCTGCACCATTTGACAAAGTCCTCCACCAGGCCCTGTATTCATCCTCCCGTACTCCCTTTTTCACCCAGCCATTTCTGAGTCATCAGAGAATCTCTGCAGATGGCATGACACGACAACATCCCATCCTGTAAATCCACAGTCATGCCACTCAGGAACTTGGCTTTTTTGTTTTGTGTTTTTTGTTGTGACTATGTTTTTCTGAAAACTTAGCCATGAGTGCTGTTCTGCGCCTTTGCCTGGAGGACGCTGTTTTGATTTGCTATGTTTATATATGATTGAATGATAATTAAACTTCAGATGTTGGGATATTGTCGAAACCCTGGGTGAGGCCCAGTAGGATTATTGTGTGCAGTTCCCTGCAGGAAAGGTAAGCTTGAAAGAGATCAGGGACAATTTACAAGAATATTTCTGGGACTTGAGGACCTGAGCTACAGGAAAAGTTGGATAGATTAGGAAATGCCAGCACGCTTTTGCCCCTGAGGTTGGGTGAGGCTCGATCTAGAGGTCCTGGGTTTAGACCATAAAACCATAAGGCTATTATGAATTAGAGTGTAGAGAATTAGGCTATTTGGCCCATCAGTCCTCACAGCTGTTCCATCATGGCTGACCAACCTCATCCTCTTGGTTTTTTCACCATAATCTTTGCCCCCCTCCCACCCTGTCAAGAACATATCAACCTTTGCTTTATTGACCCCCAATGACTTGACCTTCACAGCCGTCTGCGACAATCAATTCCACAAATTCGCCATCCTCTGGCCGAAGAAATTCCTCCTCATCTCTGTTCGAAAGGGGCTCTTTCTTTCCTGAGGCCATGCCCTCTGGTCTTGGGCACCCTCCACGCTCTCCACGTCCAATCGAACTAATCCTTTCAATGGTCAATAGGTTTCAATCAGAACCACTCTCATTCTTCGTAACACCCACAGGCATCCAATACGATCAAAACTAATTAATAAGCTTCAAGACCTGGATGAGGAAGTGGGGGGATGGGTTAGTAAGATTGCTGATGACACAAAGGTCGGAGGTGTTGTGGATAGTGCGGAGGGCTGACAGAGGTTACAGTGGGACATTGATAGGTTTCAAAACTGGGCTGAGAAGTGGCAGATGAAGTTCAACCCAGATAAATGTGAAGTGGCTCATTTTGGTAGGCCAAATATGATTGGCAGAATTAATGGCAAGACTCTTGGCAGTGTGGAGGATCAGAGTGATCTTGGGGTCCGAGTCCATAGGACGCTCAAAGCAGCTGCGCAGGTTGACAGTGTGGTTCAGAAGGTGTACAGTGTATTGGCCTTCATCAATCGTGGAATTGAATTTAGGAGCCGAGAAGTAATGTTTCAGCTATATAGGACCCTGGTCAGACTCCACTTCGAGTACTGTGCTCAGTACTGGTCGCCACTTATAGACACCAGTCAGTTCAAATTGGCAGCAACATATCCTCCACAATCTCCATCAGCACAGGTGCACCGCATGGCTGTGTGCTCAGCCCCCCGCTCTACTGGCTCATGATTATGACTGTGAGGTTGAGCACCGTCCCAGTGCCGTATTTAAGTTTGCTGACGACACCAGTGCCACTGGCCGAGTCAAAGGTGGGGACGGACCAGTATGTAGGAGGGAGATGGAAGGTCTGGCTGAGCGGTGCCCTGACAGTGACCTCTCACTCAATGTCCGCAAGCCCAAGGAGCTGATTTGTTGCCTGATGAGTGTCCATGAGCCAGTCCTGTTGGGGGGAATCAAAGGTGCAGAGGGTTAGCAACTTTAAATTCCTTGGTGTCACCATTTCAGTGGACCTGAAATGATAACACCAAAGAAAGCACGGCAACTCCTCTAATTTCTAGGAAGTGCGCAAATCCACAAAAAGAGATGACATAGGATCGAAAGATGTAGAAATCTTGTGGGTAGAGTTCAGAATCTGCAAAGGTGAAAATACTCTAATGGAAGCCTCTGAAATGAGCCAGGATGGGTACAAAGACATGTAAAAAGGGCAGTGATACAATAGTCATGGCAGGTTTCAATATGCAGATAGATTGGGAAAATCAGGTTGGTGCTAGATCCAAGAGAAGGAATTTGTAGAATGCCCATGAACTGACGTTTTAGAGCAGCTTACGGTTGAGCCCACTAAGGAAAAGGCTTAGATTCTAGATTGGGTGTTGTGTAATAAACCCGATTTGATTAGGGAGCTGAAGGTTTGCTAGTGCTATTAGGGAGGGATTAAACTAGATTTGCAGGGGGATGGGAACCAGAGTGCCAGAGCAGATAGCGGGGGTGAAAATACATGTTAAAAGTTCATGCAAAGTCACAAATGGAAGGGTTGTGTGTGGTGGTAATAATCTTCTGAGGTGTGTCTATTTCAATGCAAGGAGTATTGTGGGGCAGGCTGATGAGCTGAGGGCGTGGGTTGACATGTGGAATTATGACATTGTAGCCATTAGTGAAACTTGGCTACAGGAGGGGCAGGACTGGCAGCTTAATGTTCCAGGGTACCCATGTTTCAGACGTGATAGAGGCAGAGGAATGAAGGGTGGGGGTATGGCATTGCTAGTCAGAGAAAATGTTACAGCAGTGCTTCGGCAGGACAGATTAGAGGGCTTGTCTACCGAGGCCATATGGGTGGAGCTAAGAAACAGGAAAGATATGACCACATCAATGAGGTTGTACAATAGACCACCCAATAGTCAGTGGGAATTGGAGGAGCAAATCTGCAGAGAGATAGCAGACAACTGCAGGAAACATAAAGTTGTGATTGTAGGGGGTTTTAATTTTCCACATATTGATTGGGACTCCAATACTGTTAAAGGTCCAGGCAGGTTAGAGTTTGTAAAATGTGTTCAGGAAAGTTTTCTAAATCCATATATAGAAGTACCGACTAGAGAGGATGCAATAATAGATCTCCTATTAGAAAGCGAGTTAGGACAGGTGACGGAAGTGTGTGTAGGGGAACACTTTGGTTCCAGTGATCATAACGCAATTAGGTTTAACTTGATCATGGATAAAGATAGATCTGGTCCTCGGTTTGAGGTTCTAAACTGGAAAAAGACCAAATTTGAAGAAATGAGAAAGGATCTTAAAAGCATAGATTGGGACAGGTTGTTCTCTGGCAAGGATGTGAATGGTAAGTGGGAGGTCTTCAAAGGAGAAATTTTGAGAGTGCAGAGTCTGTATGTTCCTGTCAGGATTAAAGGCAAAATGAATAAAAGTAAGGAACCTTGGTTCTCTAGGGATATTGGTACACTGATAAAGAAGAAGAGAGAGATGTATAACATGTATAGGCACAGGGAGGAAATAAGATGCTTGAGGAGTATAAAAAGAGTAAGAAAATACATAGGAAATAAATCAGGAGGGCTAAAAGAAGACATGAGGTTGCTTTGGCAGTCAAGGTGAAGGATAATCCTAAGAGCTTCTACAGGTATATTAAGAGCAAAAGGATAGTAAGAGATAAAATTGGTCCTCTTGAAGATCAGAGTGGTCAGCTATGTATGGAACCAACACAAATGGGAGTGATATTAAATGGGTTTTTTGCATCTGTATTTACTAAGGAAACTGGAATGGAGTCTATGGAAACCAGGCAAAGAAGTACAGAGGTCATGGAAATTATACAGATTAAAGAGGAGGAGGTGCTTGCTGTCTTGAGGCAAATCAGAGTAGATAAATCCCCAGGGGCTGACAGGGTATTCCCTCGGACCTTGAAGGAGACGAGTGTTGAAATTGCAGGGGCCCTGGCAGAAATATTTTAAATGTCGAATTCCACGGGTCAGGTGCCGGAGGATTGGAGGATAGCTCATGTAGTTCTGTTGTTTAAAAAGGGCTCATAAAGTAAGCTGGGAAATTATAGGCCGGTAGGTTTGACATCAGTAGTAGGTAAATTATTGGAAGGAATACTAATAGATAGGATCTACAAGTATTTGGATAGACAGGGACATTAGGGAGAGTCAGCATAGCTTTGTGCATGGTAGGTCTTGTTTAACCAATCTATTAGAGTGTTTCGAGGAGGTTACCAGGAAAGTGGATGAAGGGAAGGCAGTGGATGTTGTCTACATAGACTTCAGTAAGGCCTTTGACAAGGTCGCCCATGGGAGGTTAGTTAGGAAGATTCAGTTGCTAGGTATACATGGAGAGGTAGTAAATTGGATTAGACATTGGCTCACTGGAAGAAGCCAGAGAGTGGTAGTGGAGGATTGCTTCTCTGAGTGGTGGCCTGTGACTAGTGGTGTGCCACAGGGATTAGTGGCGGGTCCATTGTTATTTGTCATTTATATCAATTGGATCAGCATATTTGCTGATGATACAAAGATTGGAGGTGTAGTGGACAGTGAGGAAGGTTTTCAAAGCTTGCAGAGGGATTTGGACTAGCTGGAAAGATGGGCTGAAAAATGGCAGTTTAATGCAGACAAGTGTGAGGTATTGCACTTAGGAAGGTCAAACCAAGGTAGAACATACAAGGTTCTACATACAACATACACTGAGGAGTGCAGTAGAACAGAGGGATCAGGGAATACTGATACAAAATTCCCTGAAAGTGGCATTACAGGTAGATAGGATAGTGAAGAGAGCTTTTGGTACATTGGCCTGTATAAATCAAAGTATTGAGTATAAAAGTTAGAATTGTACGGTGATGTTGTATAAGACATTGGTGAGGCCAAATTTGGAGTATTGTGTGCAGTTTTGATCATCAAATTAAAAGAAGGAAGGAATTAAGTTTGAAAGAATGCAGAGAAGGTTTACAAGGATGTTGCCGGGACTTGAGAAACTGAGTTACAGAGAAAGGTTGAATAGGTTAGGACTTTATTCCCTGGATTGTAGGAGAATGAGGGGTGATTTGATAGAGGTGTATAAAATTATGATGGGTATAGATAGAGTGAATGCAAGCAGGCTTTTTCCACTGAGGCCAGAGAAGAAAAAAACACAGAGGCCATGGGTTAAGGGTGAAGAGGGAACATTGGGGGTGGGGGGGGGGGTCTTCTTCACGCAGAGAGTGGTGGGAGTGTGGAATGAGCTGCCAGATGAAGTGGTGAATGCGGGCTCACTTCTGACATTTAAGAAAAACTTGGACAGGTACATGGATGAGAGGGGTTTGGAGGGATATGGTCCAGGTGCAGGTCAGTGGGACTTGGCAGAAAGATGGTTCAGCACAGCCAAGAAGGGCCAAAAGGCCTGTTTCTGTGTTGTAATGTTCCATGGATTTCAGAGGACCTTTGCCGTGCTGCACAAGAGAAAGGCCTTTGGCATTCCTAGAAAGATACCAGCACAGATGGAAGATTGGCTGACCGACAAGAGAAAGAGTGGGAATAAGGGGAGCCTTTTCTGGTTGGCTGGTGGTTCTCCACGGGGGGGAGGTCAGTTTTCGGACCGTTTCTTTATACGTCAGTGATTTAGATGACGGATCAAAGGTCAAAGTAAAATTTGTTACCAGAGTATATACACCTCACCACTTTGAACCCTGAGGTTCTTTCTCTGCGGGCATAGCAAGTCCATCAGTGACTGTAAGCATCAGGAGCTGTAAGCCAACTGCACAAATGCAGATGTAAACACACAGCAATACATAACGAGCATGGTAGAACAATATAACAGTCCTTAAATGAGTGTAGCCCTTTTGTTCAAGGTCCTGATGGTCAAGGGGTGGTAACTTTCTTGAACCTGGTGCTGAGAATCCTGACGCACCTATACCTTCTACCTGATGGCAGCGGTGAGGAAGGGGCATGGCCTGGGTGGTGAGGGTCTCTGATGGGATTGGTGGCTTTGTGGCCATGTTTGTTGGCCGTACTCAGAGCCTCTCAGTCCCCGCTTTAAATAGACCCAAGGGTGGACCCCCCCCCCCCCCCGCAGTGACTCAAGTGTGTTGCAAATGGTGAAAACCGTGTTTTAATTCGAAACTAAATCATTGACATGTCCTGGTTATTGTGCTGAGTTTCCGTGTTGGAATGAACTTTTGTTTAAAAGAAAGGATGGTGAGCTGATGTTTAAAAATAAAAGCTGGTCGGCCACCTCTCCCTGCTCTTACCCTTCTGTCTCCTGGCCTCAGGTCTCCCCGTCCGGGCGTAAGAAGGAGTCGAAGGCGGCCTGCGGCAATGAGGGCCCGCTGCTGGAGAGCGAGGCTTCCAGGAAGCTACTGGGGGAGGAGGAGGAGGACCGGGAGGATGAGACCTCCTCCGCCATCAGCGAGGAGATGCGGCGGATGCTGAACCAGCTGTGAGTACTACGGGTCCCTCAGGTGTTCCCAGCACCGGAACAGAGGTGATGATATGGGTCCCTCAGGTGTTCCCAGCACCGGAACAGAGGTGATCATACAGGTCCCTAGGGTGTTCCCAGCACCGGAACAGAGGTGATGATACAGGTCCCTAGGGTGATCCCAGGACCGGGACAGAGGTGATGATATGGGTCCCTCAGGTGTTCCCAGCACCGGGACAGAGGTGATGATACAGGTCCCTCGGGTGTTCCCAGCACCGGGACAGATGTGATGATACAGGTCCCTCGGGTGTTCCCAGCAACGGGACAGATGTGATGATACAGGTCCCTCGGGTGTTCCCAGGACTGGAACAGAGGTGATGATACAGGTCCCTCGGGTGTTCCCAGGACTGGAACAGAGGTGATGATACAGGTCCCTCGGGTGTTCCCAGGACTGGAACAGAGGTGATGATACAGGTCCCTCGGGTGTTCCCAGGACTGGAACAGAGGTGATGATACAGGTCCCTCGGGTGTTCCCAGGACTGGAACAGAGGTGATGATACAGGTCCCTCGGGTGTTCCCAGGACTGGAACAGAGGTGATGATACAGGTCCCTCGGGTGTTCCCAGGACTGGAACAGAGGTGATGATACAGGTCCCTCGGGTGTTCCCAGGACTGGAACAGAGGTGATGATACAGGTCCCTCGGGTGTTCCCCAGGACTGGAACAGAGGTGATGATACAGGTCCCTCGGGTGTTCCCAGGACTGGAACAGAGGTGATGATACAGGTTATTGATTAGTGGTCGACAGGGATGGGAGGACGTTGATGGTGGAGATCTCACCTCCCGAGGCAGACTTGTCACCAGTCGTGTAGTCCAGTTCTCTGGAGGCAACGGGGCAGATTGCAAGGTCCAGGCCGAATGTTTAAGGTGAAGTGGAGTAAAGTTCAAAGGGAAACACAGAGGGATTTTAATTTACCCGGAATGCCTATGTCAACGGTGATCAACCCGATGTGATGAAACAAGTACCACAGTTGATTATTTTCCACCTTTTGGAGAGAGAACCTTCCATCTGCTCTCACGGAGAGACAGCCACGGAAGTCTCTCTGCCTGAGCATAGAGATACAGAGCTTTTTATACTACCTTTGTCAAGAAAGCCCAGCAACAGTGATAGTCCAAGACGAAGGCCACTTTGTCAAGTACGTTTACCTCTGTTTTAGGTGATTAAGTGGCCTTCTTCTCGGACTATCACTGTTGCTAGGCTTTCCTGACAAAGATAGTACTTGACAAAGAACACTTAGGCTACATCCACGCTACACTGGATAAATCCGTAACCAAAGCTTTTTCTCTTCAGTTTTACCCTTTGTCCACACTAAAACAGCAAAACCGGAACTTTTCAGAAGCGCTGTCCAAAGTGTGTAATTTTGAAAACGCCGGATCAATGTGGACAGGATAACCGGAGAAATCTGAAAAACACTATCAGACGGCAGCGCGTCATTTCATTGTTTTCTTGAACGCAACCTGACAATTTCAGAACAGACGGCAACGAAACTGACGCCAGAAGAGTTAGAAATGTACTCACCAAATACTTTGACCCATAACTTACTGAATAAATAAGTATACTCACTTTGCCATTTTCTGTCCTTGCTCGTATGAAGGTGGTTTACCTACTTATGCAAGTACTTCTCTGACAACAGATGTGTAACAGCCTAATGTAACATTGTATGGAAAAACAAGATAATACTGATGCAGACATGTTTTACACAGTTAACAAGGTGCTTTATTAATGCAGAGTTAGTCATTTTTTAATGTTCGTCATCAGCCGGGTCAATCTGTCTGTGAATTCCCCTATGCTCCAGTATTTGTTTTTTTTTAACTTTTAAGTTCTCCTGCGCGAGAGCCAACAGCTGTCCGCCGTTTCAAGTTTTTCTAGTCTGTAACTACGCAAACGTGCACTTTCACGGCGAGATTCAACACCAAACATGTTGCTTGTTTTCGGTAGATGTGTCTGCGGAGATTTCACCAAAATCTCCGTTTCAAGGTGGATAGAGATATTTTTAAAAACACATAGTGTGGATACCTATCGTTTTTACTGGAAACCGCTGTTTTCAAAATTATCCGGTCTAGTGTGGACGTAGCCTTAATCACATTAGGCAGAGGTAAACAGAGAACAGTGTATAATTAGGGCTCCATCCACACTAGACAGGATGATTTTGAAAACACCGGTTTCGCATAAAAACGATAGGCATCCACACTATGCACTTTTGAAAATATCTCTATCCATTATGAAACGGAGATTTCAGCGAATCTCCTCCTAATGGGCATGCGCAGGACACATCTACCGAAAACAAGCGACATAATTTGCTGTCGAATCTCGCCGTAAAAGTGCTCATTTGTGTAGTTACAGACTAGAAAAAGTTAAAACGACGGACAGCTGTTGGCTGTCATGCAGGAGAACTTAAAAGTAAAAGAGAAACAAATACTGGAGCATACAGAGGCAACTGACAGGGAATTCACGGACAGATTGACCTGGCTGACGACGAACATTAAAAAATGACTAACTCTGCATTAATAAAGCACCTTGTTAAATCTGTAAAACATGTCTGCATCAGTGTTATCTTGTATTTCCATACAATGTTACATTAGGCTGTTACACATCTATTGTCAGAGAAGTACTTGCATAAATAGGTAAACCACCTTCATACGAGCAAGGACAGAAAACTGGGCAAAGTGAGTATACTTATTTATTCAGTAAGTTATGGGTCAAAGTATTTGCTGAGTATATTTCTAACTCTTCATGCTTTAGTCTCGTTGCTGTCTATTCTGAAATTGTTAGGTTGCGTTCAGGAAAACAATGAAATGGCACGCTGCCCTTTGACAGCGTTTTCAGATTTCTCCGGTTACTCCATCCACACTGATCTGCCCAAGCAGCGTTTTCAAAAATACCCACCCTGGAAAACGTTTCTGAAAAGCTCTGGTTTCGGGGGACAAAAACGCCGTTTTAGTGTGGACGGAGGGTAAAAACGAAGAGAAAAGGCTTCGGTAATGGACTTATTCGGTGTAGTGTCCTTGTCTGGACACTCAGCATTTACATGTTAGCAGGACAGATTGATCCTTTATCATCTCAATACAAGAGAACAGTCAGATCAAGGGGTATTCCAGCTGCTCAAATAGATCAGAATTTAGATAAGAGACTATACCAAAAGTAAGAAAGGTCCACCCTTCGTTGAGAAAAGTCGGGAGACATCCTCTTGTGGGACTGTGTGAGCTTTTAATCCTTATCTTCACTCAAAAGAAGCAGCTGCTCAAACTGGAATACCCAGGCACAGTCCGTCATTTACAGGAATCTGAGAGTTCCTTAAAACTTTACCACCTGGAGAGGGGAGAGGGGGGTTTGGACTGTGGGGTGTATGCAGATCTGCTGACAGGGAGTGTAGTGGTGCAAACAGAGATATGGTAGAGGTGTTCCTGAGGGTGAGACTGGTTCAGCACGGCAATGATGGGTTGAAGGGCCTCCCCTGCCCCCCCTCCTGTTCCACAAACTCCTGGAGTTGAGCGCAAACTCACTCGCCCAACGCGTGGGTCTGTGCCGCTTGCTGTTGACGGGGTTTGGGGGTGGATCGCGATCGCCTCCCCCTGACTCTCCGCTGTGCCTCCGGCAGGAGGGAGTACGACTTGGACGACGAGTGTGACAGCCTGACCTGGGAGGAGACGGCCGAGACCCTGCTCCTCTGGGATGACCTGTCCGGGTGCAGGGGATCCACCGGCGACACCGTGAACGAGGTGAGGCCGGAAGCCAGAGGCAGAGACGGGAGGCGTGGCGGGCGTGAGAGGGGAGTGCCTGACCGAGCATCGGGCAAGGTGGGCGACAAGCAGGGCTGGGTCGGTGAGGAGCGAAGCGAGGAAAGCCCGGGGAGGGGTGGTGGGAAGCCAAACACGATGGGGAGGGAGGAGACATTGCCGGCAAACCGCAAGCATGCTGCTCCCTACCCCCACGTCTGGGACACCCACCCAAGGATCCGGTGTGGTGGAGAGCTGGGTTAGAAATGACAGGGCATGGTTTCAAGGTGAGAAGGGTGGGTCTCTTCACCTGCGGGTCTGCCGGCCGCACGGTGTGAGGTTATTAAATGTGATGAATGGAGGGGATGATGGGGGGAGGAGGCTGGGTGGTGGGACAGAGGGGATGGAGAGGTAGGAAGTCTCACCCGGCTGATGCTGACATGATCTCCCCCTCTCCCTTGCGCACCCGGAGAAGGATGAGACGCTGGAGAAGGTGATCAAGGACACGGAGTGTCTCTTCAAGAGCCGGGAGCGCGAGTACCAGCAGACCATCGACCAGATCGAGGTAGGGCCTCTCTGAAAGCCTGCCCACACAGGGCCTCAGACCCCTCCGACCTCCTCACCCTTCTGACCCCCTCTCGCTCACTCCCCACCTACATCGTCCTAGTCCATTTCTGTACCTCCTGATCGGCTCCCTTCACCGCCCACCGCAGTCCCTTCCCCCTGCTCCCAGAGGTCTCCCCTCCCTGGTTTCTCTTCCCTCCTCTCCCCGTGCCACTCGCCGAACCCCCCACTCTGCCGCTTTCCGCCTCTCTCTCACCGCGAGCCTCCTCCCCATCCCCACAGCTGGAGCTAGCCTCGGCTAAGAGCGACATGAACCGGCACCTGCACGAGTACATGGAGATGTGCAGCATGAAGCGGGGCCTCGACGTGCAGATGGAGACCTGCCGGAGGCTCATCACCCAGACCGGGAGCCGGTGAGTGTGGGGTGGGGGAGATCACCCAGACTGGGAGCCAGTGAGTGTGGGGCAGGGGGAGATCACCCAGACCGGGGCCGGTGAGTGTGAGGTGGGGGAGATCACCCAGACCGGGAGCTGGTGAGTGTGGGGCAGGGGGAGTTCACCCAGACCGGGGCCAGTGAGTGTGGGGCAGGGGGAGATCACCCAGACCTGGGCCGGTGAGTGTGGGGTGGGGGAGATCACCCAGACCGGGGCCGGTGAGTGTGGGATGGGGGAGATCACCCA
Organism: Hypanus sabinus; assembly: GCF_030144855.1. Taxonomy (NCBI): domain Eukaryota; kingdom Metazoa; phylum Chordata; class Chondrichthyes; order Myliobatiformes; family Dasyatidae; genus Hypanus; species Hypanus sabinus. The sequence continues at coordinate 2,911,581 of NC_082737.1, read as the reverse complement.
GACCGGGGCCGGTGAGTGTGGGGTGGGGGAGATCACACAGACCTGGGCCGGTGATTGTGAGGTGGGGGAGATCACCCAGACCGGGAGCCGGTGAGTGTGGGGTGGGGGAGATCACCCAGACCGGGAGCCGGTGAGTGTGGGGCAGGGGGAGTTCACCCAGTCCTGGGGCAGGAGTGAGTTAGTGATTTGGGGGGGTGGTAGTTGGGTTTGAGGTACTGGGGACAGGGGTGAGAGGTGGTGCAGTCCTCAGGGATGAGTGAGTGTGTGTGTCTCTGTGGGTGGGGGGGGGCATTGAGGTTTGTATGGGATGGGGTTGAAAGACCCTCGGACTCTGCGGAGGTGAGGGCATTGGGAGACTTGGTCAGAGTGTCCAGCTGAGATCTGCAGCTGCCTTGACGGCCAGTCTGGTGACCAGTGAGTCTTGGGGAGGGGATGGGGTAAATGCCACAGAGACCCGGGAGTGGAGACCGTGCTGATGTTGGCTCATGACCCAGTCCGGAGGCCGGTGAGAAGGGGATCGGCTCCCCCTTTCCCCGGATCTCAGACTCCATCTGTCAATCTCCTAATCCCTTCCCACCTGAAACTCGCTGCAGCCCCCACCTTCGCTGGTCCCCCTGCAATCTGGGCAACATTCCATCCCCCATTTGTTTTATCGTAATTTCCCCCCTGTTTACCCAGTGATTCTTTGCAAAGCTGTTGCTGACTCCTTCCACCATACCGATTTTCCCCCTCCCACCCCATAACATCTTGCCACATTCCCAGTGACTCTTTCTTCCCCTCAACCCCCCCCCCCCCCGCCCAATACTCTCCCTCACCCATACAGCTAATTAACTGGGGCAATCTACAGCGGTCAGTTCACCCTCCTATGTGGAAGACGAGAGATTCACACCCCCCGGGAAGGAAACCCACACATGGTCACAAGGAGAGAACATGCAGACTCCACCTAGACAGCACAGTGGAGGCCAGGATCGAACCAGGGTCTCCCGGCTACCTCGCTGGGCGGGTGAATGGAAGGGGTGGGGGGGGCTGTGGTCGCACCCCCGCCTGGCTCGCACCATTCGTGTGCATTGTCCCTTATCCTGCCCCTCAAAGAGGAGTCTCAGGTCGACAGGGCGGCGAGTGGGAATGCTGGCCCTCAAGTAGAGGAGTTTGGCATGGGAGCGGATGGCTGAAGACGAGGAGGAGGAGATGAATGGCTGAGGAGGGCCAGCAGCTCATACGACCTTCCACCACCCGCGACCCTGGCGGCTAAGCAGGCCCAAGGGTGACCTGCACGCTAGCGGAGGCGAGAATGCCTTACACCTCCTCTGGTAGAGGCGTACCTCCCGCCTCCCCCTCCCCAGAAATAGTCAACGTGAATTAGAAGGAATATACACACAGAGATAGCAGAAAGTCACAGTAACAGGAATGTTACAGTTACCAGAACCGAGTTTAATATCATTGGAGCATGTCATGAAAGCTGCTATTCTGCGGCAAGGAAAACTGTCGATGACAAAATGAATTCGGAACATTAGTGCAAGAAGAGGGGAAAAGTTCAGCAGAGGAGCTAATTTCCCTTTCCGGAGAGGGACAAATTGTTGCTGGAACGTTGAGTACGTGCCTTCAGGCTTTTGTACCATTGGTAGCGATGAGAAGAAGGTGTGTCCTGGGTAATGGGAGCCTTCAATGATGGATACCACCTTTTTGGGGCGTTACCTTTTGAAGGCATCTTCGATGCTGTGGAGGATCGTGCCCCTCCCTGATGGAGCAGGTTGAGATTTCTGCTGTCTGCCGGTGAGAGTGTTCTCCGCGGTGCAGCCGGAGACATGAGCGAGTGTCTTTGCTGTTTCTTTAACATGGAAGGTCAGGAATCAATAGTTTTTATATCAAGGTCAAAAGAAGTGTGATATAAAATCATAGGGTTCTTCAGACACCACGCTGGCCCTCATCGGAGTACCAGGGTCGGGAGGCTAGCACGTAGAAAATCTACAGCACATTACAAGCCCTTCGGCCCACAGTGTTGTACCGACCATGTAACCTGCTGTAGAGACTGCCCAGAGTTTCCCGAGCGCACAGCCCTCTATTTCCCTCAGCTCCGTATACCTCCACTGCTTGGAGCCCCCCGCTCATCCACCCCTGCTGTAGGAAACGTGCTGGGAAGAGGGTGGAGGATGGTTACTGGGACTCGAGGGGCTGGGTTGGGCACACCCGGGGTGCGTGAGGGACACATGGCGGGTCAGTGTGCGGTACTTTCCCCAGGGCTGGGGTATCAAGAATGAGAAGGCACGGGTTTAAGGTGTGGGGGAGAGATGTAGTTAGGAGCGTCCCCACCCAAAGGCTCCTCCTTGTGTGCTGCCAGAGGGAATGGTTTGAAGGGAGATGCGTCCATCATGGACGAAGGAGACCAGCTTCGGTTGGGGGAGTGGGGGGTGGTGGTGGTGTCGGCTGCTCTTTTCGCATCTCTGACTGCCTGTCCCTTTGCAGGAACTCTTCGGCACCCTCCCGTCCATCAGCTCCCACCCCAGAGCCAGAGAGCGTCACCCCGGACCACGCTGCCAGGTGAAGGAGCGGCCCTCTCCTCCTCCCCCATTCGTCCCGTCCCGCCACCGCCCCGGGCCATGCTCCTGGACGTCGAGGGAAGACGGAGGTCGGTGGGGGCAGCGGAGGACACCCCAGCACCACCTCGCCGCGCATCTCGTGCCGGCGGCGGTCTCCGGTTGGGAGGAGTGGTCGGGGCAGGACTGAGAGAAGCTGCCCTGCTCCCACTCCCTCCCACCCTCCATCCATCCCATTTCTCTCTTGCTAAGCCGCATTTAATCTATGCTCCGCCCCCGCCACCTGGCGGGCGCGCACGCTTCCAGTCACACGCACAGTCAATGCATTTCGCGAGCGGGTGGGAGGCTCCCTCGCCGCACTGAGTGGGAGGGGCGGGCCGGCGGAGAGAGGCGCTAACAGCGCCCCGCGGACCCGTCCGCCCATGTATCATAAGATGTATTATCAGTCGAATGGAAAAGAAACTATATTGCACATAACTTTTCACCTCATTAAACGGGGCCTATATTCCAGCCCCAGATCCACACTCAGTCTCAGTGTTCTCTCTTCAGGGGCTGCACATCAGCAGCAACATCACCGGCTGGGTGAGCTCTAGGGCAAGGCGGAGTCTGCCTGGGGGAGGGGGTGGGATGCTGAACCGGGGAATTGAGGGACCCAGGAGTACACGTGTGCTGTTTGCAGAAAGCGGATTGGCCTTCTGGCCTCCTGGCCTCCTCTCAGCATGGGACCGGGATTTCGAGGTCTGGGTGTGCTCCGTAATTCATTGGTGCGTCTGCCCTTGAAGTACCGCACATGGTTTCGGTCGCCCTGCTACAGGAAGGAGGCAGTCCAGCCGGAGAGGGTGCAGGTGAGATTTAACAGGGTGCTGCCTGGACCCGAGGGTCTGAGTTTGGAGGGAGAGGTTGGACACATACATGTAGTTGTGGATTATTTGGTGACACAGGACAACGACGAACTTGTTGGAAGCTTGAGGAGATTACAGGTAGGGTAGATAAAGGGGACGCCGTGGATGTATGTTTGGACTTTCAGAAGATCTTTGAGAACGTGCCACACATGAGGCAAGTTAAGAGCCCATGGTATTACAGGGAAGTTCCTAATGTGGTTAGAGCATTGGCTGATTGGTGGAGGCAGCAGCGAGTTGGAATAAAAGGATCCTTTTCTGTTTGGCTGCCAGTGACTAATGGTGTCCTGCAGGAGTCGGTGCTGGGACCACTTCTCTTCATGCTGTATATTAATGATTTAGGTGATGGAATAGCTCTGTTGCCAAGTTTGCAGATTATACTAAGATTGGTGGAGGGACAGGTGGTGTTGAGGAAACAGGTAAGATGCAGAAGGACTTGGATTAGGAGAATGGCCAAGTAAGGCAAATGAAATACAATGATGAAAAATGTGTGGTCGTGCACTGTGGTAGCAGAACATAGAAACAGAGAAAAACCTACGGAACAATACTGGCCCTTCAGCCCACAAAGTTATGCTGAACATGTCCCTACCTTAGAAATTACTAGGCTAACCTATAGCCCTTTATTTTACTAAGCGCCACGTACCGATCTAAATCCCTCTTAAAAGACCCTATCGTATCCATCTCCACCACTGTTGCTGGCAGCCCATTCCATGCACTCACCACTCTATCAGTCAAAAAAAACTTACCCTTGACATCCCCTCTGTACCTACTCCCCAGCACCTTAAATCCGTGTCCTCTTGTGGCAACCACTTCAACCCTGGGAAAAAGCCTTCGACTATTCACAGGAATAATGCTCTCATCATCTTGTACATCTCTATCAGGTCATCACTCCTCCTTGGCACCAAGGAGAAAAGGCCGAGTTCACTCAACCTATTCTCTTAAGGCGTGCTCTCCAATCCAGGCAACGTCCTTGTAAATCTCCTCTGCAGCCTTTCTATGGCTCGGACCCCAAGATCACTCTCACCCTTCACACTGCCAAGAGTCTTGCCATTAATTCTGCCAATCATATTTGGCCTACCAAAATGAGCCACTTCACATTTATCTGGGTTGAACTTCATCTGCCACTTCTCAGCCCAGTTTTGCATCCTATCAATGTCCGGCTCGAACCTCTGACAGCTCTCCACACTACCCACAACACCTCCAACCTTTGTGTCATCAGCAAATTTACTAACTCAACCCTCCACTTACTCATCCAGGTCATTTATAAAAATCACAAAGAGTAAGGGTCCAAGAACAGATCCCTGAGGCACTCCACTGGTGACTGACCTCCTTGACCCGTCTATAACCGTCTACAAGCCAGTTCTGGATCCACAAAGCAATGTCCCCTTGGATCCCATGCTTCCTTACTTTCTCAATAAGCCTTGCAATGGGGTACCTTTATCAAATGTGTTGCTGAAATCTTCCGCTGCAACCCTCCAATCCTCCAGAACAGCACCCGTTCCCATTAATGATACAAAGTTCATCGCCAGAGGCTCAGCGATCTCCTCCCTCGCCTCCCACAGTAGCCTGGGGTACATTTCATCTAGTCCTGGCAACTTATCCAACTTGATGCTTTCCAAAACCTCCTGCACATCCTCTTTCTTAATATCTACATGCTCAAGCTTTTCAGTCTGCTGTAATTCATCACTACAGTCACCAAGATCCTTTTCCATTGTGGATACTGAAGTATTCATTAAGTACCTCTGCTATTTTCTCCGGTTTCATACACACTTGCTCACTGTCACACTTGATAGGTTCTATTTTTTCGTGTCTTATCCTCCTGCTCTTCACATACTTGTAGAATGCCTTGGGGTTTTCCTTAATTCTGCCTTCTCATGGCACCTTCTGGATCTCTAACATTACCTAGCTCTCTGAACCTTTTGTAAGCTTTTCTTTTCTTCTTGACTAGATTTATTACAACCTTTGTACTCCACAGTTCCTGTACTGTACCATAACTTCCCTGTCTCATTGGAAAGTACGTATACAGAACTCCACACAAATATCCCCTGACTACTTCCCACATTTCTTCCACACTTTTCCCTGAAAACATCTGTTTCCAATTTCCTGCCTGATAGCCTCATAATTCCCCTTCCTCCAATTGAACACTTTTCTAACTTGTCTGTTCCTATCTCTCTCCAATGCTATTGTAAAGGAGACAGATTATGATCACTATCTCCAAAATGCTGTCCCACTGAGAGATCTGACACCTGCCCAAGTTCTTTTCCCAATTCCAAATCAAGTACAGCCTCTCTTCTTGCAGGCTTATCTACATATTGTGTCAAGAAACCTTCCTGATAACACCTAACAAACTCCATCCCATCTCAACCCCTTGCGCTAGGGAGATGACAATCGATATTTGAGAAGTTAAGATCTCCCATTACGACAACTCTGTTGCTATTACACCTTTCCAGGATCTGTTTCCATATCTGCTCCTCGATATCCCTGCAAAAAAAAACCTATTAAAAAAACACCCAGTTAAGTTAATGACCCCTTCCTGTTTTAACTTCCACCCACAGAGACTCTGTAGCCATTTCTGCAGCCATGATAGTATCACTGATCAACTGTGCCACGCCCCCACCTCTTTTGCCTCCCTCCCAGTCCTTTCTGAAACATCTGAAACCCGGCACTTGAAGTAACCAATCCTGTCCCTGAGCCATCTGTAATGGCCACCACATCAGATCCCCACGCTCTAAGCTCAACCGCTTTGTTCACAACACTCCTTGCATTAAAATAGACACATCTCAAATCTTTGGTCTGAGTGTGTCCCTTCTCTATCACCTGCCTATCCTCCCTCTCACACTGTCCACAAGCTTTCTCTATTTGTGAGCTAACATCCTCTTCCCCAGTCTCTTTAGTTGGGTTCCCACCCCACAACAATTCTAGTTTAAACTTTCCCCAAGTAGCCTTAGCAAACCTCCCCACCAGGATATTGGTCCTCCTGGGATTCAAGTGCAACCTGTCCTTTTCATACAGTTCACACCTGACCCAAAAGAGATCCCAATGATCCTGAAATCTGACTCCCTGCTCCTTGCTCCAATCCCTCAGCCACACATTTATCCTCCACCTCATCCTTTTCCTATTCTCACTGTCGTGTTGTGTCCCAATTGTAATCCCAAGATTACTACCTTTGTGGTCCTGCTTCTTAACTTCCTTCCTAACCCCCGTAGTCTTCTTTCAGGGACTCTTCCCTTTTCCTATCTATGTCATTCATACCAATATATACCCCGACCTCTGGCTGTTCTCCCTCCCACCGCAGAATATCTTGGATGCAATCCGAAACATCCTGGACCCTGGCACCTGGGAGGCAAACTGCCATCCGAGTTTCTTTCCTGTATCCACAGACTCACCTGTTGCCCCCCTAACTATAGTCCCCTATCACTACTGCCTTCCTCTTCCTTTCCCTACCCTTCTGAGTCAGAGGCATGGTCACTGTAGGCTGTTCTTCACCCCCCCCCCCCCCAGTACTCAAACAGGAGTACTTACTGTCAAGGGGTACAGCCACATGGGTTGCACCTGTGTGGACTATTTTCTAAACAGAGAGAAAATCCAAAAACTTGACTCCAAGTCCCTTTGCAGAACTCTCTGTGTAAGGTTAACTTGCAGGTTGAGTGGGGTGTGAGGGAGGCAAGTGCAATGTCAGCATTCATTTCAAGAGGTCTGGAATACCAGGGCAGGGATGTGATGCTCAGGCTTTATAAGGTGAGGCCTCACCTTGAGTACTCTGAACTTTTGGGCTCTGAGAAAAGATTGGAGAGGGTCCAGAGGAGGTTGGCAAGGATGATCATGGGAATGAAAGAATCATCATACCAGGAATGTTTGATGGCTCTGGGTCTGTACTCACTGGAATTTAAAAGTATGATGGGGGATCTCATTGATACCTTTCAAATGTTGAAAGGCCTGGACAGAGTAGATGTGGAAAGGATGTTTTGGATGGTGGGGGAGTTGAGGACAAGAGGGACCAGGATAGAGAGGTGCCCTTTCAAAACAGATGTGCGGAGAAATTTCTTTAGCAAAAAGTAGTGAATGTATGGGATTTATTCCCACATGCAGCTGAGGAGGCTGGATTGTTTGGTGTATTTAAGGCAGAGATTGAAAGGTTGTTGATTGGACATGACATCAAAGGTTACAGGGAGAAAGCTGGGGAGGGGGTGCGGTACGGGAATGACCAGCTAGATTCACGAGGGCTGTGGATAAATCGCTCCCTTTGGGTTGGAGATGCCAAAACGAATGGGCGCAGATACGAGGGGAGAGATTTTACCTAGATCCGAGAGGTAATTTCATACAAAGGGTTGTGAACACCTGGAATCACACACGCACGCATGCCAGGCAGCATCGATGAAAAAGAGTACAGTCGACATTTCGGGCCCAAACCCTTTGGCAGGACTGGAGGGGGAAAATGCCTAGGTGTGGGGAGTGGAAAGAGAGAAACACCCAAGGGTGGTAGGTGAAACCTGGGGGGAGGTGGGGAAATTGGAGTATAGAGCTGGGACGTTAACTGGTGAAAGAGACCATGAAAATAAGAAGGGGGTGAAGCACCAGAGGGAGGGGATGAGAAATGGAGGAGGGGTGGGGGGGAGGAGAGGCTGGAGGCTCCCCAAACGGATTATAAGGAACTCCATCCCAAAGTGTGGCCCCATCACAACAACAGAGAAAGGCCATGGGTGGACATTATCAGATTGGGAGTTGGAACTAGAAGTAAAATGGGTGGCCACTGGGAGATCCGGCTTGTTCTGGTGGATGGAGCGCAGATGCTCGGCGAAGCAGTCTCCCAATCTGCGTCGGGTCTCGTCGATATTAACGTTGCAGCTATATAGGACCCTGGTCAGACCCCACTTGGAGTTCTGTGCTCCGTTCTGGTCGCCTCACTACAGGAAGGATGTGGAAACTATAGAGAGGGTGCAGAGGAGATTTACAAGGATGCTGCTTGGATTGGGGAGCATGTCTTAAGAGAACAGATTGCGTAAACTCGGCCTTTTCTCCTTGGAGCGACGGAGAATGAGATAGAGGTGTACAAGATAATGAGAGGCATTATTCGTGTGGATAGTCAGAGGCTTTTTTCCCCAGGGCCAAAATGGCTAGCACGAGAGGGCATAGTTTTAAGGTGCTTGGAAGTAAGTACAGAGATGTCAGGAGTAATTTTTTTTTACACAGAGTGGTGAGTGCGTGGAATGGGCTGCCAGTGACGGTGGTGGAGGCGGATACGATAGGGTCTTTTCAGAGACCCCTGGACAGGTACATGGAGCTTAGAGAAATAGCGGACTATGGGTAACCCTAGGTAATTTCTAAGGTGGGGACATGTTCGGCACAGCTTTGTGGGCCGAAGGGCCTGTATTGTGCTGTAGGGTTTCTATGATATACAGGAGCAACGAACACAGTAAATGACCCCAACAGACTCACAAGGTGAAGTGTTGCCTCACCTGGGCTGACTGTTTAGGGCCCTGGATGGTACTGAGGGAGGAGGTGTAGGGGAATGAGCTGCCCGAGGAAGTGGTCAAGGCCGGCACAGTTGCATTAAAGAAACATTTGGGCAGGCACAGGGAGGGAGGGTGGTGGACCGAACGTGGCAACTGGGACTTGCAGAGAGCAAGTGTGGTCAGCACGGAGCAGATGGGCCGAACGGCCTGTTTCCATGCTGTGCGATTGTGACCTGTCCTGCATGAGTCGGCCCAGCAGCTGGGCTTTCTGCTAGTTGTAAGCCCATCTGCTCCCGGTGCCGGAAGGCGCCATGGGGAGGGTTGGGGTCGTCTGGGCCCTCGGCCGGGGAGCGCAGGACAAGGCTGGAGGTTGTGGCCTGCAGGGTGGCTTCCGCTAAAGGTAGGGAATCTCCGGATGGCCGCTGCTTCACCAGAACTGACGAGTGGACGGGGGCGGGATGGGAGAGGCACGAAGCTCGGGAGGAGAGCACTTCGGGCTGCGGCCACGGAGGGGAGCCAGGCGGTCGGCGAGGTGCAGAGCGGGGAAGCTGGGGGTGGTGTCCTCCTCCTCCACCCCGCCAGCATCAGTCCTCGAGCGGGTTACTGCGAGGCCTCGGTAGCAGAAAGCTGTTCGCATATCAATTTGGCCGATCAGCGTTTAAACTGGTGCGGTCGTCACCTCCCATTTTCCCCATGTTAGTTCCCCTCCCATTCACATCAATCCCTGTCCCACCAATATTAGTCTCCCACCCCTTACCTTAATCCCTTTCCCTCCCCATGAAAATACTGTCCCCCACGTCGTATTAATCTCCATCTGCTCCAAGTAAGTGCCCCTTCTCTCCACCCACCGGCAGCCAAGATCGGAATCTGGTTTAATATGTCGTGAATTCGTCATCTTTGCGGCAGCGGGACATTACAATACATAATCGGGGTGGGGCGCGGAGAGGGAGCTGAATTGCAGGAAATAGGTATCAAATAGTTAAATTAAGGCGAGCAAAAACAGGAAATAAAAAAGTCGTGAGGTAATGTTCATGAGCCCAAAGTCCCTTTAGAAGTCGGATGGCAGAGGGGAAGAGGCTGTGCCTTCGGGCTGCTGTCCCTCCTGCCTGATGGTGACAGTGAGAACAGAGCATGTTGTCTTGCCTATACCGCTGGACGCCGCCTTTCTGACGGATCCCTCCCCTGGCCTCCCATTCCCCCGTCCCCGTCGGAGATAGGCCAGTATGACATTGTGGGTATCACCGACTCGTTGCTGAAAGGAGATCGATAATCGGGAGCTTCAAACGGCGAAGGATGACCGACAGTTGTCAAAAGGGCAGGCAGCTGGTCAGAGGGGTTGAGGCGGCTCCTCACAGCGAAGCGAGATAGGTTAGTACTCGATCTGATCGACCAGTGGAAAACCCGGACAGAGGAGACGCGGATAGGATGTTTCCCGTAGCGGGACAGCCACAGACCCTTTAGAACAGAGATGAGGAGGAAGTTCCTTGCCAGAGGGTGGTGAATCGCCCCAGACGGCTGTCTTCAGGGAGGTTCCCGATCACATAAAAAACCGGTGTCAAACAGCGAGAAGGCAGGACAACCGGCCCTGATGAAATTCTTTTCTCTCTTGTGTTCTTACGATCTACGTTAAGTACCCCTCCTACCGAGTTGATCTCTTCCCATTCCCCCTTCCACGTTCGTGTCCTCCCCATCAATCTCCCCTGCCCCCCCCCGACCCCGGGTCAATGCTGCCAGTGGCTTCATCGTGGGTACCGGGGGCCATATTCTCCGCACCTTCCTCCCCAAGTCACCTCTGGTTTACTCCCAGCATCGCCCCGGGACCAACCAGCCCACCTCCACCCTATCTCTCTGTGGTGCTTCTCGAACCTTTCAATGATTGTTTGGTGGCCCAAAAATAACTAACAGGTGTCGGAACCATCAAAAGGTACACCTACAATATTGCGAGCGATCATGGAAGGGAGCCAGATTCCTTCGCAAACCCATCCTCTCGACTCGTCATGGTGCCCTAATCCCCACCCGTGAACTGAGAAAAGGGAGCGGCGTTTTATTTTAAACAAGTGATAGGGTAGGGAGGGGGCAAGATGGTCTACAGGGATGGAGCAAAGACGTCGAGAAAGGGGAGAGAGGTGACAGGAATGCACCAAGTGAATTTAAGGGCAGGGTGGAAGTTGGAGGCAAAGTTCATGAAACGGACAGCTCAGTATGGGTGCAAGAGAAGCACTAAGACAGAGGAGCAGAATTAGGCCATTCAGCCCATCGAGATCCCACTCAACCCCATACACCTGCTCTCTCGCCATATCCTTTGATGCCCTGACCAATCAGGAAACCATCAACTTCCACCTTAAACACACCCATAGACTTGGCCTCCACCGCAGTCTGTAGCACAGCATTCCAGATTCACTGCTCTCTGGCCTCAAAAAAAATCCCTCCTTACCTCGAGGTCACCCCTCGATTTAGAGGTTTTGTCCTGTAGTTCTGGATACCCCCACCACAGGAAACAGCCTCTCCACATCCACCCTTTCCAGTCCTTTCAACATTCGGTAGGCTCTAACAATTCCCCCCACCCCCACCCCAGTGAGTACAGGCCCAAAGTTGCCAAAGGCCCCTCGTGTTAACTCCCTCCATTCTCAGAATCATCCTCGTGAACCTCCTCTGGGCTCTCTGCAATGACAACACATTCTTCCCGAGATATGGGACCCAGAGCTGTTGACAGTTTTTGATGTAGCACAGGAAGAGTTGGGTAGTGTTACCAGTGTTATGCTTGGAACGTGGGCTGTTTGATGTACCTAAGCCTACACATTAACATAAGGAATCGGAGCAGGAGTCAGCCATCAGGCCCATCGGCCCTGCTCTGCCATTCAAAAAAAATCACATCTGATCTTCTCCACTACCTACCTTTTCCCCATAACCCGTAATTCCCTTTCGATGCAAAACTCTATCCAACCCTGTCTGAAATGTATTGACATGTGTAACTTCACTGGGCATGATCCTGTATAAAAGGGGACGGAGGGGAACTGGAGAGCTTTAACGTCTTGTGAATGAGGGTGGATTTGTGCAGGGACTGGAGATCTCAAGAGCAGGTGAAGCGTTGTGTCCGGGCTGAACCACGGGGAACAGAACAGAGGACACCAGTTCTGCAGGGCCAGAGCAATGGGCTGAGGCAGAAACACTCATGACCCTGCATCACGGACAAAGCGAGGGAGGGTGACAGGCGGCTGCTGAGAGGGGTAGCTGGGATGGGGAGGGGGGAACAAACTACCAGAAATCAGAGAAGTTGATATCCACACCTCTCGAGGCCATCACCACGGAGCAGCCCAGAGCTCGGCTCCCAGCCGGGCACTCTGTCCCAGTCCTGTTTGCCACATCCCCGGCCCCTTCCCACCTTGAACTCCCATCCCACTCTGACTCATCGTACCCCCTTCCCCACTGGTGCTCGAGATTACACCCCTCTCCCATCCATTCCCAAGCTCCGCTACCCCTCCCAGACCCCCTTCCCATCTCGCCTTCCAACCCCCAGAAGTCCTCCCTCCTTCCGAACAAGAACAGGCAGCAGATAGGATTCAACAGTTTTTAATTGGGGTCTTCTTGTTTCCACTGGGAGATGGAGGGTGGGTGGGTGGGAAGGTAAACCAACCGTCTTCTGTGTGTGCGCCTGTCTGCAGGAGGGGAGGAAGGAGGCTGGTGGGACAAGGAACGAGGGTGGAGGTGGGCCAGTGTGTAAACTGAGCAGTCTGCACTCCCAGCAGCCACTTCACTTTCCATCCTTGGACGCAATGTGGACAGCGAGGTCAATGACACGGTTGCTGTAGGCGAACTCATTGTCGTACCTGGGGAAGGAAGGAAGGAAGGGTGATTGTTCATTTGGACCCCTTCACACCCACCCTCAACAACGCCCACCCCATCACAGCAAGAGTTAAGTGGCAGTAAAACAGGCCCTTCAGCCCATCCAGTCTATACTGACTCAATATCCTATGCTCAGTCCACACACACAGTACCGTGCTAAAGTCTTGGACACCCTAGACCTTTTTTTTTTAAAAAAAACTACTGCTTTGGATGGAATGACCTCAACACCATCGAGGCAGAAGCAAGCGAGACAGCCACAGTCTGCGGAAGGGCTGTGGCCAAGATGCTTGGATTAGTCTACTGGCCAATTGCCACGTCAAAATATTTTCTAAAATATTGATCTTCACTTTTTTTTAAAAAAAACTGTTTCCTGCTTTATGGTAATATTTTTTATATTTAGTAAACTTTTCATTGCATTTTTCAAAGCATCTTCGCTTTACAGATTTTTTAAAAACTGTTTCTTGATCGTCGTTTTCTTGATGTTTAGAAATCTTGTGCTTTATCTTTTGAAAGCAACCTCGCCTTGCAGAATTTTTTACTGTTTCCTGCCCTTTAGAGTAAATTTCATATTTAGTAAACTTTTCATTGCATTTTTGGAAGCATCTTAGCCTTGCAGAATTTTTGTTTTTGACATGCGCTCAAGACTTTTGCACAGTACTGCACCTCCAAGCCCCCGCTGATGCACGTATCGTTCCAAATGCTCCTTTAATTAAAATATGCTACTCACAACCTCTTCCTCTGTCTCCATGGCCTTCAGACTGGAAAGCATTGCCCCCCCCCCCACCCCCAAGTCTCTTTTTAAATCTTTCCCTAGTCCCAGACCCCACCCTGGGGCAAGGACTGTTACCATCCATTGACCTCATCCGAGTCTCCGCTACACTCCCAGGAACAAGGGCCTAGCCTGGCTATCATCCCTGCAATTTGGGTGCTCCAGTCCTGGCAACAACTCCATAACCCTCCTCTTTCTAGCTTAACCTCATCCTTCCTGAAAGGGGTTGACCAGGGATGCCCCAAGTGCAGCCTCACCGTCCTGTCCCAAATCCCGCACTCAATGCCCTGGAGGTCAACTAAAAACACCTGTCCCTTCCCATCCCCGACTGCCCTGCGCCCCTTGCTGGCCAGTCCCTCATAGTCCTCAGCTCCCCCAAATTCTCTAAAACCCACTCAATCCCGAGTACCAGTCAGGGTGCACCTGCCCGCCCTGCCCCGGAGACACTCACCAGGAAACCAGCTTGACAAAGTTGTTGCTCAGGGCGATGCCCGCCCCGGCGTCGAAGATGGAGGAGTGGGTGTCACCGTTGAAGTCGGTGGAGACCATCTGGAGACAGAAGCGCAGTGAGTGTGCTGGCTCGCGACCCCTACCCCTCCCCAAACCCCGCTGGGCACCACCCCTCCCCCTGGTTGACCATTCGATGCTGGGAGCCAGGCCAGAGACACTATCATGGCCCGAGTCTCACCCCCTACCACCCTCATTTCTGGGGATCTTTGGCCCCACCACCCCCGCCCACGATGCGGCGCCGTCATTCCATTCCCCTCAGCTCCACTCCATCCCAATTCCAGGCATGACCACTCTTCTCCCCAACCCCCATACATCAACCCTTTACAGATGACACAAAGTCTGGAGATGGTGGAAAGTTGTCACCGCTTACAACAGGCTGCCCAGTGTGAGGTGACACACGTCATGAGGGTGAATTGCCTGCAGTGCAGAGGAACAGAGGGATCTTGCACGCCCTCGAAGCAGACGCACGTTGACATGGTGGCCGACAAGGCACATGGCAGGGGTCACCAACCTTTTCTGCACTGCAGACCAGGTTAATATTGACAATATTCTTGCGGACCGGCTGACGAGAGTGGAGGGGGGACATGACCGGAAAACAGTGATATTACAGCGGCGGAGATTTAGCAGGATCAGAGAACAAGTCTTAGAGATAGACTGAGCGAGCCAGGGATTTTCGTTCATGAGCAAGAAAGGATGAAATGGGACTTTGATAGAGGTGAACGAACTCTCCTCAGCCAGCTATAGATATCGATTATACCTGACACTTCGATGACCAACTCCCCGAAGGAGACGGCTATAATTGATACCCACACCCGGCTGGAAGCCCATGAAAGGTATTTATTTTGTCCCCATCAGGTATGCCGGGGAAGCATCTGATCCTTCGATAGTGGGACTGGACACTTTTCCCCAGTGGCAATGTCCAAAATGAGAGGGCAGTTTTAAAGATGATTGGAGGAATGTCAGAGCCAAGTTTTGTTTAAAACTTGCAGTGTGTGGAATGTTAGCGGATCCACTAGAGACACTGAAGATACTTTTAAGATGGGTAGATGAAAATGGATGGCTTTGTGGGTCAGATTGACCACAAGAGTTGAGGTTCACACACACACACAAAATGCTGGAGGAGCTCAGCAGGCCACAGTCGACGTTTCTGGACTTGCCGAAGCACTTCCGCAGGACCTGGAGGGTCTTGGCATGAAACGTTGACTGTTGACTCTTTTCCACAGACGCTGCCTCCAGGCCTGCAGAGTTCCTCCAGCATTTTCTCTGTGTGTTGCCCAGATTTTGGCATCTGCAGATTTGTGATTGGAGTAGAGATTAAAAGGTTGGCACAGGTGAAAGAGTCTACACCACAGGGTCCCAACCGGAGGTCCACTGACCCCTCGGTTCAGGGTAGGGGCCCGGGAGCCCCTGGTCTATATTGTAAGCCCAGTCCCATCCCAACGTACAGTTCCCCCACCTCCAGTGATCTAACCACAGACCTCCTCTTGCTGTTGGGAGTCTACACAGCCAACCCCAATCCCAGGCAGCCCTCAAGTCTGTGACAGTTCACCAGTCCCTCCCAGAACCAGACACCATAAAGCTGCAGGTGTCTGACCCACAGGCACTTGCTGTGGTTCATTCACAGTCTCCCCACACATCCCTCCCCGAGGCGTGGCCCCAAACAAGCTTCCCACACCCGAGGGCCAGCAACCCCCTCTCACTCCCATCTCTCTGCACCAAGTGCACTGACCTGGTCCTCTGTGTATCCCAGAATTCCCTTCATTGGCCCTTCGGAGGCCGCCTTCACTGCCTTCTTAATCTCGTCGTACGTGGCCTGAGGAGAGAGATTGTGGGTCATCACAATCCAACACCCACCGTTAAACACCCTGAACCCCCCACAGGCATGACTACACGCCCACCAATTTGTACTCCCCAGATGAACACAGCACAGGCCAGGAGCCAGGCGATAACCACCGGCCTCTGGACAGATAACGATGAAGATGCAGTTGGAGCACCATTGACCCCAGACACTCCACCCAACCCTACCCTCCTCCCCACACACACAAATCCCGGCAACCCATCCCAAAAACTTACGCCCTTCTCGATACGGCAGGTGAGGTCGACCACGGAGACATTGGGTGTGGGTACACGGAATGCCATTCCGGTCAGCTTGCTGCCAGAGGAGGGAGAGGTGCAAGAGTTAGACAGACAGATAAGTGAGGAAAGGCCCTCCCTGTCCCAACACCTCTCCAGAAACCCACGGACACTTCCCCAGACCAGCAAAAACTCCCAGCCTAAAGAGAGGGGAGGGAGGGAGGCAGGAAGGAAGGAGAGAGGAATAGCAGAGGGGTAGCAATGGATGGAGTGGGAGAGGGAGGTAGAGAGGAGTGCCCTTTAACCCCACACCCTGAGGGCAGCACTTGACATTTGACCCTGCCCTTCACCCTGATGCAAATTCCACCCCACCCCCCCCCAACATCCTGATGAACGTTGACCCTGATTATTGGTCCAAGGTGAACTCCTACCCCCGACATCGGTGACCACTTGTTGGCCCTGCCACGACCCTGCTACCCACTCACCAATCTCTGGGAAGACCCCCACACCCCAGCGGTGACCAACCCATCTACCCCCTGACCTCGGAGGGACCGCCCCCAACCTCTGACCCCTGGCAATGAATATCACAACGACCTGTAACCCCACTTGCTGAGTTGAGCTCAGACCCCTCCCGTCAGGCTGGGTGCTATCTCCTGACCACCCCCTCACCCAAACCAGTGACCCACCCGTTCAGCTCCGGGATGACCTTGCCCACGGCCTTGGCGGCGCCAGTGGAGGCCGGGATGATGTTCTGGTGAGCACCGCGACCGTCCCGCCACAACTTCCCTGACGGCCCATCCACCGTCTTCTGTGTGGCCGTGTAGGCGTGGACTGTCGTCTGCAGGGGGGAGAAACAGCGGCCGTTACATGGAGGGGAGGCGTGTATGCGCGCGGTACTGTCGTCTGCAGGGGGGAGAAACGGGGACCGTAAACGCAGGATGGGCAGGTATTTATGTGCACTCGACTGTGGCCTGCATGGTGGCAAACGGTTATAAGACACGGAGGGCTGGAATGCGGACCGTCACAGTGCACGGTGGACCGTTACACAGGATAGGCAGGGGTTTGAGCAGGGGGACAAACAGACGGTTACAGGACGGGTCGAGTTTGAGTGGGGGAGAAATGCGGAGCACTGCGCGGGACGGGGAGTTATATACAGGCGCAGGTCTGCACGAGGGTCCTGGGAGACGAGCGTCTGAGACGTGGGCGCGCACACCACAGGAGCCGACTCACCATCAGCCCCTCGACAATGCCGAACTTGTCGTTGATGACCTTCGCCAGGGGTGCCAGGCAGTTGGTGGTACAGGAGGCATTGCTGGAGGGAGAGAGAGAGGGAGGTATGGTCAGTGGGTCAAGGACTCTGGTGGTCACAGGACAGGGACAGCGAAGGATAGCGATAGGGTGGGGGACAGAAGTGGGTAGGAGTCGGAGGGGTAGATGAAGAGGGAGGGAAGGGCATTTGTGGGTCTCAGGGACAGTGTGTGGATTTGCTTGGATGGGGAGTCTTGATGACCTGGGGGGGGGGGGCAGTGAGGGGGCTCCCAGGTGAGCTCCGTAAATAAAAGTGTGGGATTGGGGTAATCCTGGGATGGAGAAGGGCTTGCTGGATGAAGGAGGCTGTTCCAGGTATGGGGAGGGTCCCATCGTTTGGAGAGAGGAGTACTGTGATGAGATGTTTACAAGGATGTTGCCGGGACTTGAGAAACGGAGTTTCAGAGAAAGGTTGAATAGGTTAGGATTTTATTCCCTGGAGCGTAGGAGAATGAGGAGTGTTTTGATAGAGGTGTATAAAATTATGACGGGTATAGATAGAGTGAATACAAGCAGGCTTTTTCCACTGAGGCCAGGGGAGAAAAAAAAGAGGCCATGGGTTAAGGGTAAAGGGGGAAAAGTTTAAAGGGAACATGGGGGGGGGGGGCTTCTTCATGCAGAGAGTGGTGGGAGTGTGGAATGAGCTGCCAGATGATGTGGTGAATGCGGGTTTACTTTTAACATTTAAGAAAAACTTAGACAGGTATATGGATGAGAGGGGTTTGGAGGGATATGGTCCAGGTGCAGGTCAGTGGGACTTGGCAGAAAGATGGTTCAGCACAGCCAAGAAGGGCCAAAAGGCCTGTTTCTGTGCTGTAATGTTCCATGGCTGTGTTTGTGAGGGCTGGGATCGCAGGATAGGTTGTGTGTGTCTCTCGGAGGGTCCCAGGATGAGATCTGAGCTTCGTTGATTGGTATGGGCTGCTGATCCTGGAGAGGCTCGTTGGTGGGGGGAGGATACTGAAATGATGGGGCGGGGGGGGGTGGGGGGGTTGTGTGGGATGTGTAGTTGCTGAATTTGGAGGGTGAGGACACATCCTGAGATGGGGAAGGGGTTTGGGGTGATGTGCTCAGAGGTTGAAGTTCCTGGGACTGGGGATGCAGTGGGGGCAGTCCTGGACTCTGAAAGTGTTTCCCAGGACAGCTCCGTGGGCGGAGAGTGTGTGGGGGTGATGGTGGGATTGTGAGAAGAAAGCCGGCAGCTCCCCCTGTGACTGGCAGGAAGAGTGGGAAGTGAGACGGGTGGAGGGCTTGGTGTGGGGGGGATTGTCTCACCTGACGATAGTCATGCTCTTGTCATATTTATCGTGATTCACCCCCACCACGAACATGGGGGCATCAGCGCTGGGGGCTGAAATGATCACCCGCTTGGCTCCTCCCTTCAGATGAGCCTGGGGGGGGAGAGAGAGAGAGAGGGGGGGGTCACATTGAGCCAAGGACCTCTGGCCAAATCCCACTTCCCGCAGTCCCCTCCTGCCTCAGCTAACACACACAGGGAGCAATCTCCTTAACAGTTCTCAGCCCTCCCCACCTCCATCAGCAATAGAACAACCCTCCCCCACCCCTCCAGGTCCAGAGTGAGGAAGCAGGGGGCATGAGGTTACAGCAGAAACCTCCGCCACCCCCTTTCCATTCTTCCAGGTTCCACCAGCCTCCCCCAACACCCCAGCCTGTGAATGAGGCCTAACCAACATCAGTCAGTTTGTGTTTAACTTATAGTTAAAAAAAAATCATTTTAATCTACAAATGATTAGAATAAAGAGAAGAACCCTCATCTCCGAGTGGAGTCATCAGAACGCCGTCAGGACGGTATTTTTATTTTAACAGGCTTTCTTGTTTTTACGAGGCTGAGTTGCTAGCTCGACGCGCGACCGAGCATGGATGGAAAGCGTGCAAGGGAGCCGGCTGGATTCGAACTCGGGAGCCTTTGCTCCGAAGTCTGGCGCTGATGCCACTGTGCCACCAGCCGGCAAAATCATTAGAATAGCTGACGATTATGTCATGTTTCATTATGTTTACGTTCATAGTCCTGGATATGCCCATCATAGTAAACGTCCTCTCCAGTCTTTTCAGTTGGTTTCAATGAGATCCCCCCACCCGCCGCATTCTTCTAAATTCCAGTGAGTACTCCGGCCCCAAGCTGCCAAACGCTGTTAACCCTTTCATTCCCGGAACCATCCCTGTGAACATCCTCCAGACTCTCTCCAATAACAACACATCCTGTCTGAGATATGGGGCCCAGAACTGTTGGCAGTACTCCAACTGTGGCCTGCCTGGTGACTTGAAAAGGCTCAGCATATCTCCTTGCTTTTATATTCCATTCCCCTTGAAATAAATTATGCTGAATACGTCATTCCATTTGCCCTTCATGATTGAGATAAATGAGTGTTTTACCACGTTACCAGCCAGACTGTTGATGACAGAATCTATCGATCCCTGCAGCAGATTACTGGTCAGGGGTGCAACTGTCTACGACTGCTCCCTACCTCCTCCTGCCAAGCCAACGTTGAACCTGACTGACCACTCAATCCTGACAGCAAGCAACCTGGCCTCTTGTGGAGGAATTTGTACAAAGACCTTCGCTAAAGTCCACCAGCTAATGTCGACCTTGCTCGCGTTCCACCTGCCCTTCACTTGGCACTTTGTGTCCCCCTTAACTCTGTTACAATGACACCCCGTTCCCGCCTCCACGTCCTGACCTCGGGAACAGGCTCTCCGGGTGGCAAGCAAAGTTCTCCCCACCATCTCTCGGCAAATGATAACAGGTCACTCATGGCCCCAGACCCCCTCTCTCCCCCCCCCCCCTCCACCGATCTGCGACGACCCGTACTCACCGAAGCCTTCTCAGTGGTGGTGAAAACTCCCGTGGACTCCACGACATAGTCGACCCCAGCATCACCCCACTTGATGTGGGAAGGGTCCCGTCTGGATGGGGTGGGGGAAGAAGGAGAGTTTGTGACTGTCTATAGCGGTGGGGGGGGGGGGGGGGGGCGGGGGTTGTTAAATCAGCTGCCAATTCCACTTTCCCTTAACTGTCTTGGAAGCTGTCACAGGGGTCCCGAGGTCAAAACACCTCCCCTGCTGTCCTGGGGGGTAGGGAGTCATGAGGACAACGTAACCCACATTATGGGTCCTGAGGGACACATTGGCCCCTGAAATCCACCACTGTTGTCCCAAGGTCAACCAGCCCTGTTCCAAACCCGTCCTGGCCCTCAAAATCCAGTTACAGGTGGACCTGGTCAACCTAGCCATCCATCGATGATATCTCAGGGATCCCGAGGTCAGCCCAGAACCCATCCCCAGGGACTGGAGGTCAAACCTGCACCCCACAACCATGTCCCAGATCCTGAGGTCAAGCCAACACCTATCCCCCAGGGTCACAGGGTCAACCCAGCATCCCACACCCATAAACCCATTCCTACCCTCCCCCCACCACACAGTCATGATACAAGACCCTCGCCACCTCAGCGTAGCAACCCACTGCCCCAGCCCCTCTGCCGGACTCACTCCTGGAAGACGGTGATAGCTTTGCCATTGATGACCAGCTTCCCGCCCTCCACACCGACTGTGCCCTTGAATCGCCCATGGGTGGAGTCGTACTTGAACATGTATTCCTGGGGGGTGGGAGAAAGAGGTTGCAGAGAGAGAGAAACTGGTTAGATCAGAGCGAGGGCAGCGTCTCCTGACCGCTTCTCCGTCAGGCAGAGAGAGAAGGACCATGAGAGTGAGGGAGAGGGAGGGGAGGGGAGGAGAGTGAGGGCAGATGCAGATGGTTTGATGGGGTGAGGGAGAGCTGCACTCACCATGTAGCTGAGGTCGATGAAGGGATCGTTGATAGCCACGACCTCCACCTTGGGGTTCGCCACAGCGGCCCGGGTGACCAGGCGCCCGATACGGCCAAACCTGCCGGGGCAGAGGGAGCGGCTCGGTCACACAGAGAGAAAAAGGAAACTTTTCGGAAGCCCCAGCCGGCTATGGCCTCCCCCCCCCCACCGAAAGGCAGCCCACACGCCAAGCCCCAAAGTGAGCCCACTAAGCCACCCACTCCTTCCTCTCTGTAGACCCTTACCACTCCCATGTCACTCTCTGTAGACCCTTACCACTCCCATGTCACTCTCTGTAGACCCTTACCACTCCCATGTCACTCTCTGTAGACCCTTACCACTCCCATGTCACTCTCTGTAGACCCTTACCACTCCCATGTCACTCTGTAGACCCTTACCAATCCCATGTCACTCTCTGTAGACCCTTACCACTCCCATGTCACTCTCTGTAGACCCTTACCACTCCCATGTCACTCTCTGTAGACCCTTACCACTCCCATGTCACTCTCTGTAGACCCTTACCAATCCCATGTCACTCTCTGTAGACCCTTACCAATCCCATGTCACTCTCTGTAGACCCTTACCACTCCCATGTCACTCTCTGTAGACCCTTACCACTCCCATGTCACTCTCTGTAGACCCTTACCACTCCCATGTCACTCTCTGTAGACCCTTACCACTCCCATGTCACTCTCTGTAGACCCTTACCACTCCCATGTCACTCTCTGTAGACCCTTACCACTCCCATGTCACTCTCTGTAGACCCTTACCACTCCCATGTCACTCTCTGTAGACCCTTACCACTCCCATGTCACTCTCTGTAGACCCTTACCACTCCCATGTCACTCTCTGTAGACCCTTACCACTCCCATGTCACTCTCTGTAGACCCTTACCAATCCCATGTCACTCTCTGTAGACCCTTACCACTCCCATGTCACTCTCTGTAGACCCTTACCACTCCCATGTCACTCTCTGTAGACCCTTACCACTCCCATGTCACTCTCTGTAGACCCTTACCAATCCCATGTCACTCTCTGTAGACCCTTACCAATCCCATGTCACTCTCTGTAGACCCTTACCACTCCCATGTCACTCTGTAAACCCTTACCAATCCCATGTCACTCTCTGTAGACCCTTACCAATCCCATGTCACTCTCTGTAGACCCTTACCACTCCCATGTCACTCTCTGTAGACCCTTACCACTCCCATGTCACTCTCTGTAGACCCTTACCACTCCCATGTCACTCTCTGTAGACCCTTACCACTCCCATGTCACTCTCTGTAGACCCTTACCACTCCCATGTCACTCTGTAGACCCTTACCACTCCCATGTCACTCTGTAGACCCTTACCACTCCCATGTCACTCTGTAGACCCTTACCACTCCCATGTCACTCTCTGTAGACCCTTACCACTCCCATGTCACTCTGTAGACCCTTACCACTCCCATGTCACTCTGTAGACCCTTACCACTCCCATGTCACTCTGTAGACCCTTACCACTCCCATGTCACTCTCTGTAGACCTTTACCACTCCCATGTCACTCTGTAGACCCTTTCCACTCCCATGTCACTCTCTGTAGACCCTTACCAATCCCATGTCACTCTCTGTAGACCCTTTCCACTCCCATGTCACTCTGTAGACCCTTACCACTCCCTGTAGACCCTTACCACTCCCATGTCACTCTGTAGACCCTTACCACTCCCATGGCACTCTGTAGACCCTTACCACTCCCATGTCACTCTCTGTAGACCCTTACCACTCCCATGTCACTCTCTGTAGACCCTTACCACTCCCATGTCACTCTCTGTAGACCCTTACCACTCCCATGTCACTCTCTGTAGACCCTTACCACTCCCATGTCACTCTCTGTAGACCCTTACCACTCCCATGTCACTCTGTAGACCCTTACCACTCCCATGTCACTCTGTAGACCCTTACCACTCCCATGTCACTCTCTGTAGACCCTTACCACTCCCATGTCACTGTAACGCCTTGTGTGAATCAGTGTCCTTTCCCCACGGGAACTACAGACTGCCAAGAGTTTCCCTAGCACACAGCCCTCTATTCACCGAGCTCCAAGTGTAAAGGGAGTTTCTTTTTTTTCTTTGTTACTGTTGGGAAAGGGTTTCCTTTTGTTAACTAGCAGGAATGCTAATTTACTGATAACGAGAATGGTATTCCTTTGTAAACCAAATGGGGATTAATGTTCTTTCTTCTGAGTCTGTAAGCTTTTGTTGACGGGCTTTTGGGCAGATCGGCGCGAGGGGTCGAGAGAGAGGACGCAATGCTCTAAGCTGGGCGAGGATCGGACCCCAAAGGGGGGTCCGAGGCCGGGAGATTCTCCGGTGGGGGGGGGGGGATGAAGCTAGACGTGCTTGGTTGACCACTCGGAGGGTCCTGAGCTGTTTGGAGAGTCGAGGAGTTCGGAGGGTCCTGAGCTGCGAGTCGAGGAGTTTGGAGGGGATCGAATGGTGGCCAGAAGACTTCAGTAATTGAGCTCCAACGGTTGTGCACGAAGTGGTTTGGACTTTGATAAGTTTGGCGCCTTTTCTTTAATTTTCTCTTCATATATACTGTATCGTTATTAATCACTTAGTTATAGTAACCTTTATAAATTGTACTCATTTAATCGCATATGGTGTACTGTCTGTTTTTGGGCGAGGCGGGGACATCACACAGCATCCACACCAGCTGATTACCCAGTTTGGCGGGGCCGAAGGCTGCTCCCCCTAGACGAGAACGAGCTGAGCGAGCCCGAGGCGACCCAGGGGGTTACACATGTATCTATCAAAGAGGCTCTTAACAGACCGTGTTGTATCCGAATAGTTTCAGTCGTTGTGCACAAGCAATAAGGACGGAACTCTGGGAGGACTTTGCCCAGACAGTAAAACAAACAAAAAATAACTAACATACGCAAAGTAGAGTAAAATAGTGTTCAATGTCCATTTAGAAATCGGAGGGCAGAGGGGAAGAAACTGTTCCTGAATCGCTGAGTGTGCGCCGTCAGGCTCCCTGGTGGTGGTAATGAGAGGCACCGCCTTCCGAGGATGTCCTCGGCCAACATGCAGACTTTATTCAAAACGCAGAGCCCGGGCAGTTACAGGAGGAGATTCAGAGACACTGGTGCTTGGAAAGGGGAGAACTCATTAGCGACAGGCACAGAAATGCTGGAGGAACTCGGCAGGACTGGATGGGTTGGTGCATGGAGGGAGGGAGAGAGTCATTGAAGAGGTGAGCGAGGCAGGACTGCCTCTGGATGGGTTGGTGCATGGAGGGAGAGAGAGAGTCATTGAAGAGGTGAGCGAGGCAGGACTGCCTCTGGATGGGTTGGTGCATGGAGGGAGGGAGAGAGTCATTGAAGAGGTGAGCGAGGCAGGACTGCCTCTGGATGGGTTGGTGCATGGAGGGAGGGAGAGAGTCATTGAAGAGGTGACCGAGGCAGGACTGCAGACATCCAGTAGGCTAGGTCGAATGGGATCCAGGCTGAACGAGCCAAATGCACACACAACCCTCTCGGGAGGCAGAGGGTGGCAATGGAGGGCTGTTTTTCTCTCTTCAGACTGGGATGCCCGTCATTTACAACGGGTGCGTAAAAAGGGTACAAAGGATCACTGGGGACCCGAGTCACCCCAACCACAAACTGTTCCAGCCCCTACCATTTGGGAAACGGTACCGCAGCATAAAAGCCAGGACCAACAGGCTCTGGGACAGCTTCTTCCACCAGGCTATCAGACTGATTAATTCACACTGAGACAACTGTATTTCTATGTTATATTGACTGTCCTGTTTATTTGCAAATTACTATCACATTCAGACAGAGACGTAACGTAAAGACTTCTACTCATGTATATGAAGGGTCCAAGTAATAAACTCAATTCAATTCTCCCCTGAGCAGTGGAGTGCCACAGGGGTTGGGGCCGAGACCACTGCTGTTTGCTATCCACATTAAAACAATTTGGGCCAGCATGCTTGCAGGCGACAGCAGAATTGGTGGTACTGCACCGCCTGCGGTTCCAACTGGATCTCAACCCGCTGGGAGAGTGGGCCGAGGGTGGTTAGGACCCTATTACACCACCAGAGAAGTTGCTTCATCTCCAGCACCTCCTGTAAAGAGGCGGCTACGTTCTCCCCGTGACCTTCCTCCCACGTTCCAAAAAAATTCCCACGTGAGTATGCCCTCTTGTCCTGGACTCCCCCCACCACATCAACTCTGCCTAGGCCTGTCAACACTCAAAGGGTTTAAAGTCCTTGGGTCTGTTACCCCAGTGTGTCGCTGCATAAATAAAGTGCAAGGTCTTGTAATTTGGGAAATTAAAGCAGGGAAGAACCCTGGAGAGTTTTGTGGGATTATGGCCCCCTGCAAAGCTCACCTACAGACAGCCCGAGGTGGGAGGCAGCACTCGGCCGGTCGGGGCAGAGTACAGGAGTTGGCCTCCCTGTGACAGATGCACTGGACCACAAGGGAGGCTGAGGAACGGGGCAGTGAGTGCCTCGGTTTGGAGCGCAGGCGCTGTGCGTGACTGCGCAGCTCCCACGTTCCAGGTCAAGGTGAGTGGCCACAATTGTGGACCGACCGCCCAGCGCATTCCTCGCTGATCGCCAATGATGGACGTGTGCTTCGATGTTGCAATGATGCACGTGTGACATACAAAAGTTAATCTTTAAATCGCAGAACAATGCAAAGTTCTTGTTTGAAGGTCGAGGCTGGAGTGACTTTACAGGGGTTTACAAAATCAGCAGGGGTGTGGATACATGGCCAATCTTTTCCCCACAAGGGTTGGGCATCTCAGAAATCCCACGGGCATGGGTTTAAGGGGAAAGATTTAAAAAGGGAGCTGAAGGGCAACATTTTTTTTTGCACACAGAGGGTGGTGGGTATCGAGCGAGTTGCCAGAGAGGCAGGTACAATTACAACACTGTTCTGACAAGTACACGGAAAGGATGAGGCTTAGACAGCTAGTATCAGTTGCTCCACCTGGGCGGGATGAAATGGAAAATACCAGAGGACATAAGGTGGTGGGGGGAGGGGGATCAAGTTCAAAGAAGTGCACGGGAAGTTTTTTTTAAATGACACAAGACATAGGGACAGAATTAGGCCATTTGGCCCATCGAGTCTGTGCCACCATTCCACCATCCCTCTCCTCAGCCCCACTCCCCATAACTGATGCTGTGTCCAGTCAAGAACCCATCAATCTCTGCCCTAAATACACCCAACGACTTGGCCCCCCACAGCTGCCTGTTCACCAAGCTCTGGCCAAAGAAATTACTGTTTTAAATGGATTCCTCTGTATGCTGAGGCTGTGCCTCTTGTTCGAGACTCTCCCAGCATCCTTCCCACAGCTATTGTCCAGTCCTTTCAATGCTTGAAAGGTTTCAGTGAGATCCCCCTCATCACTGAATTCCAGCGAGTACAGGCCATAACCCTGGAATTCCTGGCATCATCCTTGCCAACCTCCTCTGGACCCTCTCCAATGTCAGGACATCTTTCCTCAGTAAAGGTGAGACTTCACCAATGCCTTATAAAGCTGAGCATCACATCCCTGCCCTGGTATTCCAGACCTCTTGAAATGAATGCTGACATTGACCCCACTCAACCTGCAAGTTAACCTTACACAGAGTGTTTGCTTGCAGGGGTGGTCCCAGAGGCAGACATAGCACAGACTCTCAGAGCGGACTCAGAAAATCTGGCCGAGTGGTGCCACAACAACAACCTCTCGCTCGTTGTCAGCAAGAGCAAGGAGCTGATTATCGACCCCAGGAGGGGTCTTCCATGAGCCAGTCCTCATCGGGGGAAATCGGAGAGTCAGCAACTTTAAATCCCTTGGTGCTGACATTTCAGAGGAACTGTTCAGGGCCCGGCACAGAAGTGGAATTACAAAGACAGGCAGCGCCTCTAGTTGCTGTTTGTGAAGACTCTGCACAACAACTAATACTCCAATAAACTTACACAGGAATGCGGTGGAGAGTATATTCACCGGCTGCATCACAGCCTGGTAAGGAAACACCAATTCCCTTGCAGGTAAAGCCCCTCCTCCACCACAGAACATAGAAAACCTACAGCACAATACAGGCCCTTTGGCCCACAATGCTGTCGCAGGAAAGCTGCGTCCATCAACAGGGACCCCAAAACCGCCCTCATCTCACTGCTGACACCACGAGGGTGGCTCAGGACTCACAACACCAGGCACGGGACCACGACCTGCGCACTCACATTCAAGGACTCTTCGTCTCGACATTTATTATTATTATTTATTCCTTCTTTTTGCATTTGCACAGTTTGTGGTGCTTTGCACACTGGTGGAACGCCCAGTTGATTATTCTAACGTGGATTTACTGAGTGTGCCCACAGGGCTGCAAAGAGTGACAGATGTGGACTTTGACAAGAAATTCATGATAGCTTTCTCAATTTTATCGGGTAGGAGAGCTATTCTATTGTATTGGAAGGACCCCAATCCACCTACTGTGTTCATCTGCATCTCCTCCATTATGTCGCGTTTAAGTTTGGAGAAAATTAGGAGTTGGACATTTGATACATCTTTTAAATTTGAGCAAACTTGGCGACATTTTATTCAATATTTTCATATGATCTAATTCTTTTTACTATTTCAGTTAACTACTTCTTCGCTTAACTGAAATAGTAAAAAGAATTAGATCATATGAAAATATTGAATAAAATGTGACCAGAAGGATTTTTCCTTTTTTTAAAAAAAACTGTATACTTAAAATGGACTGCCCAGTTCTCTTTTTTTGGTTTTAGGTTAGTGTTTTTTTTCTCTCCAATAACAGAAATGGAGTCTTTTTTTCCTATGAATTGTTAAGAGATGTGGTTCTTTTTTTCTCTTTATACTAGTTTAATACTATATATGATTTTCAGTTTATATTCCTTTCTTTGTACTATTATTGAAATATGTATTTGAGATAACTTCTGACTTGTATTTATCATTCTTTTAAATCAATAAAAAAAAATTGAAATGAAAAGAAATTTGCATTGACTATGAACGAGCAAGGAATGGGAGGGTTGGGCACGCAGGGGGATCAAGTCAGGCATCTGTTCGCTAACTGAGGTAGTTCAGTGTGGGCTGAAGGGCCTGTGGCTGTGCTCGTACTCCTCCTGGTTCCAGATCACAGGCCCAACAGCAGGCAATGGGGAGAAAGATCTGTAGATGCTGGAAATCCCTGCCAGTGAGCCTCGGCCTGAAATGTCGACCGTTCGCTCTTCTCCACGGATGCTGCCTGACCTGCTGAGTTCCTCCAGCAATTTGTGGGCAGCAGGGATGAGTTTGGATAGGGCATCATGCTGGGGTCAGACTGGATCAAATGAACGATCAACTTCCCAGCTCTCTACTTCATCCTCTCCCTCCCGGTTTCACCTATCACTTGTGTTTCTCTCTCCCCTACACCCACCCACCTATTGCATCTACTCCTCATCACTTTTCCCTCTCCAGTCCTCATGAAGGATCTTGGCTGAGACATCGACTGTCCTCTCTTCCATGGATGCTGCCTGGCCCGCCGAGTTCAGGTACATGGAGCTTAGGGCTATGGGTAACCCCACGTAATTTCTCAGGTAAGGACATGTTTGGCACAGCTTTGTGGGCCAAAAGGCCTGTACTGTGCTGTCGGTTTTCTGCGTTTCCTCCAGCATCTTGCACGCACACTTTGCGAACCCATTGCCGACAGAAGGCAAGTACTTCAAAGAGAGGAAGAGGGATCCTGGCCAGGAACTCACTCCGCCATCCCATGGGATTGTTTTTAGGGAAGGTTTGGGATGTCTCTATTTTAACGCAAGGAGCGTGTAAACAAAGCGGATGAGCTTAGAGTGTGGATCAGTGCTTGGAGATATGATGTTGAGGCCATTACAGAGACTTGCATGGCTCAGGGACAGGAATAGTTACTTCAAGTGCCAGGCTTTCGATGTTTCAGAAAGGACTGGGAGGGAGGCAAAAGAGGTGGGGCGTGGCACTGTTGATCAGAGAGAATGTCATGGCTGCAGAAAAGGTGGATGCCATGGAGGAATTGGCTACGGAGTCTCTGTGGGTGGAGGTTACGAACAGGAAAGAGTCAATAACTAGGCCGCATAGTAACAGGGATATCCAGGAGCAGATACGGAAAAAGATCCTGGAAAGGTGAAATGATAACAGAGTTGGCGTGATTTTAATATCCCAAATATCGATTAGCATCTTCCTAGCGCAAAGGGTTTAGATGAGGTGGAGTTTCTTAGGTGTGTTCAGGAAGGTTTCTTGATACAATATGTAGATAGGCCTACAAGAGGAGAGACTGTACTTGATTTGAAATTGGGAAAAGAACTTGGGCAGGTGTCAGATCTCTCAGTGGGACAGCATTTTGGAGATAGTGATCATAATCTGTCTCCTTTACAATAGCATTGGAGAGAGATAGGAACAGACAAGTTAGAAAAGTGTTCAATTGGAGTAAGGGGAATTATGAGGCTATCAGGAAATTGGAGGCTTAAATTGGAAACAGATGTTCTCAGGGAAAAGTGTGGAAGAAATTTGGCAAGTAGTCAGGGGATATTTGTGTGGAGTTCTGTATAGGTTCGTTCCAATGAGACAAGGAAGATATGGTAAGGTGCAGGAACCGTGGTGTACAAAGGCTGTAATAAATTTAGTCAAGAAAAAAGCTTATAAAAGGTTCAGAGAGCTAGGTAATGTTAGAGATCTAGAAGATTACAAGGCTAACACGAAGGAGCTTAAGAAGGAAATTAAGAGAATAAAAAGGGGCCATGAGAAGGCCTTGGCAGGCAGGATTAAGGAAAACTCCAAGGCATTCTACAAGTACTTGAAGAGCAGGAGGATAAGACACGAAAGAACAGAACCTATCAAGCGTGACAGTGGGAAAGTGTGTATGGAACCGGAGGAAACAGCAGAGGTACTTAATGAATACTTCAGTATCCACAATGGAAAAGGATCTGGTGATTGTAGTGGTGACTTGCAACGGACTGAAAAGCTTGAGCATGTAGATATTAGGGAAGAGGATGTGCTGGAGCTTTTGGAAAGCATCAAGTGAGATAAGTTGCCGGGACCGGATGAGATGTACTCCAGGCTACTGTGGAGTAGTACTCCAAGCCTCTGGCGATGATTTTTGCATCATCAATGGGGATGGGAGCGGTTCCAGAGAATTGCAGGGTTGCAAATGTTGTTCCCTTATTCAAGAAAGGGAGTAGAGATAGCCCAGGAAATTATAGACCAGTGAGTCTTACCTCAGTGGTTGGTAAGTTGATGAAGAAGTTCATGAGAGGCAGGATTTATGAACATTTGGAGAGGTATAATATGATTGGGAATAGTCAGCATGGCTTTATCAAAGGCAGGTTGTGCCTTACGAGCCTGATTGAATTTCTTGAGGATGTGACTAAACACATTGATGAAGGAAGAGCAGTAGGTGTAGTGTATATGGATTTCAGTAAGGCATTTGATAAGGTACCCCATTGCAAAGCTTATTGAGAAAGTAAGGAGGCATGGGATCCAAGGGGACATTGCTTTGTGGATCCAGAACTGGCTTTCCCATGGAAGGCAAAGAGTGGTTGTAGACGGGTCATATTCTGCATGGAGGTCAGTCACCAGTGGAGTGCCTCAGGGATCTGTTCTTAATGAGTTTTATAAATGACCTGCATGACGAAGTGGAGGGATGGGTCAGTTTGCTGATGATAAAGGTTGGAGGTGTTGTGGGTAGTGTGGAGAGCTGTCAGAGGTTACAGCCAGACATTGATAGGATGCAAAACTGGGCTGAGAAGTGGCAGATGGAGTTCAACCAAGTGTGAAGTGGGTCATTTTGGTAGGTCAAATATGATGGCAGAATATAGTATTAATGGTAAGACTCTGGGTAGTGTGGAGGATCAGAGGGATCTTGGGGTCTGAGTCCATAGGACACTCAAAGCAACTGCGCAGGTTGCGTAGACTCAAAGCAGCTGTGTAGACTGACACTGTGGTTAAGAAGGCATATGGTGTAATGGTTTCATCAATTGTGGAACTGAATTTAAGAGCCGAGAGGTAATGTTGCAGCTATGAAGGACCCTGGTCAGACCCCACTTGGAAAACTGTGCTCAGTTCTGGTTGCCTCACTACAGGAAGGATGTGGAAGCCATAGAAAGGGTGCAGAGGAGATTTACAAGGATGTTACCTGGATTGGGGAACATGCCTTATGAGAATAGGTTGGGTGAACTCGGCCTTTTCTCCTCGGAGCGACAGAGGATGAAAGGTGACCTGATAGAGGTGTATAAGATGGTGAGAAGCTTTGATTGTGTGAATAGTCAGGTGCTTTTTACCCAGGCTGAAATGGTTGCCACAAGAGGACACAGGTTTAAGGTGCTGGGGAGTAGGTAAGAGGAGATGTCAGGTTTTTTTGACTCAGAGTGGTGAGTGCATGGAATGGGCTGCCAGCAACGGTGGTGGAGACGGATACGATAGGGTCTTTTAAGAGGCTTTTAAATAGGTACGGAGCTTAGTAAAATAAAGGGCTATAGATAAACCCTCTAATTTCTAAGGTAGGGACATGGTTGGCACAACTTTTTGGGCCGAAGGGCCTGTATTGTGCTGTAGGTTTTCAGTGACCAGAGCACTCAGCGAGGCACAGATGAAAAGCTCAATGCAGGCGCTGGGAGTCCAAAGCAACACACACAAAATGCTGGAGGAACCTGGCAAGCCAGACAAAATCTATGGAAATAAATGAGCAGTCGGCTTTTCCAGACAAGGCCCTTCATCGGGACTGAACACTGCAGGAGCACCAGTGGGGATGTGAGATGCAAACAAAGGTGGCTCAATTATATTACCCCACACTGAGATGGACTCCAGACCTCACCATCCTTCACCTACACTGCGATTTCTCTTTAGCCGAGAGTGTGTTCTGCTCCCAGAGAGCAGGGAGAGGCAGCTACAGCGCCCCTGCCTGGCAGCGTCTGGGTGGTACACCAGGACTGCCCCCCTGCCCTCTGAGCCCAGCTCCCAGCAGGGATGGCCTTTAAAGGAAGCGACTCGCTCGGCAGGGGTTCCCTCTGTGAACACCACCCCAGCGACACCTGCCCAGAGTCCGGGTACGCCCGGGATTAGTCATCCCAGCCCCAAAGTTTCTCCCTCAGCCATAGCAATGCCGGCTCCATTTCACCCCAACTACACGCAAACAAATTTTCTCTTCCCCACGCTTTTTCTCCGTGTGCACACTTAATGCAGGTTCTCGTTTTAGACCCCTCACCTCCTGATGTAAAACAAATCTTGGAGATGCGTGGCTCAAGCATCTTTTGGTTTCAAATGTCTGTCCCTCCTCTGGGAATAATCCCGCATCCAACCCAGAAACTGAAGAGATCCTGTACGTCTGAGAAAGCTCGTCTCCCTAAGCCCCCAAGCAGCAGTCGCCGCCCCCACCCACGGCACTTGACCCGCTACCCTCTCCCTCTCCTCCCGGAAACTCACTTCCCCCTCCTTCACTCCCCAATTCTCTTTCCTCCAACTCCCCATTCCCTTCTTCCCTCTTTTAACCCCTCCTCTTTTCCACTCCTCCCCCCCCCCTCTGCCACCCGTGAAGGGGCGGACCGGACTCTGAAGGTAACAGGAACCTTCGACCCCCCCCACCGGGGCAGGGCAGACCCGACCCCCTTCGCCCCCGCCCCGTCTGCCAGCGCTCCGTGACAGCCAGCACGTACACTCCCCACTTGACTGAAGAGCGACCGTCCGTCACGTCTCGCACGTCTCCTCCGAGCAGAAGGATGAATCAGGCCGATGTCACGCTCCCCGCCCCCTGGGACTACGGAGTGAGGGATGAGTTAGCGGATGGGTTAGGGAGGTATTCCCCCCAGTCCTCGGATCCTGTGGAAACTAACCCTCCAGCACCCGGACCCGGAACACTAGGAGTTAACCGTCCCTGAGCAGGAAGCAATGCCTTCCCTGCAGCTCGCACATCCGTCCGGGGTGAAATTGCGAGACAGACGGGGTACAGAGAGAAAGGAAGAAATGGGGGGGGGGGGGGGAAGAGAGAGAGATATAGAAAACGGGCATGATAAAAAGAGGTAGAGAAGAGGCTATTGAAGGGCGCCGGCTCTATACACGCCGGGGCCCGCCCGAAAGCAGCGGTGTGTGCGTCCTTTCTCGTCCCGGAAACCCCTCCGGCTTTCCCTGTTGTCCCCCCTCACTCACCCGTTGATGCCGATCTTCACCATGTTGCCTCTGTTAGGGGTGATGTGCCGTACGTTTGGTGCTGCGAAGGCAAGAGCGAAAGCGTGTGAGAGCGGCTCCGTCCGGCCCGACCACCTTTATACGGTCGGTGGCATCACAGAGCGCCGCCCCTGCTCCCCGCGTCACACGGTCCCGGGGCAGGCCTGGCTCACAAAGCGGGCAGTGACTTAACACTCCCGGGGCAGGCCCGACCCGACTCACAAACACACACCCGGGAGAGCCCCCACAGGGCGCGGGGAGTGACCTGGCACATGATAGCTTATCAGACACCCGGGACAGACCCGGCTCATCGTCCAGGTCAGGCCAAAAAACATCATGAGGGACAGACGGGTGCATCACGCTGAGAGAAACGAGGGGATAGATTCCTCCGGCGCCTTGACCGCCCCTCCTCCCATATCACTTTCCCCTCCCCTCTCACCCTTGCCCTTCTTGCCTCTAATCCCTCCCTCACTCTATTTCACCTAATTTCATCCTCCACCTCCCTCTCGCCGACTTCCCATTGCATTTCTCTTTTCCCCAATCTCTTTTGGGGCCCTTCAATCGTTTTTCCTCGGCTCCTCCTCCTCTGCCCTAATCGTTTCTCCCTGACTCCTCCACACCCGCCTCTCCCTTGGATTGGGCTTTACGAGTTCCCCTCTACCTTCGGGGACTGTTGACCACGGGAGGATCGCTCTCTGCCTTGATCGCCAGCGAGTGATGCCGGGAGCTGGGCAGGACTACGGGCCTTTATAGAAAGCTTCCTCTCCTCCCCTCCCTATCCCGTCACCGGCGGCTGTAACCTGACACCCAAGGGCAAACTCACAGTCCAAGGGCACGGCTTAAAGAGGCAGTCCCGTGCGCTGCTGGGTGGGTGGGAAGGGAGTTTGAGGGGCGGCAGAAGCAGAGCCTGTCCGGGAGCCGGAGAGGAGATCAACCGCTGGGGTGGTGGGGGCACGGGGGCGGGAGTCAAAGAAGCTGAAGACCGTGGGGCCAAGAGGGGGTTAAAGGCTTAAAGACACAGGCGCGGGAGGCGTGCAGAGACCAGAAGGATTACAGAGACGGGGAGGGTGTATGTAAAAAGGATTTCAGAGGTGGGAGGGGTGAAGGAGCTCGCAGACGGGGTGGGGGGTTTGTAGAGAGGGCCAAGAGCTGGACGGGTCAAGATGGGGTGGGGTGTAGGAGCTAGAGAGATTAGAAACGGGCTGGATGTTGGGACCAGAGGGGATAACAGAGCCAGGGAGGGGTAAAGAGGCCGGAGGAATTACAGAAATGGGGTTGCAGGGGGTCACAGTGACAAAGAGGGTTGTTGGGGTTACAGAGGAAGCAGTGTGGGGTCTGTCGGGATTTATCATTCAGCCTCCCTCTCTCCATTGCCCCTGACACACCCTGCGGAGTATTCCGTTTCTGCAGTCCCTCCCCCCCGGGGTACAGTGCCGGCTCCTGTGACTAAGGGTCTGGACTCCGCCCTGGAACAAAATCCGTGTTTCCAAAACAGCATCACACACCCAGCCGCACTCGCTGCACCGACCAGCCCAACCGTTCCTTCCTCCCATCCCCGCCCTGCCCTGGACCAGCTCGGGCCCGTCTGTCGGCTGGCGGTGGATTCCCCGCTCCATAGTCACCTCCCACAGCCAGCTAACTGCCCCAGTTCCAGCAGGGAGCTCCCACCCTCACCCTCCTCCCCATTCCCCACCCTCCCCTCCTTCCCTTTCCTCCCCTCTCCCATTCCTCTCCCTCCCCTCCCTCACCTCTCACTCCCATTCCTCTCATATTCCTCCCCTTCCTCCCCTCCCCCTCCTCTCACATCCCTCCCCCTCATCTCCCCCCTCTCCTTGAGCGCAAACAGTTTTTAGAAAAGGCAGCCATATTCAGTGGGCAGCAGAGTGAAAGGGCTTCGGCGATAACTGGATGAGGTGAGGCAGTTGTTGATTGCAAAAGGAGGTAGTATGTGTGCGAGGCCGGTTTTCAGTGGTCGGTGTCAGATGTGGGAGGTCCTGGAGTCTCCCGATGTCCCAGACGAGCGCATCTGCACCCGGTGCATCAAGATGCAACTCCTAACGGACTGTGTTAGGGAACTGGTCAGGGAGAGTGTGGAGGTGATAGAGAGGAGTTACAGGCAGGGCCACAGGGAACAGAGAAATGGGTCACAGTCAGATCAGGAAACGGGAAAGAGTCAGGTTCTAGAGAGTACCCCTGTGGCTGTACCCCTTGACAATAAGCACTCCTGTTTGAGTACTGTTGGGGGGGATGGGACAGCCTACCTGGGGGAAGCGACAGTGGCCGTGCCTCTGACACATGAGTCTAGCCCTCTGACTCAGAAGGGTAGGGAAAGGAAGAGGAAGGCAATAGTGATAGGTGACTCTATAGTTAGGGGTTCAGACAGGCAATTCTGTGGATGCAGGAAAGAAACTCGGATGGTAGTTTGCCTCCCAGGTGCCAGGGTCCAGAATGTTTCTGATCATGTCCAAGATATCCTCCAGTGGGAGGGAGAACAGCCAGAGGTCATGGTACATATTGGCACCAATGACATAGGTAGGAATAGAGAAGAGGTCCTGAAAGAAGACTCCAGGGAGTTAGGAAGGAAGTTGAAAAGCGGACCTCAAAGGTAGTAATCTCGGGATTACTGCCTGTGCCACGCGACAGTGAGAATAGGAATAGAATGAGGTGGAGGATAAATGCGTGGCTGAGGGATTGGAGCAGGGGGCAGGGAGTCAGATTTCTGGATCTTTGGGACCTTTTTAGGGCAGGTGTGAACTGTACAAAAAGGACGGGTTGCATTTGAATCCCAGGGGGACCAATATCCTGGTGGGCAGGTTTGATAGAGCTGTTGGGGAGGGTTTAAACTAGTGTGGCAGGGTATGGGAATCAGAATGTGAGTGCAGAGATTAAGGTAGAAGGACAAGGGCATGATGCTGAGAGTTCTGAGTTGATGAGGAAGGATAGACAGGGAACAGAACATAATTGTAGCCAGTTAAAGGGGTTGAAATGTGCCTATTTCAATGCTAGGAGTATTAGGAACAAGGAGGATGAACTTAGAGCATGGATTAGTACATGGAATTACAATGTTGTGGCCATTACTGAAGCTTGGTTGGAGGAAGGGCAGGATTGGATGATGAAGGGCCCGGGGTTCAGGTGTTTTAAAAGGAATAGGGTGGGAGGTAGAAAAGGGGGGGAGTGGCATTGCTGGTCAGGGATAGTATCACAGCTATAGAAAGGGAGGATGCTGCAGAGGGAGTGTCTACGGAGACGGTCTGGGTGGAAGTCAGAAATAGGAAGGGATCAATCTGTGCTGGGAGTAGTCTAGAGGCCCCCAAATAGCCCTCGGGACACTGAGGAGCAGATAAGTAGGCAGATTTTAGAATGGTGCACGAAAGACAGGGTAGTAGTTATGGGTGATTTCAACTTCCCTCATATTGACCAGCACCTCCTGAGTTCAAGGGGGATAGATGGGGCTGAATTTGTCAGGTGTGTTTAAGAAGGATTCCTGACACAGTATGTGGACCGGCCGACAAGAGGAGAGGCCATATTGGATCTAGTTCTGGGTAATGAACCTGGTCAGGTGACAGACCTCTTGGTTGGGGAGCATTTTGGTGAGAGTGACCACAACTCCATTAGCTTAAAAATAGCTATGGAAAGGGATAAAATCGGATGAAATGGTAAAGTGCTTAACTGGGGAAAGGCTAACTTTGAAGGGACCAGCTTCGCAGGAACTAGCGAGAGTACATTGGAAACGGATGTTCAAAGGGGAACATCCGTGTAGGAGAAGTTTAGGCACCACTTGAGCTGGGTTCAGGATAGGTTTGTCCCACTGAGGCAAGGAAAAAATGGTAGGAAAAGGGAACCATGGCTGATGAAACACGTGAGGCAACTCGTCAAGAGGAAAAAGGAAGCATATGTTAGATATAAGAAGCAGGAAGTAGGAGGCACTTATGTGTAATATAGGGTAGCCAGAAAGGAGCTAAGGACTTAGGAGACTTCAAAGGGGGCATGAGAAAGCCTTGGCATGTAGGATTAAAGAGAACCCCAAGGCGTTCTATGCATTTGTGAAGAATAGGAGGAGGATGAGAATGAAGGCTAAAGGTTAAAGAGGGCAACATGAGTCTGGAGGTGGAGGAGGTTGGGGAGGTCCTAAATGAATACTTTGCTTCAGTATTCTCAAGTGAAAAGGATCTTGATCAGGATGAGGTCGAAGTAGAGCAGGCCTGTGTGCTGGACAATGTGGAGATTAAGGAAGAAGTAGTTCTTAAAAACATTAAGATTGATAAATCCCCAGGGCCGGATATGATACACCTCAGGTTGTTGTGGGAATCGAGAGAAGAGATCGCAGGAGAATTAGCTATCATCTTTGAATCCTCTTTGGCTGCAGGGGAAGTGCCGGAGGACTAGAGAATGGCAAATGTAGTTACCTTGTTTAAAAAACATAATAGTGAGAAACCTGGGAACTATAGACCGGTGAGTCTTATGTCAGTGGTATACTACTGGATAGGATCTACGAGCATTTGGAGAAGTACAGTCTACTCATGGATAGTCAACGTGACTTTGTGAAGGGAAGATCATACCTCACAAGCCTGATTGAGTTTTTTGAAAAGGTAACAAAAGAAACTGATTACGGTAGGGCAGTGTATGTGGTCTACATGGACGTTAGCAAAGCATTTGACAAGGCCCCTCATGAGAGACTCATCCAGAAAGTCATGTGGCATGGGATAAGTGGAACCATGGCTGTTTGGATTTAAAAAATGGCTTAACGGAAGAAAGCAGAGGGTATTTGTGGAAGGAAAGTATTCTGCCTGGAGGTCGGTGACTAGTGGAGTGCCGCAGAGATCTGTCCTGGGACACCTGCTATTTGTGATTTTTATAAATAACCTGGATGCAGAGGCGGAAGGATGGGTGAATAAGTTTGCGGATGACACGAAGATTGGAGGAGTTGTGGATGCAGCTGTAGGTGGTCGAAGGTTACAAGAGGATATAGACAGGCTGCAGAGTTGGGCAGAAAAATGGCAGATGGAGTTCAATCCAGATAAGTGTGAGGTGATGCATTTTGTAAGGACTAACCAGAAGACTGAGTACAGGATTAATGGTCAATTACTTAAGAGTGTGAATTAACAAAGGGACCTTGGGGTTCAAATCCATACATCCCTCAAGGTCACTGCACAGGTTGATAGGGTAGTTAAGAAGGCCTATGAGATGCTCGGCTTCATTAACAGGGGGATTGAGTTCAAGAGTAGAAAGGTCATGTTGCAACTCTACAAATCTCTGGTGAGACTGCATTTTTTTTGTGTTCAGTTCTGGTTTCCTCATTATAGGAAGGATGTGGAAGCTATGGAGAGGTTGCAGAGGAGATTTACCAGGATGTTGCC
The DNA here is from genome assembly GCF_030144855.1 of Hypanus sabinus. Lineage (NCBI taxonomy): Eukaryota > Metazoa > Chordata > Chondrichthyes > Myliobatiformes > Dasyatidae > Hypanus > Hypanus sabinus. Next base: position 2,872,852 of record NC_082737.1, on the reverse strand, counting down.
TGGATTGGAGAACAAGTCATATGAAGCAAGGTTAGCACAGCTGGGACTTTTCTCTTTGGAGCATAGAAAAATTGGAGGGGACTTGATAGAGGTCTACAAGATTATGAGAGGCATAGATAGGGTGGATAGTCAGTACCTGTTTCCCAGGGCACCAATAGCAAACACCAGAGGGCATATGTATAAAATTAAGGGAGGGAAGTTTAGGGGTGACATCAGGGGTAAATTTTTTACAGAGGATTGAGTGCCTAGAATGACTTGCCAGCAATGATGGTGGAGGCTAGAACTTTAGGGGTATTTAAGAGCCTCTTGGACAGGCACATGGATGAAAGAAAAATGGAGGGTTATGGGGTAGTGTGGGTTTAGTACTTTTTTAAAAGATATACGGGTCGGCACAACATGGAGGGCTGAAGGGCCTGTACTGTCCTATGGTTCTCCCTCCCCTCATCCCCTCCCTCCCTCCCTCCTCTCCCCCACTCCCCATACCTACGCTATCTCCCCACCCCCGCTGGGTCTCCGGCTGTTACCCAAGTCGAATCCTCTTCCGGCGCCTCGGCGACCCTTTCAAATTTAAAAATGTTTTGCTCCGCCCGCCGCTTCGGTTAACGTCCCATCAGCCGTCGGCCAATTAAAAGCGCGGAGCTGATTCCGCCCCTGGAACGGACCAGTCAGCAGGCGCAGTGGGCGGGATGTCCGCTCACACGCACACCGCCCTGGGCACGTCATCAAGGAAGAAGGGAATGGGCGGCCGCCGCGGAAATCAGCCTGCGCGCGTTCCCAGTCACCCCTTTAATTTCCTATGTTCCCCTTGTAATTTCTTGTGGTCCCCCAGTGACCCATTCAATTCCCTGTGACTCCTTTAATTCTCGGCGAGCCCCCCAGTCCCCTTTAATTCCCTGTGATCCCCAAGTGACCAATTTAATTCCTTGTGATTCCCCCAATGACCCCTTTATTCCCATTTGACCCCCAGTAACCCCTTAATTCCCTGTTGTCACAGTGACCCTTTTAATTCCCTCTGATCCCCCAGTGATCCCCAGGACCCCTAGGGACTCCAGATCCAATGCATCTCACAAAAACAACAATCAGAATCAGGTTTATTATCACCGGCATGTGTCGTGACATTTGTTAACTTAAAATAATACAATTACAGTATATTATAATATAATATAATGTAGTGCAAAACAGAAATAATATATATTTTAGAAAGTGAGGTAGTGTCCGAAGATTCATTTAGGAATCGGATGGCAGAGGGGAAGAAGCTGTTCCTGAATCGCCGAGTGTGTGACTTCAGGCTTCTGTACCTCCTACTTGATGGTAACAGTGAGAAAAGGGCATGCCCTGGGTGCTGGAGGTCCTTAATAATGGACGCTGCCTTTCTGAGACACCGTTCCCTAAAAACGTCCTTGGTACTTCGTAGGCTAGTGCCCAAGATGGAGCTGACTAGATTTACAACCTTCTGCAGCTTCTTTCGGTCCTGTGCAGTAGCCCGGCCATACCAGACATAGAAACGTAGAAAATAGGTGCAGGAGTAGGCTATTCGGCCCTTCGAGCCTGCACTGCCATTCAGTATGATCATGGCTGATCAACTGAGAACGCTGTATCTGCTTTCTCTCCATACTTCCTGATCCCTTTAGCCACAAGGGCCATTCAAGGGCAGACAGTGATGCAGCCTGTCTGAATGCTCTCCACCGTACAACTATAGAAGGTTTTGTTGACATACCAAAACCTCTTTGAACTCCGAATGAAGTACGGCGGCTGTCTTGCCTTCTTTATAGCTGCATCGACATGTTGGGACCAGACTAGACAAACCCAGGAACTTGATGTTTCTCGCTGTAAAGTAGAAAGAAATGATTTGGAAAATTCCAAATTTGGAATATTGTGTACAGTTCTGGTCACCGAATTATAGGAAAGATAACAATAAATTAGAGAGAGTGCAGAGACGATTTACTAGGATGTTACCTGGGTTTCAGCAATTAAGTTACAGAGAAAGGTTGAACAAGTTAGGTCTCTATTCATTGGAGCGTAGAAGGTTGAGGGGGGATTTGATCGAGGTATTTAAAATTTTGAGAGGGATAGATAGAGTTGATGTGAATAGGCTGTTTCCATTGAGAGTAGGGGAGATTCAAACGAGAGGACATGATTTGAGAGTTAGGGGGCAGAAGTTTAAGGGAAACACGAGGGGGTATTTCTTTACTCAGAGTGTGATAGCTGTGTGGAATGAGCTTCCTGTAGAAGTAGTAGAGGCCAGTTCAGTTGTGTCATTTAAGGTAAAATTGGATAGGTATATGGACAGGAAAGGAGTGGAGGGTTATAGGCTGAGTGCGGGTAGGTGGGAGTAGGTGAGATTAAGAGTTCGGCACGGACTAGGAGGGCCGAGATGGCCTATTTCCGTGCTGTGATTGTTATATGGTTTTGAGTGTATTTATTCTTTAGAGCGTAGAAGGTTGAGGGGGGACTTGATAGAGGTATTTAAAATTATGAGGGGGATGGATAGAGTTGACGTGGATCAGCTTTTTCCATTGAGAGTAGGGGAGATTCAAACAAGAGGACATGAGAGTTAGGGGGCAAAAGTTTAGGGGTAACATGAAGGGGAACTTCTTTACTCAGAGAGTGGTAGCTGAGTGGAATGAGCTTCCAGTAGAAGTGGTAGAGGCAGGTTCGGTATTGTCATTTAAAGTAAAAATGAACAGGAAAGGAATGGAAGGTTATGGGCTGAGTGCAGGTCTGTGGGACTAGGTGAGAGTAAGTGTTCGGCACGGACTAGAAGGGCCGAGATGGCCTGTTTCCATGCTGTAACTGTTATATGGTTATATTTGTTGACATACCAAAACCTCTTTGAACTCCGAATGAAGTACGGCGACTGTCTTGCCTTCTTTATAGCTGCATCAACATGTTGGGACCAGACTAGACCAACCCAGGAACTTGATGTTTCTCGCTGTAAAGTAGAAAGAAATGATTGTTACTCCGGATGTGATGAATCTAAAATTTTAAAAAAATAAAATAAGCACAAGGAAGGCAATGAAATACACAAGAATAGTTTGCATGCAGGGACTGACTGCATGAGCATAAAGTGACTCGAGATAAAGGAATATCCGTCAATAAGCTGCCTGACAGGAAATGTGGTGGTGGAGGTGTGGGTTACACCACAAGATATAGGAGCAGAAGTAGGCCATTCAGCCCATCAAGTTTGCTCCCGCCATTCAATCATGGGCTGATCCAAATCTTCCAGTCATCCCCACTCCCCTGCCTTCACCCCATACCCACTGATGCTCTGACTAATCGAGAACCTATCTATCTCTGCCTTAAATACACCCAATGACGGCCTCCACAGCCGCTCATGGCAACAAATTCCACAGATTTACCACCCTCTGACTAAAGTAATTTCTCCACGTCTCAGTTCTAAATGGACGTCCTTCAATCCTGAAGTCGTGCTCTCTTGTCCTAGACTCCCCTACCATGGGAAAGAGCTTTGACATATCTAATCTGCTCAGGCCTTTTAACATCTGGAATGTTTCTATGTGACTGCCCCTTCCTCCAGACCTCTGGGGAATGGGGGCCCAAGAGCTACCAGACACTGATCATCCTTTCGTTCCCGGAATCATTCTCGGCATTAGCCTGAGAGCTGGGGGGAAGTAATCGTTGTGGAGTCTGGTGGTCCTGGCATGGTTGTTGCAAAGCCTTGTCACTTTGGGAGCGGAACAACCAAGCCCCTGAGGGGACTGGGAGAGATCCCTCATGAAATTGCTGGCTGTTTGACATGATACCCTTCGGTACATATGCCCTTGATGGTGGGTAGGCCGGTGCATTGTTCGCGTTAAGTCCCCATTGCAGATCCATCCCGCCCCGCCGCACAGTTAGGATGCTCTGTAGAAGGTCGTGAGAATTCAGGTGGGGGAGAATTGCCCCTCTTCGGCCTCTGCGGGAAGTATCAGCTTCCCTGATTGTGCAGAAAGTGCTGTGTGAAATGTGCACTCCCAGGAGTCCGAAGCTGCCGCAACCTCCAATGTGGCGGGACGTGTGCGCTGCGGGTTTTCCTCAAATCGATAACCATCTCCTTTGTCCTGTTGACATTGAGGAGGGGGTTATTTGCCTGGCGATGAGGACCCATCCCTGGCGAGTCCTCAGCGAACTTGACGAGTGCGTGAGCAGAGCTGACAGTGCACAGACCCCAATGGGGAGGGAGGGGCGGTTCTCACCGAAATGAAATGAAGCGTTTTAGACTACCTGTTCACCTAAAACTCGGGTTTGAGAGAACTGGGCGTGGCACTGCGTGAAGAACAGCAACGTTTTTTTTTCTAGGATCACCACCCCTGCTCCTAGGCCGGAGGACCTGCAGATGATGAAATGGCGAAGCAGACTTGCTGGGCCTCATGGCCCAGTTCTGCTCCAATATCTTATGGTTTGATGGTCTTTTGCACTGCGAATGGATTCCTAATACTGTAAGTCGTGGGTGATGAAAAGGGTCAGGTCGCTTTCACCATGTGCTGCGTCTGCGAGGCTGAGTTGGGCAGCACCGTGGAAGTCCAAAGCAGGGGTATTCCCTTCTGCCGCCAGCGTGAGATGGCGATTCTGTCCGGACTCTGGGGAACTGTGGAAACTGTGTGCTGGTTTCTTTCGAACTTACAGTCTTTTAATATCTGAACTATTTTTACTGTACCCATGGTCTGTTTTTTTATCAGTTATGCTATTGTTGGCACTGTTGTTACTATATGTTGTAACTATGTGGTTTTGTGCAGGTCTTGTAGCTTCAGTTTTTGGTCTTGTTTTGTCTGGTGGGATTGGAGCTCCTTTCTGGGGATGCACTAAGATGGTAGTGCGATATTAATACGGAGCAGCCTCTCCAGACTCTGGATTGGGGATTTCCAAACGTTATCTGGATTTTCTGGTGTAGTCTGTTTTGTCATATGCTTTTGCGATATCGTTCTGGAGGAACGTTGTCTCATTTTTTAACTGCATTGCATTTGTGGTTTCTAAACGACAATAAGCTGAATCTGAATCTGAGTTGCATCCAGCTGCAGAAACCTTTGTGTGGAATGGCTGCTCAGACATTGCTGGAAGAAATCAGCAGGTCAGGCAGCTTTGACGGAGAGGAGTGACCAGTCGATGTTCCAGGCCGGGACCCTTCATCAGAACTGGGAGGCCAGCAGAAGAAGGTGAGGCGAGGGAATGGCAGGTGACAGGGTAATCACAGTTCCAGGCCACCAAGCACAGTAGCTCTTTTTGTTTTGAAAATGCTGCCTTCCAGTGATTTCCAAGTAAACCTCATGAGTCCGCTCACCAGTTTGCAACTTGTGATACATGGTGAAAACTGACGGAAACGAGGAGCGAAGCTGCAGTGACAGAAGCCCAGTGCAGAAGAGCGCGAGGAATTGTTTCCATCCTCAGGAACTCACCACTGTACCGGCTGGAGAAGGGCTGCCTCTACCGTGGATTTAACTGCACCACTGTACCGGCTGGAGAAGGGCTGCCTCTACCGTGGATTTAACTGCACCACTGTACCGGCTGGAGAAGGGCTGCCTCTACCGTGGATTTAATTTTGGAAATAAATAGTGGAAAAGTAGAATGAGTAAACAAAGCTGGCAGTGCTGAAAGCATGGAGGGAAGTTTTTGGTATGAGTTGCCAAAAGTTCCTTTTTTTCCACAGGAAATGATAGTGCCTGGGTTGCATTTATAAAGTTCAAATGTTCAAAGTAGTACTTATAATCTGGGTACAAGTATGTTACCATATACTACCTTTGGACACATTTTCTTGCAGGCATTTGCAGAAAAATTAGGAAATATAGCAGAATTTACAAAAAAATCTATCCAAACATAGATTGGCAAACAGCCAATGGACAATGTATTGGGCCCATCCCTCAGAAGGCCTCTATTGTCATTGGAGAGAGTCCAGAGGAGGTTCACAAGGATGATTCAGGGAATGACGGGGTTAACATATCAGGAGTGTTTGGCAGCTGTGGGTCTGTACTCATTGGGATTTAGAAGAATGAGGGGGGGATCTCATTGAAACCTACCGAATGTTGGAAGGTCTAGGTTGGGTGGATTTGGATGATGGGGATATTTCCTGTGATGGGGGTATCCAGAACTAGAGGGCACAGCCTCAAAATTGAGGGGTGACACTATAGAATGCAGGTAAGGAGGGATTTGTTTTAGCCAGAGAGTGGTGAATCCGTGGAATGCTCTGCCACAGACTGCGGTGGAGGCCAAGTCCGTGGGTGTATATGAGGTGGAAGTTGATCGTTTTCTGATCAGTCAAAGGACATGGCGAGAGGGCAGGTGTACAGGGTTGAGTGGGATCCGGAATCAGCCTGGATGGAATGGTGGAGCAGTTTCAATGGGCTGAATGGCCTAATTCTTCTCCTATGTCAGAAGACAAATTATGCATGTAAAAAAATACTACTGAAAGTGAGTCTGCTGGTTGTCCGAGCTGTGGTGAGTGAAGTTATCCAGGCTGGATGTCTTCAGTTGCCCGAAGCTTGAGGGGCTACAACGACTTTGGGACTTGCAGGATCTGAACAGGAAGCCTCTGTAACCTCTGTGAGGAGAGGTTTCCTTTGCCAACTCCGTGCTCCGTGAAAATGTGCTCTGTGGTGGGGAGGGCTGGTCCTTTGTAGGTGTTCCTGTTCTCTGGCCATTGGCGCTCAACACTCAGGTCTGGTTTCAATCTGAAATCTGCCGTTTGTATTGCTAATATTTTCAGTCGCATATTGTGCTTTATAAATAGACTTCAGTGGACATCTTAGTGAAACCAGAATAAGTGAGGAGTTCAGGCCCATGCCAGCGGACCCCGGCAAAGGGGAGATGGTAAGGCAACCGGTATAACGGAAACCCCCACCCAGCCACCCTGGATGTTCTCTCTTCTCTCCCCTCCCGCCAGATACAAAAAGCCTGACCCCACCTTTCACCAGGCCCGAGGACAGCTTCTACGCTGCAGTTGCAAGGTGATTGAGCAGTAAGATGGCCTCTCGACCTCACAATCTCCACGTATCTCGGTACATGTGAATGTACTAAAGCGGTTCCTATTCCCGTCCGGGACAGGGCAGGCAACCCTCATGAAGGAGGCCACGCACCCAGAGGGACTGCTTCCTCTTTCCTGCTCTCTCTTATCTCAGACGACTGCCAAGACGAGTTCTGCATGGGAGTGCGGGGCAACCCCATCGTGATGCTTTGAGGGGGTAAGGGGTGGTAGACGCCAAGACATTCCCGCTACAGCAGGAGCCTCGGCCAAGCCAGGTAAGTACCCATGATCCCAAAGGAAAGGTACTAACATGGACAGGAGATTCCCCCCTCACGTTTAAGATGTGCCCTATTTGACATTGACCTTGGTCTACACTGCTGGTGATTTCATCAGCCCCTCAGCCTCTGATGCTCCGGAGGATACAGTCCACGTCTGTGCAATTTCTCCTTGTGGTTAATTCTCCCTGATCCAAGCACAGTCCTGGTAAATCACCTTCTGGACCCTCTCCAATGTCTTCAAATCATTGCTGCTATGAGGTGACCAGAACCCTACACAATGTTTCAGTTGTGGCCTAACGGAAGCTTCTGACAGCTGCAACATGCATTGCCAACCTTTGTACTTCCCAACTGTTGTACACAACAGCCCGACTCACAGAGGCAACACCCTCACTCACAACAGCCCGACTCACAGAGGGAACACATTCACTCACAACAGCCCGACTCACAGAGGCAACACCCTCACTCACAACAGCCCGACTCACAGAGGCAACACCCTCACTCACAACAGCCCGACTCACAGAGGGAACACATTCACTCACAACAGCCCGACTCACAGAGGCAACACCCTCACTCACAACAGCCCGACTCACAGAGGCAACACCCTCACTCACAACAGCCCGACTCACAGAGGCAACACCCTCACTCACAACAGCCCGACTCACAGAGGCAACACCCTCACTCACAACAGCCCGACTCACAGAGGCAACACATTCACTCACAACAGCCCGACTCACAGAGGCAACACCCTCACTCACAACAGCCCGACTCACTGAGGCAACGCCCTCACTCACATCAGCCCGACTCACTGAGGCAACACCCTGACTCCCAACAGCCCGACTCACAAAGGCAACACCCTCACTCACAACAGCCCGACTCACAGAGGCAACACATTCACTCACAACAGCCCGACTCACAGAGGCAACACCCTCACTCACAACAGCCCGACTCACAGAGGGAACACATTCACTCACAACAGCCCGACTCACAGAGGCAACACACTCACTCACAACAGCCCGACTCACAGAGGCAACACCCTGACTCACAACAGCCTGACTCACAGAGGGAACACATTCACTCACAACAGCCCGACTCACAGAGGCAACGCCCTCACTCACAACAGCCTGACTCACAGAGGCAACACCCTCACTCACAACAGCCCGACTCACAGAGGCAACGCCCTCACTCACAACAGCCCGACTCACAGAGGCAACACCCTGACTCACAACAGCCCGACTCACAGAGGCAACACATTCACTCACAACAGCCCGACTCACAGAGGGAACACCCTCACTCACAACAGCCCGACTCACAGAGGCAACGCCCTCACTCACAACAGCCCGACTCACAGAGGCAACACCCTCACTCACATCAGCCCGACTCACTGAGGCAACACATTCACTCACAACAGCCCGACTCACTGAGGCAACACATTCACTCACAACAGCCCGACTCACAGAGGCAACACATTCACTCACAACAGCCCGACTCACAGAGGCAACGCCCTCACTCACATCAGCCCGACTCACAGAGGCAACACCCTCACTCACAACAGCCCGACTCACAGAGGCAACACATTCACTCACAACAGCCCGACTCACAGAGGCAACGCCCTCACTCACAACAGCCCGACTCACAGAGGGAACACCCTCACTCACAACAGCCCGACTCACAGAGGCAACACCCTCACTCACAACAGCCCGACTCACAGAGGCAACACCCTCACTCACAACAGCCCGACTCACAGAGGCAACACATTCACTCACAACAGCCCGACTCACAGAGGCAACGCCCTCACTCACAACAGCCCGACTCACAGAGGCAACGCCCTCACTCACATCAGCCCGACTCACAGAGGCAACGCCCTCACTCACAACAGCCCGACTCACAGAGGCAACACATTCACTCACAACAGCCCGACTCACAGAGGCAACGCCCTCACTCACAACAGCCCGACTCACAGAGGCAACACCCTCACTCACAACAGCCTGACTCACAGAGGCAACACCCTCACTCACAACAGCCCGACTCACTGAGGCAACGCCCTCACTCACAACAGCCCGACTCACAGAGGCAACACACTCACTCACAACAGCCCGACTCACAGAGGCAACGCCCTCACTCACAACAGCCCGACTCACAGAGGCAACACCCTCACTCACAACAGCCCGACTCACAGAGGCAACACACTCACTCACAACAGCCCGACTCACAGAGGCAACACATTCACTCACAACAGCCCGACTCACTGAGGCAACGCCCTCACTCACAACAGCCCGACTCACAGAGGCAACACCCTGACTCACAACAGCCCGACTCACAGAGGCAACACACTCACTCACAACAGCCCGACTCACTGAGGCAACGCCCTCACTCACAACAGCCCGACTCACAGAGGCAACACCCTGACTCACAACAGCCCGACTCACAGAGGCAACACCCTCACTCACAACAGCCCGACTCACAGAGGCAACACATTCACTCACAACAGCCCGACTCACAGAGGCAACACATTCACTCACAACAGCCCGACTCACTGAGGCAACACCCTCACTCACAACAGCCCGACTCACAGAGGGAAGCTTCCTTGCCACCCTGTCTGCTTGCCTTGCTATGTTCGGGGTCTTGCTCCCCAACATCCTCCGTGCATCAGTGTTGTTGTGACACATCTAGTGTGGTAGTGTACTGGGTCGTCTTGCGAAAAGGAGAGCTGAGTGTGTAAGCCTCTCCCTACCAGTACACAGCCTCTCTGACAGCAACTCCCATACAGTGCTTCCTCGCTGGTGACACACGGAAACTGAACTCCTTTCGGACTCAGGCTGAACTACAGAGGACAGGGAGGAGGTCTGTCCCCTGCACGTGTAGCACAGAGGCCCACCGGCCTGTGGACACCCCCGGTGCTCGTGAACCAGATCCCCAGCTCCGGGTAAATAGCCCACTGCCTTGTGGGCGGCCTTGGGAGAGACGAAGGCTGCGGGAGTGAACAACTGACAGCAAATCCGGAGTGGAGCCCCTAAGGCGGCCGGACATCATTGAACGTCCTCCCGGCAGCTCCTGCGGCTGAGCCGGTGCCAAACGTATTGCTTCATAAGCTCTCCTTTGGACTACACAGGTGAGGGTTCTTGACGACTGGAGCCTCTCAGGATCTCCGTACCTTCCACCCAGGCTTGTGATGATGATCATCACACATCGGCCTTCGAGACAGACAAATGCCAAAGACACCAACCAGCGCTCCTGAAGGTGCTGAAATCTACTGTAATCAAGCACGTGGACTTTGCTACAATGTTAGAGGGTAAACTAAGCTGCAGAGGACTCAGCCTGACGTACTGTGAGCACATCCCTCCCATCCCCCAGTGGTATTGACAAGGGGCACTGCCTCCGGGGGGAACATCCATTGTCAAAGATCCCCGCCATCTGGGCCATGCTGTCTTCTCACTGCGAGCAGAGAGCCGGTATTGAATTGAATTGTCTTTATTTCTCACATCCTTCACATACCTGAAGAGTAAAAATCTTTATGCTACCTCGCTGTCTAACTGTGCAAAGTATAATTTATAGTAATTTGTAATAAATAGTATGTACACCAGGATAGTCAATATAACATAGAAATACAGTTGTATCAGTGAGAATTAATCAGTCTGATGGCCTGGTGGAAGAAGCTGTCCCGGAGCCTGTTGGTCCTGGCTTTTATGCTGTGGTACCATTTCCAGGATGGTAGATGCTGGAACAGTTTGTGGTTGGGGTGACTCGGGTCCCCAATGATCCTTCGGGCCCTTTTTACTCACCTGTCACTGTAAATGTCCTGAATAGTGGGAAGTTCACATCTACAGATGCGCTGGGCTGTCCACACCATTCTCTGCAGAGTCCTGCGATTGAGGGAAGTACAGTTCTCATACCAGGCAGTGATGCAGCCAGTCAGGATGCTCTCAATTGTGCCCCTGTAGAAAGTTCTTAGGATTTTGGGGCCCATACCAAACTTCTTCAACCGTCTGAGGTGAAAGAGGTGCTGTTGTGCTTTTTTCACCCCACAACTGGTTTGTACAGACCACGAGAGATCCTCGGTGATGTTTACGCTGAGGAACTTAAAGCTGTTCACCCTCTTAACCCCAGATCCATTGATGTCAATAGGGGCGAGCCTGTCTCCATTCCTCCTGTAGTCCACAACCAGCTCCTTTGTTTTTGCGACATTGAGGGAGAGGTTGTTTTCTTGACACCACTGTATCAGGGTGATGACTTCTTCTCTGTAGACTGCATCATTCTATTTCATTAGGAGTTTGAGGAGATTTGCTTTATCACCTAACATAGTCAAAAACTTTTATAGATTTACCATGGAGAACATTCTGACAGACTGCATCACTGTCTGGTATTAACTGGGGTGGGGTGGGGGGGTGCTACTGCGCAGGATCGAAAGAAGCTACAGAAAGTTGTGAAATTAGACGGCCTCTGTATAGTGCCCAAGACATTTTCAAGGAGTGGTGTCTGAGAAAGGCAGCGTCCAATATTCAGGACCTCCAGCACCCAGGGCTTCCCCTTTTCTCACTGTTACCATCAGGTAGGAGGTACAGAAGCCTGAACACACACTCGGCGATTCAGGAACAGCTTCTTCCCCTCTGCCATCCAATTCCGAAATGGACATTGAACCCGTGAATACTACCTCACTTTTATTATTTTTGTTTTTGCACTATTTCTAATTTAAGGATTTAATATGCAGATATATACTTACTGAAACTGAATTACATTTTATATCTTTCTATATTTATAATGTAGTGCATTGTACTGCTGGGGCTAAGTCACCAAATTTCACGACATATGCTGGTGATATTAAACCTGACTCTGAGGTGGAGCACGTAAAATCTCAGCAAGGATGGCTTGTTACCGGAGAGAGCCCAGGGTGGTTCACGACGATGATTCTGGGAATGAAGGGTTTAGTATGAGGAGAGTTTGGCAGCTTTGGGCCTGACCTACCGAATGTTGAAAGGACTAGATAGGGTGGATGTGGGGAGGATGTTTCCTGTGGTGGGGGCATCCAGAACTAGAGGGCACAGACTCAGAACTGAGGGGAGGTCCTTTAGAACAGAGGTAAGGAGAAATTTTTTCAGCCAGAGAGTAGTGAATCCGTGGCATGCTCTGCCACAGACTGCAGTGGAGGCCAAGTCCGTGGGTATATTTAAGGCAGAAATTTGATCATTTCCTGAACAATCAGGGCATCAAGGGATATGGTGAGACAGGAGGTGTACAGGGTTGAATGGGATCTGGGATCAGCCATGATGGGATGGCAGAGCAGACTCGATGGGCTGAATGGCCTAATCCTGCTCCTATAACTTATGATTTTATGTTACACCACCAGGTCAGGAACAGCTACCATCCCTTTAACCGTTCATTTCTTGATCCAGCCTCCACAACCCTAATCATCTCCTCAGTATCGCAACGCGAAGGGTTACCTTGTTTTTTCACATGTACGTGGAAGCATCGAAGAACTCAGTGAAATGGGGCTTCTGCAGCAAATAATTATCAAACTACAATTGTGTCAGGATATACAACCTTGGTTTTGTTTTCTTGCAGGCATAGAAAGTAAATGCAAGAAACAGAATAGAGTCGATGAAAGACCCCACCCAACAGGATGGACAACCGATCGTTGTGCAAATATACAGCAAGCTGTGCAGGTACAAAATAGAATAGGAAATAATAATAACAAATAAGCAATAAATGTAGAGTACAGGAGGTGAAGAGTCCTTGAAAGTGAGTCCATAGGTTAGATAGATAGATACTTTATCGATTACAAAGGAAATTGCAGTCTCACAGTAGCATTATAAGTGCACAGGTATAAACATATTAGAAGAGAAGTCAGAAAGAATAAAAAATAAGTTACCTCCAACAGTCTAACAGGAGGGAGTCATCACTTCCCTGACTATAGATTGACTCATTATGGACCCTAATGGCCGAGGGTAAGAATTACCTCATATAGCGCTGTTTGGAGCAGCACAGTTGTCTCGGTCTAATGCCACAGGCATCTGTGGAGGCCAAATCTTTATGTATACTTAAGGCAGAGTTCGATGGATTCTTGCTTGGCCTAATTCTGCTCCTATACCTTATGGTCATAAAATCATTCAGAATCTTCCCCAACCAGAAGCCCCGAGTGAATCGTGAGGGATCTGCTCAGAGCCAGACCAGTAGCCTTTGGTCAGACCAGTGGCTGAGTGAGATGCAGGAGGTCCAGGTCCGATCTCCGGAAAGCCAACTCACAGGTGAAGCGGCAATCACAGACCAAATACCAATCACTGAAGGTTGATCAATACGGCTGGAACGTGATTACCCGTTGCAAGTTGAAACCAAACAACGGGGGTGACAACAAGGCCTCGCTCCCAGATTAGCTCAATGCTTCTCTTGCTCCCTTTGACTCTCAAAAGTGGAGGAACCTTCACGAGCTCCCACAGCCCCCGATGGCCCTGTGATTTCAGTCTCTGTGGCCCTTTGAGGTGGGAGCATCCTTCAGGAGGGTGAACCAACGGAAAGCATCTTGCCCAGACGGGGTACTCGGGGCTTCTGGTTGGGGAAGATTCTGAGTGATTTTATGACCGTAAGGTATAGGAGTGTGGCGTCTGGTTAAGGCGTTGGACTAGCAATCTGAAGGTAGTGAGTTCGAGTCCCAGCTGAGGCAGCGTGTTGTGTCCTTGAGCGAGGCACTTAACCACACATTGCTCCAGTCCACCCAGCTGAAAATGGGTACCGGCAAAATGCTGGGGGTTACCCTCGCGGTAGACTGGGGTCCTATCCGTGGGGGAAGGGGGTAATCTTGTACTCTCAGTCGCTTCACGCCACGGAAACTGGCTTAACCACTGGCCTGATGAGCCAATAAGGCTCGGGACAGACTTTGATTTAAAAGTCAAACCTTTAACTTAACTATAGGTCTCCTCCAAGTCTACTCCATTTCGTCATGGCTGATTCATTTTTTCTGTCAGCCCGCAATCTCCTGCCTTCTCCCCATATCCTTTCATGCCCTGACCAATTGAGAATGTATCAACCTCTGCCTCAAATATACATAAAGATTTGGCCTCCACAGCTTCCTGTGGTGAAAAATTCCACACATACACCACTCTCTGGCTGAAGAAATTCCTCTTCATCTCCGTTCTAAAAGGACGCTCCTCTATTCTGAGACTCTCCTACCACAGGAACCGTTCCCTCCACATCCACTCTGTCAAGGGCCTTCACCATTCAAAAGGTTTCAGTGAGGTCACCCCCTCATTTTGTGTGGGGACACACTCGTCTTGCCACTGCTTCTGTGAAGAGTCCGTAGAGTATTCATACAGATCCTCTGATGAGCCCTCGGGCACGCCCCAGTCCGTCGACCGCAGCCGCCCCTCATCAGTGAGGATAGTGCCGGAGGGGTAGTGAGGGGGAGGAGGGGTCAGCCTGCAGGTGGCACTGTGCTTCCAGAGCCAACGTAGCAAGCCCACAACTTTCTAATCGTCCATCTTTGGAAATGTGGGAGGGTATAAGCCCCGAGCACCTGGGAGGGGGTCGCGGTGAGAACGGACAGAGTCCCTGCAGACAGTGGCCGCAACAGAACCCCGATCGGTCACCGCTGGCGCCTGAAAGCGACGATGTCAGTTGCTGCCGTACCTTGCTGCACTTTTCTCTTTTCTCGTTCTCGACTTACAAAAATAAAGTTTAAATTGACGATTAGTTTGTGCATTGCTTGTTCTGACCGCGTTCTTTCTGGCGAAAGTTGTGCACAGATTAACGTTTTAGTTACAGGTGCTGGAAAGGTCAGCGGAGCACGGCTTTCGGGCGTTGGCGATGGACCAATCGGGGTTCCATTGCTGCCGTTGTCTGTAAGGAATGCTCGTTCTTGCCACGACCGCACGGGTTTCTCCTGGGTGCTGGGGGGCTATGGATGGGTGGGCTAGGCTGTTCAAATAGCGCAGTACAGGCTCGATGGGCTGAAGGGTCTGGTTCTCTGACTCCGTGGCTCGAACCCAGCAGGCCGGGCAGCGTCTGTGGAGGAAAACAGAACAGACAGTTGACTTTTCAGGCTGAGACCCTTCATCAGGACTGGAAAGGAAGGGGTGGGGTTGAGGGCGGGGGTGTGGGGAGAGGCCAGAACACGAGGGTGATGAGTACAAGCCGGCAGGGACTGGTGAGGCCAGCGGAGGGGGAAGGTGAGGGGGTGGTGGGAAGCTGGGAGGAGGTGGGTGGATGATAGAAGGAATTTGAAATGTGGACCATGTAGAGGGGAGTAGGTGGGCAGACAGAGGGAGGTGGGGTGGGGGGGAAGAGTCTGGGGAGCAAGGTTAGAGACAGGGCCACCCGATGGGGGAACGGAAAAAGAGTAGGTGGGGAACGAGAGGGCAGCAGTTCCCAGAAGCTGGGGAAGTCCAAGATCGTGCCACCAGTTTGGGGTGTTGGGGTGGGGGGGCTACCCAGGCAGACGACAGGGCTGCTCCCTGATTCTGCGATGTGCCCGTTCATGGCAGCTGGGGGGGGGGGGCTTCGCGCACAGCGTGCTGCGGCAGGAGTCGGAAGTGGAGTTGCGAATGGCGCCCGCCGGGAAATTACTGCTGTTGCAGCAAAGTGGTTCCCCCCACCCTCATGACCCACCCATCGCCTCCCCCTGGGGTCCTGCATCTCCGTCCCATTATTCCACGGCCCTCTGTGCTCTCCTGTCAGGTTCCTGCTTCTCCCTCACCCGACCTTTCTCCAGATTTTTACACCAACTACTCCACTGCCTCCCCACCACTCCACTGCCTCCCCACCACTCCACTGCCTCCCCACCACTCCACTACCTCCCCACCACTCCACTACCTCCCCACCACTCCACTGCCTCCCCACCACTCCACTACCTCCCCACCACTCCACTGCCTCCCCACCACTCCACTACCTCCCCACCACTCCACTACCTCCCCACCACTCCACTGCCTCCCCACCACTCCACTGCCTCCCCTGCAGGCATGTTCTCATCACCCTACCCCCCTACCCCACCCTCACATTCTTAATCAGGCTTCTGACAACACCCCCCCCCCACCCCACATAGAAACATAGAAACCCTACAGCACAATACAGGCCCTTCGGCCCACAAAGCTGTGCCGAACATGTCCCCACCATAGAAATTACCTAGGGTTACCCATAGCCCTCTATTTCTCTAAGCTCCATGTACCTGTCCAGGGGTCTCTGAAAAGACCCTATCGTATCCGCCTCCATCACTGTCTTCGGCAACACTTACCCCTGACACCTCCTCTGTACCTACTCCCCAGCACCTCAAACCTGTGTCCTCTTATGCTAGCCATCTCAGCACTGGGAAAAAGCCTCTGACTATCCACACGATCGATGCCTCTCATCATCTTTTACACCTCTATCAGGTCACCTCTCATCCTCCGTTGCCCCAGGGATGTCCTTCTGTTCCTGATGAAGGTTCTCAGTCCAGAATATCGACTGTTTATTTCCCTCCTGCTCGGCTGACCATCCGAGCCCCCTTGGCATTTTGTCCGCCTTGCTCAGTTTATGTTTTTGTAGTTCTAGTTCTTTTCTTTACAAAACTATTGGAATAAGGATCAGCTTTGTTGTCACTGAGATTTGCTGTTTGGTGATAGCACTGCGGCGCAGACATAACAATTTATCATCACCTATAATTACCAAAGGACGTGTAAGGCGCTCCTTCCCTCTGCTCGCCTGCTGGTGACCCTTCAGCAAGGTGTAGCACCTGCTTCACCAACCCCACCCCCCACCCCCATCAGGGTCACGTGAAGCCATGGGGACAGGTGGTGGACGGTCGTACGAGCAGCTGGTGCAGATCACAGGTCCTGGTTCTGCGGCCACTGGCAGACAATCTCTGAAGAATTTTGACAGTGGCTGGAGTCATCCGTCTTGTAAAGGCACTGTCCAGAAGAAGGAAATAGCAAACCACTGCGGGAGAATGGAGTCATCCGTCTTGTAAAGGCACTGTCCAGAAGAAGGAAATAGCAAACCACTGCGGGAGAATGGAGTCATCCGTCTTGTAAAGGCACTGTCCAGAAGAAGGAAATAGCAAACCACTGCGGGAGAATGGAGTCATCCGTCTTGTAAAGGCACTGTCCAGAAGAAGGCAATAGCAAACCACTGCGGGAGAATGGAGTCATCCGTCTTGTAAAGGCACTGTCCAGAAGAAGGAAATAGCAAACCACTGCGGGAGAATGGAGTCATCCGTCTTGTAAAGGCACTGTCCAGAAGAAGGCAATAGCAAACCACTGCGGGAGAATGGAGTCATCCGTCTTGTAAAGGCACTGTCCAGAAGAAGGAAATAGCAAACCACTGCGGGAGAATGGAGTCATCCGTCTTGTAAAGGCACTGTCCAGAAGAAGGAAATAGCAAACCACTGCGGGAGAACTTGCCAAGAACAATCTTGGTCAGTAAAGGTTAACTTGGGGCTGAGGAAGGCAAATACACAGTTATCATTCATTTCAAGAGGTCTCCAATACAAGAGCAGGGGTGTGTTGCTGAGGCTTTATAAGGCACTGGTGAGGCCTCAACTTGAGTATTGTGGACAATTTCGGGCTCCTTATCTGAGAAAAGATGTGCCAACATTGGAGAGGGTCCAGAGGAGGTTCACAAGGATGATTCTGAAAATGAAAGGGTTATCACACGAGGAACGTTTGATGGCTCTGGGTCCGTACTCGCTGGAATTCAGAAGGATGAGGGGGGATCTCATTGAAAACTTTTAAATGTTGAAAGGCCTAGACAGAGCAGATGTGGAAAGGATGGTGGGGTAGACTCGAACAAGAGGGCACAGCCTCAGGATAGAGGGGCATTCATTTAAAACAGAGATATGTAGAAATTTCTTCAGCCAGAGGCTGGTGGGCTTGGGGAATTTGTTACCACAGGCAGCTGTGGAGGCCAGGTCATTGGATGTCGTTAAGGCAGAGACTGATAGGTTCTTGACTGGACATGGCATCAAAGGTCACGGGGAGAAGGCTGGGGACGGGTAAAAGAGGATCAGCCGTGATGGAATAATGGAGTAGACTTGATGGGCCAACTGGCCTAACTCCGCTCCTACGTGTTATGGCCTTGTGGGTCATGTGTCTATTAAAGGCACAACTCCACTTCTGCATATCCCAAGTCCTGGCTACGCAACTGCGGATGCCAGGCGGACAATTGCCAAACGGTTTTGATAAAGGCTGGGGTCACCCTTCCGGAAAGACACCAAGCCGCTTCTGTGGAAAAACTTGCCTAAGAACAATACTGGTCAAGGGACCAACGTCATATGAGACGGCACATGATAATGATGATGCTGATGATGACGACGACTCTGGAAGAGGAATCCGTGAGATCATGTTCATGTGGACCGTTCGGAAACCTGTCGGTGGAGGGAAGGAAGCTGTTCCTGAAACGATGAGTGTGTGTCTTCAGGCTTTTGCACCGGCTCCCTGATGGTGGTACTGAGAAGAGGGCACCTTCCCAGTGGCAGGGGTCGATGTTCCCTCTCAGGTGAGTGTGAGCGTGTGCGCACACCTCTTTTTGCCACGGGCACTCAAACGGCGCTCACCCTCTACCTCGCTGGCCCGTTGAGCATATTCCATGATCGTACTCAATCATGTTTCCTTTTCCGGTTTCTGAATCGGATGGTGTTGGCAACACGGAGTTTGCAGTGATGGGCCAGCGGATTTCAGAACTGGCCTGTTTATAGTGTTTTTCTTTCTTTCTTTCTTTCTTTATCAATCTTTTTTATTGATTTAAAAAGAGCATATATACAAGCAAGAGGAGAATTATCTCAAACATATATATCAATAACAATGCATACAGAAGGTGAAATAAACATTATCAAGATCATCAAACATTATCCAAATCTGATATAGTATGTATAATAAGGAAAATGATAATTAATTCTCCTCTTATCAATTCATAAAAAGAAAAAAAAGACTTTTTAAAATTTTGATATGAACCCCCCCCCCCCCACTGTTCTCTTCAAACAAAAATGAGAAGGAAAACTAAAAGGACTGGGAGTCCATCCTGAGAGTAAAACCAAGAGAAGAAAGACTTTCTGATCAAATCCAAAACTTTGGAAAAATAACTGGAAGCGAGTCAGTACAAAAGTCAATAAGTCAAATCATGTGAAAATATTGAATAAAAGGTTGCCAGATTTCTTCAAATTTAAAGGATGTATCAAATGTCCAACTTCTTATTTTCTCTAAATTTAAACTGGATATGATATAGTGTTTCTATTGAAGAAATTATTCAGCACACACACAGTTTTGTCTCTGGGCAAAAACATTGCACAGCACAAGATTTTTGCGCACACTGGTGACTCCAAATTAGAGGGAACATGAGTGGGGTCCTCCCCTTCTTGAGGTGCCGTCGTTTGAAGATAACTGGGCGGCTAGTGCCCATTTTGAATCTGGCTGAACCGTGATCCTGCGCACCAGAAGGCAATGGAACCAGTCAGAATGCTCTCCATGGTACATCTGTGGAAGTTTGACCGAGATTTTTGCTGGCACGACATTTGAGCATAAATTACTGTTTCAGTTATGTTTTCCTTGCTCCAGTTGTGCTACCTCCTATAAAAATCGGTGGCAATGTGGAATTTGTTGCCACAGACGGCTGTGGAGACCATGTCATTGGCTATATTTGAAGAGCAGGTTGGTAAAGGGGGTGAAAGGCTACAGGGAGCGTCGATGGGCCAATGGCTTCATTCTGCTGCCGTGCCCTATTGTCTTAAAATCATGTATAAATTAACATTTAATTTACATTTTTTCTTGTACTGCTGCGGAAAAACAATGAATTTCAGGACAGATACCCCAATCAAAATAAATCTGATGTGGAATACTGCTCATCTAGAGATCGATTTCTCTAACTTCCAGTAATGCCCCTTCTCACCCTATCTCCTTGCCCTCTGCTGCTTCTCCCCCTTCCCTTTCCTTCAAGGCCTTCTGTCCTCTCCTATCGGGCTCTCCCTTCCTCAGCCCTGTTTTCTTTCACCAATCAACTTCCCAGTTCGTTACTTCACCCCTCCCCCTCCCGGTTTCACCTATCACCTTGTGTTTCTCCCACCCTCTAATCCTGATTCCTCATTTTTTTCTCTCCATGCCTGCTGAAGGGTTTCAGCCCAAAACGTCGACTGCACTCTTTTCTGCAGATGCTGCCTGGCCGGCTGAGTCCCTCCAGCATTTTGTGTGTATTTGCTCTGGATTTGCAGCATCTGCAGGTTTTCTCTTGTTTACACCTGTAGTAACGTTGCGTGTGACTCTGCTGCAGGTAAGTTATTTCCGATTGCACCTGTGCATGGGACAGAGGACTGGACCTTGACTTCTTATTGGAGTGGACGGTTATTCTTTGGAATTCTCTTCCCCCAGATCGTGAGGGGTGGGAGGAGGCATTGCATTGAAAGAAGCTGATCTGCTTTTGAAAATTCAATGCTCTGGGTGGGCAGCCAAGACCTGGGAACCATCACCTGTTGAGCTCAGCCCCAGATGGTTTCATCCTGTAGCCTCCTCGTCCTGACCCCCAGCAGCTTTGACAATAAGGTGCCTGAACGGCTCCCTAGTATGCTGGAATAGACTCTTGATCTCACACTCTGCACTGTTATCATCTTGCACCATATTGTCTATACACACAACACTATTTCTTTAGCACCTTCGTACACATTGTTTTCTAAGGACTCCACTTTCGAAGGAAGCTGAGATCCTTCAGTGTGAGCAGCAGGATGCTGGAGGTCTTCTACCAGTCTGTTGTTTCTTGAGAGCTGTTGGGGGAGCAGCATCGGTGCTGGTGATGCAGAAATACTCAATAAACTCATCTAAAAGGCTGGATCTGTCCTTGGCTACTCTTGTGAGTGGTGGAGAGGAACGTCACCAAACGAACTGTTGTACTTTTTGGACAATTGAATCTGACCCATCCTCTCCATGAGCTACTGAATAAACAGCTGAGCATCTTTACAAACAGACTCATTCGTCTCCACTGTCACAAGGATCGCTACAGGAAATCTTTCCTACCAATTGCAAGAAGCACGGACAACAGTTCATCTTTGTGTGACAGGAGAACACACATCATCGTGTTTGTCTTATTATTTTGTGCATTATTATTGCACAGTGGTAAATTTTTATTGTGTATAATATTATTTGGTACTTTACTATTAGTTAAGTTTGTACACTGCTAAATGTAATTTTAAATGTTGCTGCTGTAACAAAATAATTTCCCATTTGGGATCGATAGAATACTTATTGTTATTGCTTTTTGTTTTAACTTGTTCTGCCTCAATGCACTGTGTAATGCTCTGATCTATATGAACAGTATGCAAGTTTCACTTTTCACCGTATCCTTCCGAGGTGAGGGCCTCCGTCGGTCAGGGTTGACCATGGAGATTCCATCCGAGCTCTCTGGATAGGCAAGGCAGGGCAGTACGACATGGAGAGTTAGCTGTTGCCCATGTAGCAGGCTCCCCCTCTCCACGCAGCTGATGAACCCAAAGGAATGGCAGAGACCAATACAGTTTGGCACCAGCAGGAGTTGCCAGTCAGCGTTGAACTCAACGTAGGACTTCATCTCCGGATTTACTTAGGGTTTACTCCCGAAGCCTTCCCCAGGACTGGGTGTAGCCACAAAGCAGCGGAGGTTTGAGATCAGAGTTTTCCTTCTCCCAGATGAGATGCAATCACAGCTCACGAGCCCGTCTGCCCAAAACGACTGGTTTCGAGGTGCCAGTCACCCGCCTTTGCCCCTTCTCCTGTCAGTACAAATGGTTCCACTGGGCTTTGTAGTTGAGCCACATGCCATTGGGAGCATTTACCAGGAAGTGGGGGCTTGTCCCCATTACCACCGCCGGCTATAACAACCCGAAGGAGCTTCTCTGATCTGTAAGAACAGTATATATGAGAAAAGCTTTTCACTGTCTCCTGATACATGTGGCAATAATGACTCAATTCCTGTCAGTGTTTTGCCTTGTTTTATCTGAATGCATTGTGTAATTTGATCTGAATGAACAGAATGCATAACAAGCTTCCTACTGTGCTTCCGTAGACATGACAAAATCAAATACAGATTACAGCTGTCTGCATAGCTTCAGAGTCATCGATCACTACAGCCCTTTGGCCCATCTAGTCCATGCTGAACCATTACCATGCCTAGACCCGTTGACCAGCACCCAGACAGTGTGCTCCACCAACTCATGCACCAGTCTGAATTTCTCGTAAATGTTGAACTCTCGATTGCATCCACCTCTGGAGCTCATTCTGCACTCTCGCCATCCTCTGAGTGAAGAAGTTCCCCCTCAGGCTCTCCCTAACTGTTTCACCTTTCACCCTTAACTTATGCCGGCAGTTGGTAAGAGTGGACTCCCTCAGCTCTTTCCCTCTGATCCTCAACACAGGAGCTCCTCAGGGCTGTGTACTGAGCCCCCTCCTTCACTCTCTGTACACCCAGGACTGTGTCGTCCCCCCCCCCCCCCCACAGCTCCAATCTGCTAATTAAATTTGCTGACGACACTATGTTGATTGGCCTTTTCTCAAATAATAGCGATGCAGCCTACGGAGAGGAAGTTAACATCCTGACCCTCTCCCTCAATGTCACAAAAACAAAGGAGCTGGTTGTGGATTACAGGAGGAATGGAGACAGGCTCGCCCCTATTGACATCAATGGATCTGGGGTCCAGAGGGTGAACAGCTTTAAATTCCTCAGCATAAACATCACCAAGGATCTCACATGGTCTGTACACATCAGCTGTGTGATGAAAAAGGCACAACAGTGTATCTTTCACCTCAGACAGTTGAGGAAGTTTGGTATGGGTCCCCAGATCCTTAGAACTTTCTACAGGGGCACAATTGAGAGCATCCTGACTGGCTGCATCACTGCCTGGTATGGGAACTGTACTCTCTGTATACTCTACAGGACTCTGCAGAGAGTGCTGCAGACAGCACAGCACATTGTAGATGTGAACTTCCCACTATTCAGGACATTTACAAAGACAGGTGTGTGAAAAGGGCCCGGAGGATCATTGGGGACACAAGTCACCTCAACCACAAACTGTTCCAGCTGCTACCATGCAGGAAACGGTACCACAGCATAAAAAGCAGGATCAACAGGCTCCGGGACAGCTTCTTCCACCAGGCCATCAGACTGATTAATTCACACTGATACAACTGTATTTCTATGTTATATTGACTGTCCTGGTGTACATACTATTTTATTACAGATTACTATAAATTGCAAGTTGTACGTTTAGATGGAGACGTAATGTAAAGATTTTTACCCCTCTTGTATTTGAAAGATGTAAGTAATAAAGTCTATTCCATTCTAGTTGCAGTCTCTGTGGAAAAAGCCTGCTTGCATTGACCCTCATAAATCTGTATAGCTCATTATCTTGCTGTCACTGATATCTTCAGATTATAAACAAGAGAAAGTCTGCAGATGAAGTGCTGGAGGAACTCAGCAGACCAGGCAGTATCTAGTAAAAGAGTACAGTTGACATTTCAGACCAAAACCAGCAGATAAAAAGCTGAGGAGTGGAGTTAAAAGGTAGGGAGTGGAGAGAGAAGCACAGGATGATAGGTGAAACTTGCAGGTGGGAGGGATGAAGCAAAGAGCTAGGAAGCTGACTGATGAAAGAGGCCATCAAAGAAAGAGAAAAGGTGGGGGGGTGGTGGGTAGGAGCACCAGAGGGAAGGGATACCATGAGGGAGGGAAAAAGAGATGGGAAATGGTGGGGGGGGGGGCATTGATGGTTGTTTGAGAAATCGATGTTCATGCCATCAGGTTGGAGGCTCCCTAAATGGAATATAAGGTGTTCCTCCAGTCTAAGTGTGGCTGATCACGATGTGGATAGACATATGGGAATGGGAAGTGGAATTAAAATAGGAGATCTTGCTTGTTCTGGAGGACAGCGGTCTCCCAATCTAGGCCGGGTTTATTGCCGTTTGCAGCAGGTTGGCATAAAAGTGGAATTGGAAGTGTGTTATTATGGGCCATGAGATACAGGAGCAGAATCCGGTCATTCGGCCCATCGAGTCTGCTCCACCATTTCATCGTGGCTGATCCAATTTCTCTCTCGGCCCCAGTCTCCTGCCTTCTCCCTGTAATCTTCCACACCTTGCCTACTGTTCCTACAGAGTGGGTCTTTGCATGGTGCCTTGAGGTAGAGCGAGGGGAAAATAACAACGCAGAATAAGATGTAACAGGTACAGAGAAAATGCATTGTGTAGGCAAACAACGAAGTGTGGGATTAATAAGGAAAACATTTAATAGTCATTTTCCACTCAGGAGGAAGTTGTCCTTGAGCCTGTGGTACGAGTTTTCAGAGATTGGTTTCTTCTGCCCACTGGAAGAATGGAGACGAGAGAATGTCCAGGGTGGGTGGGGCCTTTGGTTATGAAGTTTGCTCTCGGAGGGAGTGAGAAGTGTGGACAGAGTCCACGAAGGGTTGGCTGGTTTCTGCGGTGTGCTGAGCTGTGCCTGCAGCTGTCTGCGGCTTCTCCTGATCACAGGCAGAGCAGCTGCTATCTCAAGCCCGTGCATCGATTGAAAAAAAATACCCAGAGAGCACGGTCCTGAGGAAGTGGAGAGGTTGGCCAGCTTCCTCCTCACTTGCATGGCGCTCACAGAGTTGCCGGTGCAGACAGCAGCTCTAGATGACAATAACCAAATGACAAAGAGGTGTGGGGGTTTTATGACTGCTGTCACAAAACGAAAAATACCGAGCAGAAGGCTCTCCGCTGTGAACCGGTGCAAATCTGCAAGGGTCTTTGGTGACATTGTGAATTCCTTTGAACTCCTGATGAAGGAGAGCTGAAGTTGCAGGAAGTTTCACAACTTTCAGAATCAGGAAGTTATGTTGCAGCCCGCTGAGGCTGCCTCGGGAGCACTGCATTCAGTTCTGGACCGCCCGTTACAGGAAGGATGTGGGAACACTGGGGAGGATGCGGAAGCAGTTTAACAGGCTGCTGCCTCGATTAGAGTCGACCTGCTATCAGCGGAGGGCGGATAAACTGCAGCGGCAGAGGCCGAGGCGAAACCTGATGGAGGTTTATCAGATTATGTGAGGCACAGATAGAGTGGACAGGGTAGAGGGTATCGGTGCGGAGATCCCTCTCTACGAAAGGAAGTATAAAGCACCCCTTCCCTCTGCAGGTCACCCTTGGGCAAGGTGAAGCACCCACTTAGCCCCCTGAGCAGGGTCATGAGAAGCCATGGAAGCAGGTGCTTGATAGACTTACGAGCAGCTGTAAGACTATCAAGCACAAGTCCTGGATAAATCCAGACATACAAACCCTTAAGATAATGGCTGGGGTCACCCTGTCTGGTGATGACTCTGCACCAGAAAGGGGGCGAAGTCAAACCACCTCGAGAGAAAAAAAAATTGCCAAGAGCAATCATGCCTTGATCGCCCATGTCACATGAAATGGAATGAAATGGTACAAAATTAAGGATCGAGGTAGAGCAGACAGTCAGAATCTTTCCTCCACGGTCAAAGTGTCTAATACAAGTCATTTATGGAGAGGGGGAGTGTGGGCTCAAGTTCAAAGGAGACGAGGGGGCAAGGTTTATTTTACACCGAGACTGTGGGCATAAAGGATGCACTGCCGGGGTGGTGATAGACTTAGATATGACAGGGGTGTTTAAGAATCTCTTAATTGGGCAACGGTTGTGCAGAGAATGGGGCATTGCATAGGCAGAAAAGATCAGCGAACCCAAACATTTAATGTGGGGTTGAGTTATATCGTGGGCTGAAGACCTTCTTCCTGCGCCGGTAATGTTCCACGTTTACCCCTTCTGAGTATATTGCCGTCACATAAACTGGGGCGGCACAGCAGCGTAGTGGTGAACACAACGCTCTACAGTCCCAGTGACCCGAGTTCAAATCCCGCCACTGCCCATGAGGAGTTCGGATGTGACGGCATGGGTCAGGTTTCCTCCCACAGACCCAGGTAGATCATTGCAAATCGTCCTGTGATTAGGCGAGCGTTAAATCGGGGGATTGCTGGGTGGCCTGGAAGGACACTGATTCCGCACTGCGTCTCAATGAATAAATGGTAAAGCAACTTGGGTGTATCTGGCGTCAACGTAACAACACCGGTGCAAGTTGAGACGGAGAAGGAAACGTGGATATTTATTTATTGAGATGCAGCGCTCATGGGGAGAACATGCAGACTCTTTACAGGCGGTGGCGGGAGTTGAACCTGGTTCGCCTGAACGGGGAAGTGTTGTGCTGACCACTACACTACAGCGCTGCCGTGTTGGTTAAGTCAGTACTGTAACATTATCACAAACAAGAGGAAACCAGCAGACACTGGAAATCCAGGCAACACACACAAAACGCTGGAGGAACTCAGCAGGAACTCAGCATCTTTGGAAAAGAGTACAGTCAATGTTTCAGGTGGAGACCCTTGGGCAGGATACACTATGGCAGGTAACACTATGACCGCCTTACAATTTGGTAAACTTCTTTTTGTGTTAATTGTGTTTTTGTTATAAAAGATGTGTCAATTATACACAATCATGTGAATTATAAGATCATAAGACCATAAGACACAGGAGCAGAATTAGGCCACCTGGGCCATCGAGTCTGCTCTGACCTTCAATCATGGCTGACCCATTTTTCCCCATCCTCAGCCCCACTCCCTGTACCCTTTGGTGCCGCGTCCTATCAAGAACCTATCAATCTCCACCTTAAATACACCCAACGACCTGGCCCCCCTCTGCTGCCTGTGGTAACAAATTCCACACATTCACCACCCTCTGGCTAAAGAAATTTGGTTTAAACGGACACCTCTCTACCTAGGGCTGAGCCCTCTTTGTCCAAGACTCCCCCACATTCTTTCCACGTCTGCCACATCTTTTCTACACACAGAGACACATAGCATCCGGCAGGTAACATTCACAGGTGAACCATAGATGATGTCACTGGTCGATGTGTCTGTGATGCTGCTGCAAGCAAGTTTTCCCATTCCAGTGGGATGTGTGTGTTGGTGCATACAAGCTCCGTTTTGACCCTCAGATCATCATGTTAGGGTGAGGGATGCCCCCACTCTCAGCCTGATCTGTCAACCTCCAAAGCAGGAGAAGACATAGGAGAAGCCAAGATCAGGGAGGCTAAAGACAGGTATAGGAGGAAGCTTGAGTGGAAACTCCAGCAGAACAACATGAGAGAGGTCTGGAGTGGGATGAGGACCATCACTGGGTTCCGGCAAACTAGCAACAGAGGAGCTGAGGGCAGTGTGGACAGGACCAACAAGCTTAACCTGTTCTCCAACAGATTTGACACTGTGGCCCCTGCCCATCCCCCACACGATTCATCTGTTGTCGGCCCCCAACCAACACATACTCCACTCTCCCCTCCTACCCTCCCCACACTGCTCTCATGACTACACCCCTCCCCCACCTGATACCACCACGGTGGGCTTCACAGCTGTACGGGTGAGGAGACAGCTGAAACGTCTCCACCCAAGCAAGGCTGCAGGCCTGGATGGTGTCACCCCCAGGGTGCTCAAAGCCTGTACCCCCCCCCCCCAGCTATGTGGGGTACTTCACCATGTCTTCAACCTGAGCCTGACTCTCCAGAGGGTTCCTGTGCTGTGGAAGACATCCTGTCTCGTTCCTGTACCGAACAGCCCCAGTGGCTCCAATGACTACGGACCGGTGGCATTGACCTCCCACATCATGAAGACCCTGGAGAGACTTGTTCTGGAGCGGCTCCGGCCTATGGTTAGGCCACACTTAGACCCCCTCTAGTTCGCTTATCAGCCCCGACTAGGAGTTCAGGATGCCATCATCTACCTGCTGAACCGTGTCTACGCCCACCTGGACAAGCCGGCGAGCACTGTGAGGACCATGTTTTTTGACTTCTCCAGTGCGTTCAACACCATCCGCCCTGCTCTGCTGGGAGAGAAGCTGACAGTGATGCAGGTGGATGCTTCCCTGTGTCATGGATTATTGATTACCTGACTGGCAGACCACAGTACGTGCGCTTGCAACACTGTGTGTCAGACAGAGTGGTCAGCAGCACTGGGGCTCCACAGGGGACTGTCCTGTCTCCCTTTCTCTTCACCATCTACACCATGGACTTCAACTACAACACGGAGTCTTTCCATCTTCAGAAGTTTTCTGATGACTCTGCCATAGTTCCATGCATCAGCAAGGGAGACGAGGCTGAGTACAGGGCTACGGTGGGAAACTTTCTCACATGGTGTGAGCAGAATCATCTGCAGCTTAATGTGAAAAAGACTAAGGAGCTGGTGGTGGACCTGAGGAGGGCCAAGGCACCGGTGACCCCTGTTTCCATCCAAGAGGTCAGTGTGGACGTGGTGGAGGATTACAAATACCTGTGGATACGAATTGACAATAAACTGGACTGGTCAAAGAACACTGAGGCTGTCTACAAGAAGGGTCAGAGCCGTCTCTACTTCCTGAGGAGATTGAGGTCCTTTAACATCTGCCGGACGATGCTGAGGATGTTCTATGAGTCTGTGGTGGCCAGTGCTATCATGTTTGCTGTTGTGTGCTGGGGCAGCAGGCTGAGGGTAGCAGACACCAACAGAATCAACAAACTCAGTTGTAAGACTAGGGATGTTGTGGGGGTGGAACTGGACTCTCAGACGGTGGTGTCTGAAAAGAGGATGCTGTCCAAGTTTCATGCCATCTTGGACAATGACTCCCATCCACTCCATAATGTACTGGTTAGGCACAGGAGTACATTCAGCCAGAGACTCATTCCACCGAGATGCAACACTGAACGTCGTAGGAAGACATTCCTGCCAGTGGCCATCAAACTTTACAACTCCTCTCTCAGAGTGTCAGACACTCTGAGCAAATAGGCTGGTCCTGGACTTATTTCCACTTGGCTTGATTAACTTATTATCATTTAATTATTTTTGTTTTTATTTTGCTATATTTCTACTTGGTTGGTGCAACTGTAACGGAACCCAATTTCCCTCGGGATCAATAAAGTATGTCTGTCTGTCTGAATGGCTGTATTGTGAAGAATTTTGGGCCCCGCATTTGAGGGATCAGAATCAGAATCAGGTTTATAATGACTGACATCTGTACGTCGTGATCTTTGCTATTTTGTGGGGGCAGTGCAGTCAAACACATGAAAATTACTGTGCTGTTGTTCAGTCGTTAGGCTGAGTCTGACTCTCCGTGACCTCATGGATTGTAGGGTCCAGAGGGTTTTCATGGCAGAGATACGGAAGTAGACGGCCAGGCCCTTCTGCTGCCAGGTTGGGACCCGGCCGGATGTGAACTCGGCACCATCAGCATTGAAGTCCAGTGTTGATGCCACTACACCACCAGCCAGCCCAAATATTACTGTAGGCTACAATAAATAAATTGTTGCCAAAACTAGAGCAATAATGAGGTTCATGATGTGGAGGCAGACAGTGCAAGACCAGGGAACTGATAGTGGATTTCAGGAAGGGGAAGAGCCCTCATTGAGAGGTCAGCAGTAGGAAGGTGGGAGGAGACTGTGGGTCCTCAGGGCACCTCCCTGATGGTAGAAATGAGAAGAAGGTCTTTAATAAGGGTCACAGCCTCTTGAAAATGTCCTCGATGGTGGGGACCATAAGACAAAGGAGCAGAATTAGGCCATTCAGCCCATCGTGTCTGCTCCACCATTCCATCATGGCTGATCCTGGATCCCACTCAATCCTGAATACCTGCCCTCTCACCATACCCTTTGATGCCCCGACCGATCAGGAACCTGTCAACTTATGCCTTAAAATTATGCATGGACTTGGCCTCCACTGCAGTCTGTGGCAGAGCATTCCACAGATTCACTACTCTCTGGCTAAAAATAAGTTCCTCCTTACCTGTTCTAAAAGGTCATCCCTCAATTTTCAGTCTGTGCCCTCTAGTTCTGGATACCCCAACTGGAGGAAACATCCTCTCCACATCCACGCTATCCACTCCTTTCAACATTTGATAGGTTTCAATGAGATCCCTATGCATTCCTCTAATGCTGATGTGATTGAAGGCCGGTGGAGAGCGTCATGAGAATGAAAGAGCTCAAACTTTGAGGGGTGTTTGGTGTCCCAAGGCCAGTACTCGTCAAGAGTTTATAGGTTTGAGAGGAGGGGATCTCATTCAAACTGACTGGATGCTGAAAGGCCTGGAGGAAACGAAGGTTAAGAGGATGTCTCCACCACCAGGAGAGTCAGGGTTTGAGGGCACAGCCTGGAAATAAAGGAAAGTTCCTTTAGAACTGAGATGAGGCAAACATTGTTCATTGTCTAAGAATAAGCTGGGAAGTTATAGGCTAGTGAGCCTGACATTCATTATTGGAATTGTTGGAATTTATTCTCAAGGTCTGGATATGTAATTATTTGGATTGTTGTTGTTCCTATTTGCGCTTTGTCGCACATCGGTGGCAGTTTTTGTGACACTTATTGTTCATCTGTATTTTTGAAAAGTCTGGTGCCAATGCCTCCACACGACCAGCTGGCACAGGTACTTGGATTGACAGGTCCCAGTTAGGGATAGTTGAAAGAGCTTTTGCTGCAATAGGCCGCATTGAACCGATCTTGTAGAGATTAAGGGAAAGGTGAGAACATAGAACATTGAACATAGAGCAGTACAGTACAGTACAGTACAGGCCTTTCGGCTCACAATAGACAATAGACAATAGGTGCAGAAGTAGACCATTTGGCCCTTCAAGCTTGCACCATCATTCTGAGATCATGGCTGATCATCTACTATCAATACCCGGTTCCTGCCTTGTCCCCATATCCCTTGATTCCCCTATCCATAAGATACCTATCTAGCTCTTTCTTGAAAGCATCCAGAGAATTGGCCTCCACTGCCTTCCGAGGCAGTGCATTCCAGACCCTCACAACTCTCTGGGAGAAGAAGTTTTTCCTTAACTCTGTCCTAAATGACCTACCCCTTATTCTCAAACCATGCCCTCTGGTACTGGACTCTCCCAGCATCTGGAACATATTTCCTGCCTCTATCTTGTCCAATGTTGTGCCAACTCTTAAACCCTGCCTCCCATATAACCCTCCACCTTAAATTCCTCCATATACCCGTCTAGTAGTGTCTTAAATTTCACTAGTGTATCTGCCTCTAACACTGACTCAGGCAGTGCATTCCACACACCAACCACTCTCTGAGTGAAAAACCTTCCTCTAATATCCCCCTTGAACTTCCCACCCCTTACCTTAAGGCCATGTCCTCTTGTATTGAGTAGTGGTGCCCTGGGGAAGAGGTGCCGGCTGTCCACTCTATCTATTCCTCTTAATATCTTGTATACCTCTGTCATGTCTCCACTCATCCTCCTTCTTTCCAAAGAGTAAAGCCCTAGCTCCCTTAATCTTTGATCATAATGCACACTCTCCAAACCAGGCAGCATCCTGGTAAATCTCCTCTGTACCCGTTCCAATGCTTCCACATCCTTTCTATAGTGAGGCAACCAGAACTGGACACAGTACTCCAAGTGTAGCCTAACCAGAGTTTTATCGAGCTGCATCCTTACATCACATCTCTTAAACTCTATCCCTCGTCTTATGAAAGCTAACACCCCATAAGCTTTCTTAACTACCTTATCTACATGTGAGGCAACTTTCAGGGATCTGTGGACATGTACCCCCAGATCCCTCTGCTCCGCCACACTACCAAGTATCCTGCCATTTACTTTGTACTCTGCCTTGGAGTTTGTCCTTCCAAAGTGTACCACCTCACACTTCTCCAGGTTGAACTCCATCTGCCACTTCTCAGCCCACTTCTGCATCCTATCAATGACTCTCTGCAATCTTTGACAATCCTCTATACTATCCACAACACCACCAACCTTTGTGTTGTCTGCAAACTTGCCAATCCACCCTTCTACCCCTACATCCAGGTCATTAATAAAAATCATGAAACGTAGAGGTCCCAGAACCAATCTTTGTGGGACACCACTAGTCACAACCCTCCAATCCGAATCTACTCCCTCCACCATGACCCTCTGCTTTCTGTAGGCATGCCAGTTCTGAATTCACCTGGCCAAACTTCCCTGGATCCCATGCCTTCTGACTTTCTGAATAAGCCTACCATGTGGAATCTAATCAAATGCCTTACTAAAATCCATGTAGATCACATCCACTGCATTATCCTTATCTATATGCCTGGCCACCTCCTCAAAGAACTCTATCAGGCTTGTTAGACATGATCTGCCCTTCACAAAGCCATTCTGACTGTCCCTGATCAGACCACGATTCTCTAAATGCCCATAGATCCTATCTCTAAGAATCTTTTTCAACAGCTTTCCCACCACAGATGTAAGGCTCACTGGTCTATGATTACCTGGACTATCCCTACTACTTTTTTTGAACAAGGGGATGACATTTGCCTCCCTCTAATCCCATGGACAATAAGGACATAAAGATCCTAGCCAGAGGCTCAGCAATCTCTTCCATCACCTCCTGGAGCAGCCTGGGGAATATTCCATCAGGCCCCGGGGACATCCGTCCTAATGTATTTTAACAACTCACTCCTCTCCCTTAATATCAACATGCTCCAGAACTTCAACCTCACTCATATTGTCCTCACTGTCATCAAGTTCCCTCTCATTGGTGAATACCGAAGAGAAGTATTCATTGAGGACCTTGCTCACTTCCACAGCCTCCAGGCATATCTTCCCACCTTTATCTCTGATGATTCCTGCCCTCACTCCTGTCATCCTTTTGTTCTTCACATAACTGAAGAATGCCTTGGGGTTTTCCTTTCCCCTACTCTCCTTCTCATGCCCCCTTCTTAAGCTCCTTTCTTGCTACCCTATACTCCTCAATAGACCCATCTGATCCTTGCCTCCTAAACCTCATGTGTGCTGCCTGATGATGGACATTGTATACATTGACAATTGACAAATGATTGACAAAGCCCTGCATGAGAAGCTGGTCTGGAAGGTTCATTCTTTTGACAGTCAGGATGAAGTGGGCAATTTGTATTCAGCATTGGCTCAGAGGGACAAGAAAGAAGGTGGTGGTAGATGGGTATCTTTCTGGCTTACAGACTAGTTCCTCAGGGTGTGCTAGGCCTATTGTTGTTTATCATCTCTACTGATGATTTAGATGATAATGGGGCAAACCCAGTCAGTAAGTTTGCAGCTGTTAGAAAGACTGGGCGGTGCCATGGACAACGTGGAAGGCTATCAAAGCTTGCAGAATGATCTTGCTGGGAAACATGAGGTCTCCACTGGTCAGGATTGGCTACTGATGTTGCATCTCAGCTGTCTAGATAAGCAGGCCAGGGCAGTACGACATGTGGTTGCCCATGTAGCAGATTCCCCTCTCCACGCATCTGATGAACCCAAAGGAACGACGGAGACCGATTCAGTTTGGCACCAGCCAGCAGCATTGCAGGAGTTGCCAGTCAGCATTGAACTCAATGTAGGACTGCCTTAGGGACTCCAGCTCTGGATTTTTTCCCCCAGGGTTTACTCCCAAGGTGAGTGGGTACAACTGCAAGGCAGCGGAGGTTTGAGGTCAGGGTTTCCCTTCTCCTAGATGAACTGACAAGCCCTGTCTGCCTGAAGCAACAATAACCCATCTGTGCCCCTTCTTCCATCATTAGAAATGGTTCTTCCGAGCTTAGTAGCTAAGCCACCTGTGAAAGCCAGAAGCTGGACCTGGTTGTCAGAGGTTATTTGAGGGATACGTCATTTAATAGGCAGTTGGAGCTTGTCCCCATTACCAACCCTGGCAATAGCTACCTGAAGGAACCAGCTGGGAAATGGGCTGTAAAATGGAAGATAGAATTTATTGCAGACAAGTTGAGGTGTTGCCCTTTGTGAGGACAAGCCAGGGTAGGAGTTGCACAGTGAACGGCAGGACACTATGGTGCACTGTAGAACGAAGGGATCTGCAAATACAGATACATCATTGCTCCAAAGTGGCACCACAGGTAGTCAGCAAAACACACAAAAGATGCTGAAGGAACTCAGCAGGCCAGGCAGCAACTATCAGTCAATATTTCAGGCCGAGACCCTTCACCAGTTCTCAGCCTGCAACGTCAACTGTTTACCCTTTGTCCACAGATGCTGCCCGGCCTGCTGAGTTCCTCCAGCACTTTGTGTCTGTTGCTCAGATTTCCAGCATCTGCAGATTTCCTCATCACAGGGAGATCGGGCGGTAAAGAGAGATTGTGGCACACTGGCCTTCATGAATTCAGGAGTCGGGGTGCTATGTCGAGGTTGGTGAGGACGAATTTGGAGTGTTGTGGTCAACTACCTTCAGGGAAGTAACAATAAGCTTGAAAAAGTGCAGAAAAAAATTTCAAGGACATTGCCGGGATTTGAGGACTTGAGTAATTGGGAAAGGTTGAATATTTCCCCGGAGCGCAGCAGAATGTGAAGATATTGTATAGAGGTATACATTGTGAGGGTACAGGGTAAGGTAAGTGATGTAACATAATAAGGTAAGCGGGTGGTGCAGTGGCATGAACACTGGGCTTCGAGGCTGATGGTCCTGAGTTCGATTCCGACCTTCGTCCATAATTTGCCATCGCCAGGAGTCGACAGCGACATACGCAGGGTTTCCCCCCCACGTTGGACAACAACTTGAGGAGGAACTTCCTCATGGCGAGAGTGTAGAGTGATCTGCCAGTGGGTCCAGAAATTTCTGTGACCCTGTAACTGAGGTTGAAGGATAGAACCGCCTGTGTGGGCCGAGTGCCCTCATTCTGCCGAGCGAACAAGGGAGCTCCCAGCTCCCAGTCCGAACCGGAGGGGGTTGCTTCCCGACTCGATTGCTGAATCAGGATCCCGGTTGGGAGGTTGCGTGCGGTAGGAGCCATACTCTGGTCGGGGACTCACCCAGTCCCCCCACCCCTGTCTCAGCCGGGCCCGGGACGGATCCCTGCTGTAAGCGATAGCAACTACGACCTTTTACAAAGGGCAGCCTGCTGAACTCTGCCATTTGTTCAGGCGCTCCCGATCCGCCGTCTGCAGCCTCGGCTCGTGTGACGCGGAGCAGCCAAGACGCCTGCAGCCCCCACCGCTATTGCCCTTCCACCTGGTCTCTAACCGGCCCTGTCTCACTCTCACCCCACCTCCCCACATCCGCCGTCATGCTTTCCCTCCCTGTCACTCTCTGTTCTGGCAGTCGGGACTCTCCATGTGGAACCTCCCCAACTCCTGACCCCCCCCCCCACCCCCCCTTCGCTCACACGCACACACATACCCTCCCTAACTCCTCTCTCCTTCTCCTTCCTCACCCTTCCTTCCTGATTCCCCTCCTCCATCTCTCCTGGGCTCCTCCTGTGGTGACCTCGGCCACCAGCCCAGAACCGGCCCATTCCAATCATTCCTCTGAATGTCAAGCGCCGACAATTGCAGGCCAGGGTAAAGGTCCTGGGATCACGCCGTCTCCCAGCTCTGCAACCAGAGGCTTACGCTGCAGAAATAATCACGCCCCTACCCTGACCGCAGCCTTCCCAACTCGGGACGCGAGAGAGAGAGCAGAGGCTGGAATCTGGGGCAAAATAATGAGCTCCCTCCTCGAGCCCCATTCTTACTACATCTCTCTCCTCCATTACCTCACACTCTGCCCCATCTCTCTCCTCCATTACCTGACACTCTCTGCCCCATCTCCCCTCTTCCCTTCTCTCCTGTTGCCCTCTCACTCCTCTTTCTCCCCTCTCTTTCCTCTTCTCTCTCCCCATGCTCCCTCGCTCACCACTGTTCTTTATCTCTCCTCGCCCACTTGCCCTCTTTTCTTCCCTCTCACCACACCCTCTCTCTCTTCCCTCACTTTCTCTTTTATTTCCCTGTTCCCATCCAATCTCCCTCATGCTCTCTCATACTTACTCCTCTCCTTTTGTTGCTCCTTTTCTCCCTCTCTCTCATTCCCCATTTATGTTACCTCTCTCCGTTATCCAGCCTCCCCCACTCTCCCCCTTACCCTGCCCTTCCTCTTTTCCCACTCTCTCTTGCCCCCATTTCCCCCTCTCCAAGTATTTCTCATTCCCTCTACTTTATTCTCCCCTTTATAAGACCATAAGACATAGGAGCAGAATTAGGCCATTTGGCCCATCAAGTCTCCTCTGATCCTTTCTTCCCCTCCTCGGCCCCACTCCCCGGTCTTCTCCCCTTTGATACTGTTTCCAATCAAATACCCACCGAGCTCTACCTTAAATACACCAAAAAAAAACCTGGCCGCCACAGGTGCCTGTGGTAATAAATTCCACAAATTCACCTCCCTCTGTCTAAAGACATTTCTCTGTTTTGAAAGGGCACACCTCTATCCTGAGGCTGTGCCCTCTTGTCCGAGACTCTCCCGCCATTGGAAACATTCTTTCCACAGCTACTCTGTCTTCTAGGCTTTTCAACACTCGAAAGCTGTTTTCATAACAAAATTTTAAAAAGTCTTTTTTTCTTTTTATGAATTGATAAAAATTAATTATCATTTTCCTTATTATACATACTATATCAGATTTTGATAATATTTGATGATTTTGATGTGTATTTCACCTTCAATATGTATTGTTATTGATATATATGTTTGACATAATATGTTTCAATGAGATCCCCTCTCATCCTTCTGAATTCCAGCGAGTGCAGACCCGGAGCCATCAAACGTTCCTCGTGTGATAACCCTTTCATTCCCGGGATTATCTTTGTGAACCTCCTCGGGACCCTCTCCAATGCCAGCACCTTTCCTTAGATAAGAAGCCCAAAACTGTCCACAGTGCCTCACCAGTGCCTTATAAAGCCTCAGTATCACATCCCTGCTCTTCTAGGCCTCTCTGGTCTATTCTAGACCTCTTCCCTCCCGCCACCTCTTTGCTCCTTCCCTGCCATCTGCCTCTTCCGCTCTCCAACCCCCGCCATTCATTCTCTCTCTCTCCCCTTTAACTCCCCGCTCCCCTTGCTGCCCTCTGGATCTCTCTCACCACTTATACCCCCTCCTTCCCATCTCTCTTTTCCTCTCCAACGTCGCCACTCGCTTGCTCTCCCCTCTTCCCCCGCCCCCGCTGCTGCGACAGCCTGCTGTATTCGGTGCTGTGAAATATTTGAACATTTGACTGATCACTGTTGAGTCTGATCCTAGCCACAGCTGTCTGTCCTTGGACAAGGTTCAGGTCCGGCAGAGATCCGGAACGAGAAGGGATAGGTTTTTAGAAGTGGAGGGGAGCAGCCAAGGACTGAGTGGCGGGGGAGAAGGAGGAGGGAGGGGTGGTGGGGGGTGGAGTGAGAGGGTGGCGGGCATTGGGTGTAGGAGAGAGAGAGAACGAGAGGTGTTGCCGGGAGAGAGGGGGAGAGTGAAAGAGAGGAGGGGGCAGGGATAGAAGGGTAGTGACGGTGGGAAGAGGGGGCAGCAGTGAGGGGAGAGAAGGCTGAAACGTCGAGAAGAAGGGAGACGGGAGAGAGTTGGGGTGAGGGAGAAGGATGAGGTGAGAGAGAGCGAGAGGGAGGGAGCAGAGAGTACTTGGCAAAGTGGAGCGTGGTGCGTGAGAGAGAGGAGGGAGGGTGGGGTAAGGGGCAGAGGGAGAGAGTGGGAGGGGCCAGAGGAAAGAAAGGGAGAGGGGGGAGGGGAGGGGGCGAGAGCGGAGAAGAGGTGGAAGAGGGAGAGAGAAACGGGGAAGGGCAGAGTGAGTTGGACGGCTATGCAGCAGGTGTGCGGGCAGTTGGTGTCCGGCACAGCTGTCCTGCTCCGGGGAAAATGCGGGTCGATCCTGGGCCGGAGTCAGGAGCGTGAGCAGTGGAGGAGGCGAGGGATGGGGAGGTGTCGAGGAGGGAAGGGGCGAGAGGGTAGGTAAGGGAGGGGAGATAAGCGAGAGGGAGGTAAACGAAGGCGAGGTCGGGTGGTCGGCTGAGGGAATAGTGAGGGGGAGTTGAGGTAGCGATAAGGAGCGCGGGGAGGGGTGAGGATGAGGAGTCAGAGAGAGGGCAGTGAGGGAGAGGAAGAGAGCTCAGGGAGGGTGCGTTGTAGCAGGAGTGGCGTAAAGGGAGGAGAGGTGGTTAGGGAGAGGGTGAGGTGAGGGAGGGAAGGTGAGGGTAGGCGAGCTGCGGGAGCAGCAGTGAGGATGGGGCAGGGATGGTGATTGTGGGAGGGCGAGATGACAGAGGGGATGTGAGGGACGGGAGGGGAGAGAAGGGTGGTGAGGGTGAGGTGGGGTGAGGGAGAGGCCGTGAGAGAGGGTTAGGGAGGGAGGTGAAGGAGGTTGAGGTGAGGGAGTTTTAAAGAGGTCAAGGAGAGCGAAGGGAGGGAGGGGCGTTGAAAGAGGGTGGTCAGAAATGGCCGGTGAGGGAAGGGCAGGAAGGGAGGGGTGGTGAAGGAAGGCCGCTGAGAAAGTGGAGAACGTGGTGAGAGAGGGCCGGTGAGGCAGTGATGGTAACGGAGAGCTGCACCGAGGGAGGGCAAAGGCAGGGCCGGCTCCCGTGTGCAACGCTCGGGCAGATGTCCGATCTTGGGCTTGCCCTGAGGTGACCCGGACCACCAGCTCAGAGCCCGGCCCATTCCGCTCATTCCACCTCTCGTCAAGCGCCGCTTGATCCAGGCTAGAGTGTAAAAGTCAGGGGATCACGCCGTTTCCCTTCCGCGGCTGACGCTGCAGAAACAGCCAATGCCTCCCATTAGTGCCACCCTGTGCAGAGGGAGGGTGCTCAGCCCATCCTGTTCCCTTGTCTGAAAAGTTCCGACCGCTCACGGCCTGAGACGCGGGAGAATGCATCAGGCGTTTGGAGCAGAATGGAAAGCTATCGGAAGAACTCAGCCGGCCGGGCAGCATCCAAGGAGAAAAAGGGGACGCCCTCAGCCTTTGCCCCCCTCCAAATTCCCTTTCTACTTCCTGACCCGTAGCTATCACCACCTCCCACAACCACCCACTTTGGTCCATCTGTCCATTTCCGCCCCTGCCCGGCGTCTCCCCACTCTTCGCAGTACCGCAGGGGATCCCGCAGGTGCTGGAGAACTGGGGCAGCGCGCATATGCGCGCACCCTGACACACACACACACACACAGACACGCTCACACACACGCACGCACGCACACACGCACAGACACGCTCACACACACGCACACACACAGACGCACATGCACACACAGCCACATATGCACACACACAGACATACAGATACACACGCACACACACAGCCACATATGCACACACACATACAGATCATACAGACACACACACACACACACACACACACACACACACACACACACACACACACACACACACACACACACGCACAGACGCACGCACACACACAATGTGTCCTTAAGTTCCCTCACCAACCGCGACATGTCTTCTTCTCATTACTACCTTCAGGGAGAAGGTACCT
Source organism: Hypanus sabinus (assembly GCF_030144855.1). Classification (NCBI taxonomy): domain Eukaryota; kingdom Metazoa; phylum Chordata; class Chondrichthyes; order Myliobatiformes; family Dasyatidae; genus Hypanus; species Hypanus sabinus. Next base: position 2,833,413 of record NC_082737.1, on the reverse strand, counting down.
GAACCTGAATGCCTGCAATTAGCGATTTCGGCACAGCTCCTCCGCCCCACCACCAGCTGATCTTTGAACCCACAAGCACCGAGGCTTTCATAATCAAAGACCGCATTCTTAACCTCTCTGCCATCGAGTCAAAGGCTCAAAAGGCCTCCGGGACAGCTTCTACCCCGTTGTAATGCGACTGACGAATGGTCCCCAAGTCAATGAGGGAGTCTCTTGAATCCGCCTTCCTGCTCCGCGCGGCCTCCGTAGCCGCTGCTCTTCATTCCACTGTTTATCACTGTACTTTGATGAAAGTGACAATAACAACCCGATTCTAATTATTTTACTGTTTTACTTCCGCCTCAGTGCACCGTGCCCTGCTCTGACCGCTGTCAGCAGTATGCGAGACAAGCTCTTCACCGTACCTCGGTACACGTGACAATAATAAACCAATTTATAATTCCTTTTCACCGAACATTTTTAATGGATGATTTGTAGCCATTTCGTGCCTTTGAGCTGCGCGCTGCTAAATGCCTCCCCTGAAAGCTGCAGTGTTCCAGTCCGGGGGACAGCAAAATCAGAATAACCGGCAGCAGCTAAGTTAATGCGATAATGCATTATTATGTAATGCGATGCATAATATAGAAAAAATAAGTACATCAATTACAGTGAATGATAAGTAAATCAATTATATTGAATAGATTAAAATCGTGCAAAAACAGAAATAATATATATTAAAAGTGTGAGGTAGTGTCCAAGGGTTCAATGTTTATTTAGTAATCGGACGGCCCAGGGGAAGAAGCTGTTCCTGAATCGCTGAGTGTGTGCCTTCAGGCTTCTGTACCTCCTACTTGATGGTAACAGTGAGAAAAGGGCATGTCCTGGGTGCTGGGGGTCCTTAATAATGGACGCTGCCTTTCTGAGACACCACTCCCTGAAGATGTTCTGGATACTTCGTAGGCTAGCGCCCAAGATGGAGCTGACTAAGTTTACGACCCTCTGCAGTTTCTTCCGGTCCTGTGCAGAAGGCCCGCCCATACCAGACAGTGATGCAGCCTGTCAGAATGCTCTCCACGGTTCATCTATGGAAGTTTTTAGGTGTATTTTTGACATGCCAAATCTATTCCGACTCCTAATGAAGTATACCTGTTGTCTGACCTTCTTTATGACTACATCGATATGTTGGGAGCAGGTTAGATCCTCAGAGATCTTGACACCCGGGAACTTGAAGCTGCTCACTCTCTCCACTACTGAAACCTCTGTGAGGATTGGTATGTATTCATGTGACTTACCCTTCCCGAAGTCCACAATCAGCTCTTTCATCTTACTGACGTTGAGTGTCATGTTGTTGCTGTGACACCACTCCACTAGTTGGCACATCTCACTCCTGTACGCCCTCTTGTCACCTTCTGAGATTTTACTAACAATCATCAGCAAATTTATAGGTGGTGTTTGAGCTATGCCTCGCCACACAGCCATGGGTATACAGAGAGTAGAGCAAGTGCGCACGTCTCTGCATTCTCTCCAGCGCTGTCACATTCCTTCCTGGAGTGTGGTGGCACAGTTCCCCAGGTGTGGCCTGGCCAGTGTTTTTTCACGTTTCGTCGCAACCTTCCCCGCTCCCGCCGTTCCGTTTTCCGTCCTTGGATACTGATGGCCACTATATGATACGGCTCCTTCGCAATTTCATCTGCCGGTGTTGCCATCTACTGGTGTCTGCGAGTCGAGATCTACTTGTTCATCGACATCGCTCCCTCCCCCGGAGTTCTACAGTCTAATCAGAGTTTGTCGTGAAATGTGCTGTTTTGCGACAGCAGTGCGGCGGAATAAAAGCCACTACGTTAAAATAAATATATGAATGAATGAATGAATGAATGAATTAATTAATTAATGTATGAGTAAATACATAAATAGATAAATATATGGATGTTTCTAGTTGCCGATAGATAGACAAATGAATGGATGGGTAGATAGATAAACAAATAAATCAATAAAATAGATAGATAAAAAAAACAAACAAACCTCTACAGTGCCTATAAAAAAGTATTCACCCCCCCCCGGAAGGTTTCAGGTTTTATTGTTTCACAACATTGAATCACAGTTTGGCTTTTTGACACCATTAACAGAAAAAGACTCTTTCGTGTCAATGTAAAAACACATCTCTGCAAAGTGATCTAAATGTATGGCGAATATAAAACGCAAGGTAATTGATTGCGTAAGCATTCACTCCCCCTTTAATATGACACAACGAATCATCATTGGTGCAGCCAATTGACTTTAGAAGTTCCATAATTAGTTGAATGAAGATCTGATTTTTTGAGATCTCTGAGCAGTCCTGGTGCTTCAATTGATTTTAGTGAAAATACACCTGTGTCTGAAAGGTCCAACTGCTGTCCAACTGTATCCTGACATAAGTTAGTCCATAAAGACAAAATAACACCCCAAGCAACTCCGTGAAAGGGTTATTGAAAAGTTGAGTCAGGAGATGGAAACAAGAAAAATTCCAAGCCACTGCATGTCCTTGCACAATTAAGTCTATCATCAAGAAATGGAAAAAATATGGTACAACTGTAAATAGACAATAGAGAATAGTTGCAGAAGTAGACCATTCGGCCCTTCGAGCCTGCACCGCCATTTTGAGATCATGGCTGATCATCTACTGTCAATACCCGGTTCCTGCCTTGTCCACATATCCCTTGATTCCCCTATCCATAAGATACCTATCTAGCTGCTTTTTGAAAGCATCCAGAGAAATGGCCTCCACTACCTTCCGAGGCAGTGCATTCCAGACCCCCACAAGGAGAAGAAGCTTCTCCTTAACTCTGTCCTAAATGACCTACCCCTTATTCTCAAACCATGCCCTCTGGTACTGGACTCTCCCAGCATCTGGAACATATTTCCTGCCTCTATCTTGTCCAATCCCTTAATAATCTTACATATTTCAATCAGATCCCCTCTCAATCTCCTTAATTCCAGCGTGTACAAGCCCAGTCTCTCTAACCTCTCTGCGTAAGACAGTCCAGACATCCCAGGAATTAACCTTGTGAATCTACGCTGCACTTCCTCTACAGCCAGGATGTCCTTCCTTAACCCTGGAGACCAAAACTGTACACAATACTCCAGGTGTGGTCTCACTAGGGCTCTGTAAAAATGCAAGAGGATTTCCTTGCTCTTGTACTCAATTCCCTTTGTAATAAAGGCAAACATTCCATTAGCCTTCTTCACTGCCTGCTGCACTTGCTCATTCACCTTCAGTGATGATGAACAGGGACTCTTCTCCCTTACCTAACTCTACACCATTCAGATAATAATCTACCTTCCTGTTCTTACTCCCAAAGTGGATAACCTCACACTTATTCACATTAAACGTCATCTGCCAAGTATCTGCCCACTCACCCAGCCTATCCAAGTCACTCTGAATTCTCCTAACATCCTCATCACATGTCACACTGCCACCTTGCTTAGTATCATCAGCAAAATCTACCTAGACCAGTCCGTCCTCAAAAACTGAGTGATCATGCAAGAAGGGGACTAGGGAGGGAGACCAGCAAGAGACCTGTGACAGCTCTGGAGGAGGTACAGGCTGAGGTGGGAGAGACTGTGCAAGCAACAGCTATGCCCGTGTGCTTAATTTGTCGCAGCTTTATGGGAAGGTGGCAAAGAGAAAGCCACTGTTGAAATAAATTCACATGAAATCTCAGCTAGAGTTTGCCAGAGGCATGTGGGAGACTTTGAAGTCAGCTGGAAGAAGGTTCTATGGTCTGATAAAACCAAGCTAGAGTTTTTGGCCATCAACCAAACCTGATCTTTGGTGCAAGTCGAACACTGCACATCATCAAAAATGCATCATCCCCACCGTGAAGCATGGTGGTGGCTCCATGATGCTATGGGGATGCTTCACTGCAGCAGGCACTGGAAGCCTTGTGAAGGTAGAACGTAAAATGAATGCAGCACAATACAGGGAAATTCTGGAGGAAAACTGGATGCCGTCTGCAAGAGAACTACAACTTGGGAGAAGATTTGATTCCCAGCAAAACAATGACCACAAACATCAAGCCAAAACTACACGGGGTGGTTTAAAAGCAAAGTTAGTGCCCTGGATTGGCCAAGTCAGAGTCCAGACCTCAATCCAATTGAGAATTTGTGGTTGTTCACTTATCATCTCCACGCAATCTGACAGAGCTTGAGCAGTTTTATAATGAGCAATAGGGAAATGTTGCAGCATCCAGATGTGCAAAGCTGATGGAGGCCTATCCACACAGACTCAAAGCTGTAATTGATGCCAAAGTTGCATCTGCTACATACTGACCTGAAGGGTTGAACATTTATGCAAACAATTATTTACTGTTTTATATTTGTAATTAATTTAGATCACTTAGTAGAGATCGGGTTTCTCCTTGACACGAGAGACTTTGTCTGTTGATCAGTGTTAAAAAAATCCACCGTGATTCAATGTTGTAAAACAATAATAAATGAACACTTCCAAGGCTGGGGGAGGGGGGAGTGGTGGTGAATAATTTTCATCGGCTCCGTGGATAGCTCCGAGGACTGCTGTGCAAGACAGAAAGAACAAGGAGGTTGGGTTCATGAGCTCATGACCATCCAGGAATCTGACGGTCAGGGGAAGAGGCTGTTAATCTGATGTTAAATGTGGGCCTTCAATTCCCTGGAGGCAATAGAACATAGAAATCTACAGCATGTTACCGGCCCTTTGGCCTACAATGTTGTGCCGACCATGTAACCTATTTTAGAAACTGCCAAGAGTAGTAATAATCAGTGTTTCTTTTGAGCTGCGTGGGTGTGCGGCTGCGCAGTAACTGAAGTACTCCCGAACATTTGTTGCTGTGCCGTTGGAATTTTCTTTTATACAACGTTAATATAATTATCAGGCCACGTACAAATCTCTCGCTCAGAGCAATGGCTGGTTTGTCCAGCTCCTAAAGCAAAATAGAGGGACCGTTGCCACATGGCGATGCCATATAACCAGATAACCATATAACAATCACAGCATGGAAACAGGCCATCTCGGCCCTCCTAGTCCGTGCCGAACTCTTAATCTCACCTAGTCCCACCTACCCGCACTCAGCCTATAACCCTCCACTCCTTTCCTGTCCATATACCTATCCAATTTTACCTTCAATGACACAACTGAACTGGCCTCTACTACTTCTACAGGAAGCTCATTCCACACAGCTATCACTCTCTGAGTAAAGAAATACCCCCTCGTGTTTCCCTTAAACTTCTGCCCCCTAACTCTCAAATCATGTCCTCTCGTTTGAATCTCCCCTACTCTCAATGGAAACAGCCTATTTACGTCAACTCTATCTATCCCTCTCAAAATTTTAAATACCTCGATCAAATCCCCCCTCAACCTTCTATGCTCCAATGAATAGAGACCTAACTTGTTCAACCTTTCTCTGTAACTCTGTGCTGAAACCCAGGTAACATCCTAGTAAATCGTCTCTGCACTCTCTTTAATTTATTGATATCTTTCCTATAATTCGGTGACCAGAACTGTACACAATATTCCAAATTTGGCCTTACCAATGCCTTGTACAATTTTAACATTACATCCCAACTTCTGTACTCAATGCTTTGATTTATAAAGGCCAGCATTCCAAAAGCCTTCTTCACCACCCTATCTACATGAGACTCCACCTTCAGGGAACTATGCACTGTTATTCCTAGATCTCTCTGTTCCTCTGCATTCCTCAATGCCCTACCATTTACCCTATATGTTCTATTTGGATTATTCCTGCCAAAATGTAGAACCTCACACTTCTCAGCATTAAACTCCATCTGCCAACGTTCAGCCCATTCTTCTAACCAGCATAAATCTCCCTGCAAGCTTTGAAAACCCACCTCATTATCCACAACACCTCCTACCTTAGTATCATCGGCATACTTACTAATCCAATTTACCACCCCATCATCCAGATCATTTATGTATATTACAAACAACATTGGGCCCAAAACAGATCCCTGAGGGACCCCGCTAGTCACCGGCCTCCATCCCGATAAACAATTATCCACCACTACTCTCTGGCATCTCCCATCTAGCCACTGTTGAATCCATTTTATTACTCCAGCGTTAATACCTGATGACTGAACCTTCTTAACTGACCTTCCATGTGGAACTTTGTCAAAGGCTTTGCTGAAGTCCATATAGACTACATCCACTGCCTTACCCTCGTCAACATTCCTCGTAACTTCTTCAAAAAATTCAATAATGTTTGTCAAACATGACCTTCCACGCACAAATCCATGCTGGCTACTCCTAATCAGATCCTGTCTATCCAGATAATTATTAATACTATCTCTAAGAATACTTTCCATTAATTTGCCCACCACTGATGTTAAACTGACAGGTCTATAATTGCTAGGCTTACTTCTAGAACCCTTTTTAAACAATGGAACCACAAAAACCCTTTTTAACTAATGGAACCACGATGCCGTTGGTTTTCCAATCAAATCGCCCTTCGAAGGCAGACTCCCTGACCTAATCCAGTAGCCCCGGGGTCGCCGGAGTGCTGTCTGTCATCTAACATACCTCCCTGGTCTTCCTTCTTCAAAGAACCTGGTTTCCCTTCCTCCGCCATTGACGCTGCCCTCACCCACATCTCCTCCATTTCCCGGACATTGCGCTCACTCCGGCTTCCCACCGCCTTAACGGGGATGGAGTTCCTCATGTCCTCACCTACCACCCCGTGAGCCTCCGAATCAGTCCTCACAATATCTGCCATCGATTTATCTTTCCAGATTTTTAAAGTTTTCTTTCCCCCTACTCCTTCCCTCTTCTTTTTTTTAACCCACACGGGCCTCTTACCTCTTCTCCTAACTTACACATCACCTTCTCCTGATCCCTCGCTTCCCTTTTTCCCACGGCCCGCTCTCCTCTTTATCAGATCTCTTCTTCTTCACTTCGTCACCTTTCCCAATCACCTGCCTTCACCTATCACCCTCCAGCGTGTCCCCTTCCCCTCCCCCCACCCTTTAAAACAAAATTTCTGGTTTCTTCCATTCCAGTCCTGATGAAAGGTCTCGGCCAGAGCCCTCCAGCCATCGTACATTTCCACAGATGCTGCCTGATCTGAGATTTGGATTTCCAGCATCTTCAGATTGTCTCGTGTCCACCCGGCGTTGATTGCGTTCGTGACGTATGCAGGCGGGAATAAAGGAAGCGAAGGTTCATTTGAACGGGCTCAGCAGATAAAACACAACGTGTGGGCAATCGGCTCAAAGGAAAATCCAGGACTCGGCCCTTGTGTAGTGCTGCGGCCATCCAATGGACCCAAGAGAGGGTGAGCGGAAACATTGCACAACCAGGGAAGCGGTCCACAAGAGCCCGAGGCTCCCAGCACTGGTACCGGCGACGGCAGTTCGACAGCGATACACAAGCTGACCAGGAAGAAGGGGACCTCTGAATGAAACCTGAACGGGTTGTCGTGGAAGAGCGAATCTTGACAGAGGTTGAACTTTGGAGGAACTAGGAACGCCCGTGGGAAACGCAGGCTGTCAAACCCGCTCGCTGAAACTGCGAGGTCGCTGTCTCCATTCGCAATATCATTCTTGTCAACGCATTTATGCTCTGTACATATACAGCGTCATGCAAACGTTTGGGCACGTCTGGGCAAAATTTCTGTTGCTGTGAATAGCTAAGCGAGTAAAAGATGACCTGATTTCCAAAAGGCAATCAGTTAAAGATGACACATTTCTTTTATATTTCAAGCAAGATTGCATTTTTTTAAATCTCCATCTTTTACAGTTTCAAAATAACAAAGAACGAAAGGGGCCCGAAGCAAAAGTTTGGGCACCCTGCATGGTCAGTACTTAGTAACACCCCCTTTGGCAAGTATCACAGCTTGTAAACGCCTTCTGTAGCCAGCTAAGTGTCTTTCAATTCTTGTTTGGGGGATTTTCACCCATTCTTCCTTGGAAAAGGCTTCTAGTTCTGTTAGATTCTTGTGTCGTTTTGCATGCACTGCTCTTTTTGAGGTCTATCCACAGATTTTCGAAGATGTTTAGGTCGGAGGACCGTGAGGGCCATGGCAAAGTGTGTTCAGGATCATTAACCTGTTGTAGAAGCCATCCGCTTTCCATCTTCAGCTTTTTTACAAATGGTGTGATGCTTGCTTCCAGAATCTGCTGCTATTTAATTTGAATTCATTCTTCCCTCTACCAGTGAAATGTTCCCCATGCCACTAGCACTAGCTGCAACTCAAGCCCAAAGCATGATCGTTCGCCCCCCCCCCACGCTTAACAGTTGGAGAGGTGTTCTTTTCATGACATTCTGCACCCCTTTTTTCTCCTGTTACGTTCCCCGTAACGGGTTAAACAGAACCAGCAGAAATGGACACACCTGGAGTCGGAGTCTTCCGTCATTTTATTAGTAACTACGTGAATAAAGTAATATAAAACAAGATAAGGTAAACAGGTTAGCAGAGTATATGCATATATTTAGGTGAGTAAATACGGTTCCCAAGCTTCCCCAGCTCAGGTGAGGGTGATACAGTCTTACGGTTGTATGTTATGTAGTCAGTTCAGTTCTGGAATTTGATTTGAGTAGAGATTGAGAGTGGGTTTGTCTTCCCAATGTCGATGCCGATGCCAATCCTTCATGTCGTCCTCGTGCTCCCCAAACTTACAGTCACCAACTTGTGACCACAGAAAATGGGACCGTTTCCCACGGTAACGCTACCAACCCAGGCCGATAGCGTTCCATCGGTCGCTCCTTGGTCCACACTGTGAGCAAAATCCCGCCCTTGTCGTGGGCACACAAAGCTCACCAGTGTCCTCCTTGTCTCTGGCGTCGTGTGTCTCTTGTGTGTCTGCTTCAGAAACCAACTGTCCTTGCATATATCTCCAGTGCAGAACGCGAGCTCTCAATCATATATAAAGCTCACCAGTGTCCTCCTTGTCTCTGGCGTCGTGTGTCTCCTGTGTGTCTGCTTCAAAAACCAACTGTCCTTGCATATATCTCCAGTCAGAACGCGAGCTCTCCATCATATATAAATCTCACCAGTGTTCTCCTTGCCTCTGGCGTCGTGTGTCTCTTGTGTGTATGATTCAAAAACCAACTGTCCTTGCATATATCTCCAGTCAGAATGCGAGCTCTCCATCATATAACTCCGCCTTTCAATTTCCAAGGCAACTCACAGACTCTCTCTCTCGTCCTGCTGCTGAATTGGCACACAAGCAGTTCGCACCGCTCCCTCTCTTAAAGGAACAGTCCACTTTAGAATAATCCTTCAGATCTCGTCACACCTCTCTCATTTTAAGAAAAATGTTGATGAAACAGCAGAATTTTTGTCTTAACAATCGATTATACAGCTTAAAACAATTCATGTGTAATTATCAGGTAACATAGCAAAGCAATACAAACTCAAACTTAACATCTAGACAAACAGTCTGCTATAATATTGTCAGTATCTTTCACGTGTTTTATTTCCATGTCATACTCTTGCAAGATCAGACTTCAGTTTAGTTACAAAACCCCACCCTTGTCGTGGGCACACAAAGCTCACCAGTGTCCTCCTTGCCTCTGGTGTCACGTGTCTCCTGTGTGTCTTGTGTGTCTGATTAAAAAGTCAACTGACCTTGCATGTATCTGCAACTACTGAACACGAGCTGTCCATCATGTAGCTCCGCCTTTCAGTTTCCAAGGCAACTTACAGACTTCCCCTTTCTCTGCTACTGAATTAGCACACAAGCTGTTCACTCCTTCTCTCTCTCTCTCTCGCTCTCTCTCTTAAAGGAACAGTCCACTTTAGTATATCCCTTCACACCTCTCTCCTTTTTAGAAAAATTTTGATGAAACAGCAGAATTTTTGTCTTAACAATCGATTATACAGCTTAAAACAATTCATGTGTAATTATCAGGTAACATAGCAAAGCTTTACAAACTTAAACTTAACATCTAGACAAACAGTCTGCTATAATATTGTCAGTACCTTTCACGTGTTTTATTTCCGTGTCATACTCTTGCAAGATCAGACTCCAGTTAAGTAACTTTCTATCCTTGTCCTTCATTTCACCCAGAAACACTAATGGATAATGGTCCGTGTAAACCACATGTGGTCTCTGCGCAGGACATATGTAGACATTGAAATGTTGCACTGCTAAAATGAGTGCTAGCAGCTCTTTTCTAACAGTGGCGTAGTTTTTCTTATGCACATTAAATTTCTTTGAGAAATAAACTCCTGGATATTCAATTTCATCATCATCCTTTTGCAACAATACCGCCCCGGCAGCTTCATCACTGGCGTCTACCGCGATTGACAATGGTTTTTTGGAATCAGGTCCTTTAAGCACAGGGTGATAACGCAGAATGGTTTTCAGGCGGTCAAATGCCTCTTGGCAAAGGTCAGTCCACACAAATCTTTCACTCTTCCCTAGGAGTTTCGTTAGGGGGAGAACGATGTCTGCAAACTTCTTTCAAAACTTAGGGAAATACCCAACCATTCCCAAAAACCTCCACAACGCTTTCTTGCCCGTCAGAACGGGAACCTCAGCAATAGCCTGAACCTTGGCCTGCACAGGAGCCAGTTGGCCCTGGCCTACTACATAGCCAAGATACGTGACAGTGGTGTGGCCAAATTCACTTTTAGCCAGGTTTACAGTGAGATTTGCCTTGCACAGCCTTTCAAACAGTTTCTCTACTGCTGAGATATGCTCCTCCCAGATGTCATTCCATACAACCAAGTCATCAATATAAGCCCCTGTATTTTCTAAACTCTGTATTACTGGATTCATCATCCGTTGGAACGTCCCTGGAGCATTTTTCATCCCAAAGGGTAAAACATTGTACTCATACAATCCAGATGGTGTCACAATTGCAGACATTTCTTTAGCCCTTCCCGTCAAAGGAACACACCAGTAACCTTTCAACAGGTCAATCTTTGTAAGGTATTTAGCCTTCCCCACTCTGTCAATACAGTCATCCACTCTCGGGATGGGATAAGCATTTGTCTTAGTTACTGCATTAACTTTCCTGTAATCAGTACAGAATCTCATATTCCCATCCGGTTTAGGGACGATCACGCACTATGACGCCCAGTCTGAAGTAGTTGGCCTAATTATGCCGGCTGTTAGCATGTATTCAGTTTCTTGTTCAACCATTTTATTTTTGTCTTGGTTCATTCCGTAAGGGTGCTGCTTAATGGGATCAACTTCAAATCTTCATACTTGTTCATTAAACTCTTCAGTTGTTTTCGCTGCCTTGACTGCAAATGTTGAGTCTTTCCATCAAGATTTCTCAAAACATCAGAATTTCTGGGTCTTGTGGAAACTACATGGAGTTAATCAAAGTGACCTGGTATTCCAGTACCAGACACCACAATCTCCTCCGTTGTCATAACAGTCCTTACTGTTGCAGGTTCGGGGTCATGATAACGCTTGATCATATTTACGTGGACGAGCTGGGTAGCCTTTCTCCGGTCAGGAATCCTAATAACATAATTTAAAGAATCAATTGTCTTAATTATTTCATATGGTCCACTAAATCTTGCTGGAAGGGGGTTGGTAAGGAGACAGAACAGCATCAAGACCCTTTCTCCAACATGGTTCATGTTTATCTGAGAGTGCTGTAAATTTTGCTTTGCAAGGTCACAAGCCTTGTTAAGTCTGTCTCTGAATTCCAAACCAGAACTAAGCACACTCATACACACATTCTGATCTGACCATTGCTCTCTCAGTAGGGTCAAAGGTGACACAATGTGCGTAGCTCTCAACTCTTTAACTATCCCCTTGAATGTTCTCGAAGTTAAGTTACTACCCTGCTCAGATTGGATTTCTTTAGGTAGACCTACCAGTGTGAAAAATTTGATACGTGCTTTTACCACAGTCTTGGCCTTGATATTACTGAGAGGCACCGCCTCAGGGAACCTAGACATAGCAAACATGATGGTTAACAAATTCTCATAAGCAGCTGCAGTCCTTGGAAATGAGCCAACACAGTCTTCTATGATCCTAGGAAAAGGTTCACCAAAAGCAGGTTTTGGTTTAAGTGGTGTTGCTGGGATCACCTGCTTAGGTTTTCCCGCAACCTGACAGGTATGGCAAGTCCTACAAAAGTTCACAACATCCTTCCTTAAATTAGGCCAGTAGAATTCCTTCATAATCCTGTTCACTGTCTTTCTCACTCCAAAGTTTCTAGCTAAAGGCAAACTATGAGCCATGTTTAAAATATCAGCCCTGTAAACTTTCGGGACCACAACTTGATGTCCAATGGCCCAATCCACACTTGCAGACACAGTAGGTGATCTCCACTTCCTCAGTACCACCCCATCCTTAAGACAGCATCCTACTGACTGTCTCTGAACCTCCTGTTCTGTGAGAGCTGTCTCCTTTTACACACCAATTTCAGAATCTGTTCTGCTATAAACTCTTCCCTGGACAAGGACCCACCTTTCTCATCCCCCTACTACCCAAATCCTGATGTAACATGGAAGGTATTATGTTACATCCCAGTGACTTCCCTGTTTGCTGGAGAAATTGTGGAAATCAAAATGCAAATCATTATCATATTTTTTGGGACTGCCCTGTTATCGAAGACTATAGGAGTGGGATACACAATGCCCTACAAGACATCTTTAAATGTGAAATACCCTTAGAGAGTAAGACCATATATTTTGGATATATACCTCAAGAATGGTTGAAAAGAGATAAATATTTAATGAATATACTTTTGGTGGCTGGTACAAAGACTCTTACTAGGAAATGGTTATCACTGGAGAGCCCAACTTTAAATACATGGATGGAAATTACAATGGACATTTACAAAATGGAGAAGATAACAGCATCTGTTAATCATAAGCTGGAACAATTTGATTCACACTGGGAAAAATGGTTTAACTACATAATGGCTCATAGGCCTGATTTTATTCTCACAAATCAATGAATCTGTTGTTAAAAAAAAGATCACTCCCTACTCGTACATAGTTTTTTTCCTTTTGCTTATTTTTTCTTTCCACTCTTTTCTATAAGTGCATGCCTCAAGATAAATACTATGTGGAGATTTGTGACATATATGATTATATGATATATATGTACAATGTCTGAACTACATCTTATGGAAATGTTTGTTTCATGATGAACTTCAATTAAAAAATCAATTAGAAAAGTCTCTAACAAATTCTCATAAGTTGAAACCCTGTCTTTGCTAACTGCGTCAACAGCTTTTTTAGACATGCTTCGGGTCATTGCGCATGTGAGGTTCACTTCAGTATCTGTGTGTGTGTCATCAGCCACAAGCTTGCTTGTTAGCTGTGCTGCTGATTAAACTTCACCCTGGATAGGTGCCAACCTAAGTTTACCAAACTCAGTACCATCTCTAAACTTACGAAGACCATGTTTACATTATGAAAATTTCCAAACACTCCATCTTTTCTGTTCTTACGACTTTTAGCTCGACTGTTCTCTATAGTCACCCAGTCGGGTTGCTTCTCAAAACCAACACAATCCTTTCTCTCCACATCGCAACACAAGGTTCAACACCCTGGAAATTCACAGGTGCTTCAACAACCTGAATACAGGCAATCGGGACAGCTACCTCTTCTAGGCTTTCAATACATTACAAACTGAGGAAGCAGCTACCTGAAAACGCTTTGCTGTCTTCTTATACCCTTCACCTGCTTTGTGGGCAACATTTATTTTAATTTTCAGGGTGCTAGGCAGCTGCTTAGAGGAGCCCATGGCTGCTGATTGTTGGGACAAGGTTTGAGGAGTCAGGGTGTTTATAAAGCTTTGAAATTTGCATCACCTGGCTTTTCCTAACGATGACTGTGAACAAGTCATAACCCTAACGACCTAATTAATGTCTGAGACTTTGGTTAAAAAAAATCCGAGAGCTCAAATCTCTTGGGGTGCCCAAACTTTTCTATGGTGCTCCTTTCCTTTTATGCACTCTAAAATTGTACAAAACAAAAATAATGCTCTAATCTTGCTTAAAATGTTGAAACGAACGTTTCATCTTTAACTTTATAACTTTTGGAGATTAGTTCATTTTCTGCTCACTTAACTATTCACAGTAATGGAAATTTTGACCAGGGGTACCCAAACATTGTACATGCAAAATAAAATTAGTTAAAGAGCACAGTAGGACTGTATTCCTGGGAACGTAGAAGATTGTGACTAAACATATTGATGAATGTAAAGCAGTAGATGCAGATTTCAGCAAGACATTTGATAAGGTATCCCTTGCAAAGATTATTAAGAAAGTAAGGAGGCATGTGATACAAGGAGACATTACTTTATGGATTCAGAATTGGCTTGCCCACAGAAGGAAAAGTGTGGTTGTAGACGGGTCATATTCTGCATGGAGGTTGGTCACCAGTGGTGTGCCTCAGGGATTTTTTTCTGGGACCCTTACTCTTCGTGATTCTTATAAAGTGGGAGGGATGGGTTAGTAAATTTGCTGATGACACAAAGGTTGGGGGCGTTGTGGATCGTGTGGAGGGCTGTTGGAAGTGACAGCGACACGTCAATAGGATGCAAAGCTGGGCTGAGAAGTGGCAGAGTGAGTTCAAACCATATGAGTGTGAGGTGGTTATTTTTGGTTGGTCAAATTTGATGGCAGAATATAGCATTCATGGTAAGACTCTTGGTGTGGAGGATCAGAGGGATCTTGGGGTTTGAGACCATAGGACGCTCAAAGCTTCTACACAGGTTGACTCTGTGGTTAAGAAGGCATTGGACTTAGGAGCTGAGAGGTAATGTTGCAGCTACAAAGGACCCTGCTCAGACCCCACTTGGAGTACTGTGCTCAGTTCTGGTCACCTCACTACAGGAAGGATGTGGAAACCATCGAAAGGGTGCAGAGATTTACCTGGGGGAAAATGCCCCTGACTATCCACACGATTAATACCTTTCATCACCTTATACACCTCCATCAGGTCACCTCTCATCCTCCTTCGCTCCAAGGAGAAAAGACCGAGTTCAATCAACCTAACCTCATAAGGCCTGCTCCCCAATCCAGGCAACATCCTTGTAAATCTCCTCTGCACTCTCTCTATTGTATCCACATCCTTTCTGTAGTGAGGTGAACAGAACTGAGCAGAGTACTCCAAGTGGGGTCCGACCAAGGTCTTATATTGCTGTTACATTAGCTCACGGTAATGCTAAAGTTCAAACGATCAAACTCAGAGGAGATCAAAGTTCTTACTGACAGTATTTTGCTCGCTGTTAAAATGAATGCTCTCTGTATCAAATTCTGCATGCACATGTTTTGTCACTGGGCAAAAAGGAAAATGCACAGCGGAAGATTTTTGCGCATACTGGTCATTACAAATTAGAGGGAACATTGAATGTGACCGTTAATTATTGTCCCCTGATTGCAGACTTTCATGAAAGCCGCGGTAGATCGAAAACTGTGGCGCATTCGGATCTAACTTCTGAAAATCTACATACAGTAAATCTATAGTTCAGCGACTTTCGACTACGTTACGTTCTGGAGGAACCCTTGCACACTTTTGAGACGAGATTCACGCTGCAAAACACCACGCGGACGGTGTTTGTTGACGTTACGAACGTCACCTCCGAAAAGCATTCAGCTGCCAGGGGGCAGCAGACGTAATTTTCGCAGGACAGTTGTTCTGCACCTGTGTTCTGCCTTCATCTCGAATAAGAGAGTCCAATTTCCCGAACTATCCAGGGACTCTGTGCAAAAATATCACCTCGTGTCTCAACTTTTCTCACTTCCCGAAAAACCGTCCGTTGTGGTTATTGATATTTGTGTGGCCTCCGTCGGTCGTGGTCGACCATGGGTACTGCGCCTCTGGTAGTCACTGGGCGTGGCTTCTCCACGGTGCAAGCCGGGGCAGAGTTGATATGGAGATCCGTCTGTTGCCCATGCAGTGGGACCCACAACCAATGCTGATGACAGGCCCAAAGGAACGACGAAAGCCGAGCGGTCAGCCGCCTTCGGGACTCCGGACTTTTCCTCGGGGTTTACTCCCAAAGCCTTTCCCGTGAGCGAGAATAGCCGCAAGGCAACGGAGGTTTGAAATCGGAGTTTTTCCTCTCCAAGATGAGCTACCACCCGTGGTTAACGAGCCCCATCTGCCCGGATGTTTGGCCACTTGAATACCGTTTGGCTTCCCCCCCCCCCCCCCCGAGTGACAGAAACTGCTCCAACATCTGAAAGGAGAAATCACCCAGTGAAAGGCCATCAGTGGTAACGGGAACGAACTGGGACAGGGGTGTGATGGTGAGTCCTTTTAATCGAAGAGCTGGCGGGCCGACGAAAGGGAAAAAACGACTTGGAGCTTGATTCAGGCAGATCAGATGACATCTACAAAGTTTGTAATAGGGTGGGGAAGAGAGATGCAGAGAGAAATATTTTCCCCGCAGTTGAGAAAAACAAGGTGTGTTCCAGAGATTGCCAGCTGCTTGGCCGGAAGGTGAGATGTTTTGCCTCGAATTTATTGTGGCCGTCACGTTGCAGTGGAGTAGGCCGCGAACGGGATTTGTGTTTCAGTTTTTTTTTAAATTGAACTAAATGAGAACGGGTCAACAACGTTCGCTAACTTACACTGAACATTACGAGTCCACCGAGCCCATGCCCTTTCATGGAGCCATCTTTTCCGCTACCGAACTCGTGTATGCAGCTCCAAGCGTTTTAGTTTCTATGCGAAACCCCGTGACACAACACCACCCCCCCCCCCACCCCAGCTTCAAGCCGCCAATTCCAGTTCCCCTCGCGATTCCAAAGAATCAGGCCATTTGCCCTATCGAGTCTGCTCTGTCATCGTGGCTAATCTATTTCCCACCCCCACCCGCCGCCCAGCTCCAGTCTCCTGCCGTCTCCCCGTAGCCCTGCATGCCTTGACCAAACAAATATAGCCAATGACTTGAACACCACAGCCTGTCCCTGTACCTGTTGGTCCAGTCAGCAACGCCACGACTTTGGCACACTTGCCCGCCCTATCGTTTGTACGCCATTTTGTTGGTACAAATGCGATTCGTGCAGTGCTCTGTCGGTTTCAAGATGCGTGCCAATTCGAAATGGTGATTGCATTCCTTTCTTTCATACTGGCACAGACTCTGATGCAAGTCGCTTTGTTATGCCGGGGGCAGCGTGCATATCAATTGCGTTAATAGTTTGCATTCGTTTGGGATCTGGGTAGGCTAGGATGCCACCCAGATTCATTGAAGACCATTGACGGTAATATATGGTTACGATAATGGGTCATTATTTCTACACGTATCACTCGGAGCTATCTCTAACAAAGGGTAGCTCCAGGGAGACAGTGGACAAGCCCTCGGAGTTGATGACCAGGCCAGAAAGAAGGAGAAATACGAAATCGAGAGGCGAGTCTGAGAGGCTTCGCAACAAGCTTCATGGGCCTGTCGGATCGCCCTCGCTTCTTCTTTCAGATTTTGCAGTATCAACTCCAACTGCGACTGTCGCGTGATTCTTGAGCGGTCTTGAACGCGGGGTGCACGGGGGCGGGAACTGCTAGTCAGTAACCAAACGGAAGTGCATCGGCCAGAGAGATCGCGGCAGCCGGAAGATGGAAGATGAAAGGCGCATGTTACAATTTGATAAGAATGGATCACTGACATTATTGGTACTCCTGGCAAGAGCCCTGACGCTCCATGGGCGGGGTGGGGGTGGGGGTCTCCTGATTCGTTCTGTAGGTCAATGGACTGTAATGTATGTGCATCAGTCAGTGCGGTATACACGTCGTTGTGAAAATTTCGTTTCCGATCTGAAGACCCTTTACATTTTCATCTGAATGTAAACCGACAGATGAAACAGTTGCAATGAGGAATGCGGCGGAGACGGATTGATATTGCAGTTTCCAAAGTACGCATTATTGATTTATCAATACTTTAAAATTAAAAAAAAATCCGATCATCCAGAGCTCTTGGGAACTTCCCAGGCTATTTATTGGGTGTTATTTTTTCTTCTGTTCCACACTATACTCGCTAAATTCAGTTATAAATGCTTGGAACCCGCGTTTCAAGACCATCCCCAGCAAGATCGAAGGGAGCGCGGGAAGGGCATCTGCAGTAGGGTTAGGGGAGCGCGGGAAGGGCATCAGCAGTAGGGTTAGGGGAGCGCGGGAGGACTCACTTCTGAGACTGATGCAGAACCACCTAACTCACAAGAGTTCCAAAGTGGACATAAAACAATGTCTCTGAGTGTGCTGGAGGTTGTTTCTACGCCCTGTTATCGTTAAACGGAAGGAGGAGGAGTTGAAGTGTCAGCGTGGCGGAGTCCGTTAGATATCAGACGCGATGCAGGACGGGCAATGTTCCGCTCTTGAGCAAGTCGCAACAAACTTAGAAGGATACTGAAGTTATTCGAGGCAACCAATAAATCAGCAGAAGTCTTGACATATGTGCATTGGCGTTCGACTGAAAATTCCATTGCTGAAGCCCTTAAAGTTTAGGGGATTCCCAACGGCAGCGGTTACGTCCTAAGCGGTTGTTAGGGGAAATAGAAGTCTTCGGGATGGGGGGTGGGGGTGGTTGTCAAGACTATTGGAGCTGGGGCATCTTAACTTGAGGCGGCAAACCTGGCCGACCGTTAGTTTGAAAAAAAGGCTAAAAACCACCAAAGGTGAAGGGTCACATCGACATTGAAGCTGCTGTACAGCAGGCAGGTACTTCGTCAGCCACGTTAATAAACATCTAAAGTCGAGTCATCTTTCTCATGCTAGCATGTGGTAGGCATGTTTTTACACGATGGGGCGCCGGAAAGTATATTGTGCCGAAAGGGGGCGCTGGTAGATATGAAAGTGCTTTAGTGGGGCGCTGGCAAGTATGAAACTGCATTCGGGCGATCTCCCTTCTGTCTGCGGGAATTGCACCCAACTTCAGAGCCTTATTGACAGGGTCAAGGAGTTCGAGCGGGAGTTGGAATGTAGTTAGGATCATCCGGGAGGCTGAAGGCACTGCAGATGACACTTGAAAAGCTGGTCCAGGCTTTGGATGGTAGATGGTTGACCACCAGGATGGGATTAGCAGAGTTCACCTGTGGGCATTGCCCTCAGCAACAAGTATTTCTCTTTGGATACTGCTGAGGTTGAGGGGGGCGGGGCGGGGGGAGATGGTGGCACTGTCGGTCTGCAAGAAATAACGGATCGTATACTGTAAAAAAAGTAAGAAAATATATTTACAAATTTCAGCTTTGCCGTACAGATAGTAGGAAGAAGGGGGAAAAGGCCCATTACGGTTAGAGCAGTCCAAATGAACACAAACAACTGGAGCTCATCCTGGAGTTGTTGTCTTTTATTCACGTGTTGGACTCACGGACTGCGTGAAAACTCCCTCAATATCCCGAACTCCATCTCTCCATCTCTCTCTCTCTCTCTCTCTCTCTCTCTCTCTCGTACTAGCCCTTCCTCCGTGGAGCCATTCATCTGCACAAAGCCCTTCGTGCAACGGGGACGCTCAGCCATCTTCCCTCCCGTCCTCTCGGCAGCTCCCGCCCAGGAGACCCCGAACCGGACTACTGTCCGTCACGACCCTCCCCCGCGATTCCGTCATCCTGATTGGCTAACACAACATTCCTAAGCTGAGCAGCAGGGCTTCTTAACCTCTGGCCGAATCCAACACACCCCACCGTCAGGACGCAATGCTTCTGCAGAAGCTGCGGAAATAAAGTATCTGCAGCATAACAATAGGATCTTGACCAAGAATTACCGAGAAAATATAGAGAAGGAGGTAAGAATGGGGGGGGGGGGGCGGTGTTGCTGGTGCTGGTGTGGCACCACTACTAGCCCGGGACAATATGACAGCTGCACTCCGGAAGGACCTAATGGAGGGCTCAGACACCCAGTCCATCTGGGTAGCAATCAGGAATAGGAAGGGTGCAATCACACTGACGGATTGCACTGAAGATCGCCAGGACATTGAGGAACAAATATGCAATCGGATTAAGGTAATGTGTAAAAATAATAGGGTTGTTGTCACGGGGGATTCCAACTTCCCGCATATAAACTGGGAACTTAGGGGGCTCAGATGGGGCAGAATTCGTTAAGTGTATCCAGGAGGCCTTCATAAATCAATTTGTAAACCCTCCAAGCAGAGGAGGGACTGTACTGGACGTGGAGTTGGGTAATGATCCTGGCCAGGTGACTGACCTTTCAGTGGGTGAGCAGTGACCACAACTCCTTAACTGTCAGGAAAGTGATAGATAAAGGATAGGTATGGTCCTTGCGAGAGAGATTTAAATTGGAGTAGGACAAACTACCAGAACATTAGGCGGGAACCAATAAGTGCTAATCGAGAACACCTTTTCTCTGGTAGGACCACATTGGACATGTAGAGGGTGTTTACAGATCAAGTGCATAGAGTACAGGAAAGGTATATTCCTGGTAGAAGGAAGGAAAAGGATAGGAAGATTAGAGAATCTTGGATGTCCAGGGACACCTCATCGTCGACATCTAGACTGTTCAGTTCGTGGGGATGTCCTCAATGAAGGGACGGTATCTTCCATATTATTATTTTTATTTATTTCTTCTCCGCTTAGGCTGGTAAAGCCTGAAATACGAACATAGTCAAGCACGCTCGTTTGTCAATTGCTAGGAACTTTCAGACTATTCTATTTAGTATTGTGTCTTTAGAAACATAGTACAATACAGGCCCTGCCGACCACAAAGCTGTGCTGAACATGTCCTTACCTTAGAACTACCTAGGCTTAACCATAACCCTCTATTTTTCTATGCTCCATGTATCCATCCTGGAGTCTCTTAAAAGACCCTATTGCATCCGCCTCCACCACCGTCACTGGCAGCCCATTCCACGCACTCACCACTCTCTGCGTAAAACAAAACTTATCCCTGTCATCTCCTCTGTACCTACTTCCAAGCACCTTAAAACTGTGCCCTCTCCTGTTAACCATTCCAGCCCTGGGAAAAAGCCTCTGACTATCCACACAATAAATGCCTCTCATTATCTTATACACCTCTATCAGATCACCTCTCATCCTTCGTCGATCCAAGGAGAAAAAGCCAAGTTCACTCAACCTATTCTCATAAGGTACGCCCTCCAATCCAGTCAACATCCTCTGCACTCTCTCTCTATACTATCCACATCCTTCCTGTAGTGAGGCGACCAGAAGTGAGCACGGTACTCCAAGTCGGGTCTGACCAGGGTCTTATATAGCCGTTACACCTCACCGCACTTGAAGAAGGACAACACTCCTTCCTGACAACACTGTCAATCTGCTCAGCAGCTTTGAGTGTCCTATGGACACGGATCCCAAGATCTCTGAGATCTTCCACCGTGTCAAAGGTGTTGCCATTAATATTATGTTCGAACTTCAAATTTGACCTGCCAGAACGAAACACACTCATCTGGGTTGAACTCCATCTGCCATATCTCAGCCCAGTTTTGCATCCTATCGACGTCCCGCTGTAACCTCTGACAGCCCTCTACATTATCTACAACACCCCCGACCTTTGTGTCATCAGCAAACTTACTAACCCACCCTTCTACATCCTCATCCAGGACGTTTATAAAAATCACAGTCCCAGGTTCCATTACTCGGCGGTATTCACGCATTACACGCGTGTTCTCATTCCCTTAACTGCTTGAGTGGTCTCAGTTGTAAGCGGACCGCTCCCCTCAGAAACTCCTGCAGCAGTGGCAGCCTGTGGTGTGTGAGGGCTACTCTGAGTGCAGGTTCCCGGATTTCCCGGTACCTGCCCACATATTCTACAGTGCACCACTAGCTGCTCACCCAGCCGTGCCCACCGCAAGCTCCAGGCATGCCCTGCCGAGCCCTAGGCCGCGGCCGTGTCACCCTGTCCCGCAGACATCTCTCGATTCGTAAAGCGAAACGGTATTACTTTTTATACCAGCAGCCAAGATTCAGGTGCAGCCACCCAGAAAATCGAGAAGAGTAGCTGACCGGAAACCGACAAATCAGGGTGTAGAGGTGCCTGTATCGATCTATCTGTTCATCTATCTATCTATTTCTATCTATCTATCTATCTATCTATCTATCTATCTATCTATCTATCTATCTATCTATCTATCTATCTATCTATCTATCTATCTATCTATCTATCTATCTATCTATCTATCTATCTATCTATCTATCTATCTATCTATCAATCTATCTATCTATCTATCTATCTATGTAACTATCTATCTGTCTGTCTATCTGTCTATCTATCTACCTGTCTCTGTCTGTCTGTCTGTCTGTCTGTCTGTCTGTCTATCTATCTATCTATCTATCTATCTACCTATCAATCAATCTATCTATCTAAGTCTGTCCACCTGTCTATCTAT
The DNA here is from genome assembly GCF_030144855.1 of Hypanus sabinus. NCBI lineage: Eukaryota > Metazoa > Chordata > Chondrichthyes > Myliobatiformes > Dasyatidae > Hypanus > Hypanus sabinus. Next base: position 2,811,189 of record NC_082737.1, on the reverse strand, counting down.
CTACCTGTCTCTCTGTCTGTCTGTCTGTCAGTTTGTCTATCTATCTATCTATCTATCTATCTATCTATCTATCTATCTATCTATCTATCTATCTATCTATGTCTGTCTATGCTATCTACCTGTCTCTCTGTATGTCTGTCTGTCTGTTTGTCTATCTATCTATCTATCTATCTATCTATCTATCTATCTATGTCTGTCTATCTATCTGTCTATCTATCTACCTGTCTCTCTGTCTGTTTGTTTGTCTGTCTGTCTATCTATC